>NW_026562478.1:47500-470000 GCF_027474105.1 Poeciliopsis prolifica | reverse complement strand
AATTAGAGATTGTGCAGCCAATTCAGCAAGAAATCTCATATCTCACTGAACTGCTGAGAACAGTTAATGGAAAATCCACTTATATTTATGTGTATTTAAATAAATTACAGGCAAGCAAAATGCTTCATTTTCTAAAAGGCCAGCAAAAATCTAGATAAATGTCAACTGTGTCCTGAGAATAAAGATTTAGTCCTTTCAACATGTGATGCATTAATATTAGTAATAAATAATCTGTTGATCTGTCTCAAAACCATCCGTAAAACACTGGCGTTGCTGCTTTTGTTGCTGTGGTCCATTAAAAACATAATCATTACGACGCATTTATAACTCAAAATGTGTCTTAAAGTCATATTTAGCGCAGTCAGCTGACGCTCACATCAAAGCAGATGCATTTTTCATCCATGGGACACACAGCTGGATGACTCTTTGACATGTTATTTTCTTCTAATTTGCTTAATGAGCAGTTTGCTCTCATGCCTCATTCAGGGTTTTGTGGGACACAGAATGCTAATTAAGACTGATAAGCCGCCCTGAAAGCTGCAGCACAGGCTGAACTCTGCTGGAGCCTCACAAAGTACGCGATAAGCTAAAGCCTTGTTTCTTTGTCTGGGTGGGGGGCTGACACCTCCACCCATCTGCTCTGTGTTGCTCCATCACAGCAGCACAACCAGACAGACAGAGAGACGGGTAATTACATCCTCAACTGAGAGCCATGTGCTTTACTGAGTTAATACGACTCAGTGATTTTTAATGAACGTGTTCGTACTTCATGTTCTGTCTTTTATATTAAAATCCACTAAAGTACATTTGTCATTATAGGCTGCTTATGTGATTGTTATGCTTGTGAAATTAGAGCCAATGCTGACGCTTCCTGTTGCTGCTGCTTCTATCAGTCTAATAAGGAATATATTCAGCTTATGACGGTAGAATAGAGGAATACAATTCCAGCAAAAAATATCAGAAAATTCCTTCAAAAAACAATTCTGAGTTCAAATTGTCTAAAATAAAAAATAAATTAAAAAAACATGGCAATTTCAGAGTTTTAAATTACAGAAATTTTCTAGAAAAACACTTGGACATATCTGAGATCAATGTGTCAAAGACTTGCTAGAAAAAACTTAAGTTTTGAGATTAATCTGAGAAACTTTCAAGAAAAAACTAGAGTACAGAAGTCAAAAATGTTCAACTTTTGAAACTCAGAAATCTCCTTTTTTTATGTCCTTGTTTTTTATAGAAAGTTTCTGCGATAAAGTTTTGTACTGGAAATTTACTCTTCTATTTTAATAACATGCCATTATAATGTTCTCTACCACTTATTAATTGATATCCTGATTGTCTGTAGAATAGTCAAATGCAGAATAAATACCTGTTAAATGTAGTGGCAGTTTCAAGTGTTAATTGTATGGAAAATTGGACCTTTTTGCTGTTCTAGTCCAGCAAGCAAATATTATTTAATCTTCTCATTTTGACCCTCTATATACTAACATAACATTAAAAATATTTCTGGAGTGCAGTTCAGAAGCAAACAATGAACACACTGCAAAAACACAAAATCTTACCAAGTATTTTTGTCCAGTTTCTGGTGCAAATATCTTCCTCCGACTCATAAGATGGAAAAATGTTTTATTATGGGTGAAATAATCTGCCAGCATAACTGATTTAAAACAAGCTCCTTTATCTTGCTGAAAAGTTACTTGCAGTTATCTTAAGATATTTGCTAAATCTAACCTGTGTCTCCTCTTCTAAATAATTTGTCTCTGTTTATCTTTTCTTCAGGTAAAATGTTGCTGCATTGGAGCGTTCTGATCGGCCTGCTGTGCCTGGGCCAGGCCGGCGGCGCCTGGGCTTTGGCCCGCCTGCTGGACAACGCAGAGCTGCGCTCGGCCTTCTCCGTGTCGCGCACCAGCAGCATGGAAGGTGGACCTAAAATGACCGTGACCTTTGACACTGTTTACGTCAACATCGGCGGAGACTTTGATGCCAAGGCGGGATTGTTTCGCTGCCGCATCCCCGGGGCGTACTACTTCTCCTTCACGGTGGGGAAGTTCCCCCACAAAGACCTGTCTGTGATGCTGATGAAGAACAGGAACGAGGTGCAGGCCATCGTCTACGAGGAGAACGCCGGGGAGGAGAGGAAGGTAGGCTGGAAAAACGGCTCACTTTCAGGTTACAGAAACTGTATTGAAGCCCCCAAAACTTCTCACATTTTCAATTTAACTTTAGCAATCCAAACTGAGCTCCAGCATGTTTGGTCAGCTGATTTTACCAAAGTACAAAATGTACAATGGCTGCTGGAAAAGACAAGTATTATGTTGCTGACTTACCATCCAGAAACCATTTGTTACATTTTTGTTGGCTGAGCTGGAGGCTCCACTAATGCTTTTGAAAGATGTACTTTTGCACATCTTTGCCATTTTCATGTGTGAGTGTAAACGATGAGTTGGGGGACGTGACCAGCAGCAGCTGATTTTGGTTCAAAGGGACAAGATGCTTTCAAACAACTCATTCTGAAGGGAGATAAATGTAAGCAGAACTGAGCAGAATAAAATCCTATTGAGGATGATTTTGTGCAGAACAACAAAATTTAATAAATATGTTTTTTATCGGCCATAAACTTATCCTGATCTGTTGAAGGAAGCATAAGGAGAAGTATCATGTAAAATTTACTTATTTTTAGCTTTACATGATGTTAAAATGTTATTCCCTCATAAAAAAACAGAGTGTGGCCTTGAGAGTGCTTGAGAAATCCTTTCATCTCCATATCAACCATTCAGCTGTGTAAAGTGCCTGGGTGGACCTAGCCCCGCCTTCGAGGTACAGCTCCTCCCCCACTCAACTCCTTCAGACTAGTCAGCAGCAATTAGCAAACACCTGGAGGAACAGTAAATCAGCTGAGCGCATTAGAGGAGCTACTTCTCAGTTAAACTGGCAGAAACATTAAAGGGTTAATAGAGGAGAAATGCTGTGATGACTTCCTGAAGGCAGAAGAGCAGGAGCTTCTTATGGAGACAGAAGCCCAATTTCAAGGTGTTAAATATTAAAGTCCAATTTCTTTTAAGTCATATTTCATACATAGAGCATTTTATTAACAACTGAAGGTAAAATAATTGCTTGATTGTGGTATAAAGTGCCACTATGTGGATGGAAAATTCATCCTGCCCCTTTATGGTTTCCTCCATGGTGTCAGCGCTCAGTTAAATCCTTCTGTGTTTATGTTTACGGGGAACAGATGAGTCACAGAAGCTCGTCCCTCTGTGATGGGATCATGTTTCTGGATTTCCTCCCCAGCTGTGATAACACCATCTGCTGAAATCCTCAGGTTCAGAGCCAGAGCGTGATGCTGCAGCTGGAGTTTGGGGACACCGTCTGGCTGCGTCTACATGGCGACCCCCGCTACGCGCTCTACAGCAACACCGGGCACTACACCACCTTCAACGGCTACCTGATCTACCCTGACACCTACAGCTACCAGACCCACCACCACCAGCAGCAGCACCAGCTCACCTACAACCCTCAGCAGGACACAGAGGACGCCAAGTCCAGGCCAGGACACGCAGAGGAGGAGGAGGATGAGGAGGATGGCCAGGAGTATGAGGACGAAGAGGATGATGGGAGATCCGCCTTCTCCGTAGGCCGCACCCAAAGCATCCTGGGAATCGACCAGGTGGGAGTACCGCAGCATCGGCCGATCGGCTTTGACACGGCTTTCGTCAACATCGGCGAGGACTTCAACGTGACGGAGGGCGTGTTCACCTGCCGCGTGGCGGGGGCGTACTACTTCTCCTTCAACGTGGGCAAGCTGCCCATGAAGACGCTGTCTGTGAAGCTGATGAAGAACCGCCTGGAGGTCCAGGCGATGATCTACGACGACAGCCAGGGCGAGAAGGCCCTGCAGAGCCAGAGCCTGATGCTGGCGCTGAAATCAGGCGACATCGTCTGGCTCTACTCCCACCAGAGGGACGGATTCGGAGCCTACAGCAACCACGCCAAGTACATCACCTTCACCGGGTTCCTGGTTTACCCCGACATCAGCCCCAGCTCCCCCACTGCCACCACCAGCCAATCAGAAGCAGCCAAGAAGCCCTAACTCCAGCTGGGTAGAAAAGACTGAGCATCCTGGGTGGGATCCATGTTCACGTCACGAAAACACAACGTCTTACCAAGAGGTTTTGCTCTTATTACACTGGAGATAAGGCAGAACTAACTTACATGTAGCCTTTCAGCAAAATTGGTTGTTTGTTTTCCGTAATATGTGTCATAATTCCCTGCAGGTGGAATCCCCAAAATTTAAATGGAGCCATTTTATGTACTTCTTTGCTCTACATCCATCAAATTTTGGAATCACAGTTTTAAATAGACAACATGCTGAGGCCATAGAAGGTGTTCTGTTGTCTGCAGTCTGCATTTCTAACTGTTTATATTGTAATTGTCTCTTTAGGCAGCTGATACTATGTAGTATACACACTTGAGCTCATAAAATATGTCCTCTAAGGAACAGCAAAAACATATTCTGTTCTAATATTGATGAAAAACTTATGGTCCTGATGGCAGATTATTTCATTTCAAACAAGACATTTAATCCATCAGTTGTTTTTTTTTGGGAATATTTATGAATTATTTACCAACAACTGGCTCCTACATCTTGTTGAAAAATTACCTGCCAATTAATTTTGCCTTAATTCAATTGTACTAAGATATTTGCTGTAGAAACTGGGCAAAGCTACTTGGTAAGATTTTGTGTTTTTGCAGTGAAATAATTCCTTCTGAAAGTCAAAGGAGTTTTGGACTCAGAACCTCAGAGAAAATCTATTTAGTTTATAGCTAATGGCTTCCCATGTCAGGAGTGAATCTCACTTCAGTGTGAATATTTCGCTCTATAATGAAAGTTCCACAACGTGTTTGATTTTGCACAAAGGTTGCAAAAGTAAGAAAATCAGAGTTAGCCCCGCTTCAAATAACCTGCTAGCATAATTTCACCGAGCTCAAGAAAAAGTGTTAGCATTGGTGGTGGGCACCACTAGCTAAAATGTTAGCTGTGCTAACCCTAAGGAGCTAGTCATAAGCCTTCTGCTATTGGTGAAGTGCTATCAACACGGTATTTAGAGGGAGCTAATGCTAAAGCGCTATCGTCAGTTCATATTGGAAAGACTGCAACGCTAAAGCACCAATTAAATTCGACATTATAATATACTTATTCTATAATTATATGTTTCAACTCATGTTGAACTTTATTTAAACTTTCCAAACAGCCAAGTAAATTATCCCTTTAGAATCTATATGGACAAATGAATTTAGGGAAAGTGTGCTCAATGTTCTTATTTAGCGCACTTTCTGCACAACTGCTAAATGAAACATTAGCTGTTAGCAGTTTAGCATAAGGATGCCCACCACTGGTTAGCACAAATACCACCTATTTTCACTTTACTAGATAATTAATTCTGGTGAAATTAGTCAGGTCTAATTAAATACAAGCTGAAGCCAATCTGGGTGCGGTTTTCTATAACGGATCAATAATAACTATCAACAAAATCATAAATGAAGCTTTGAAATTCCAAGTAAATTTAAGTGATTCTAAAATGATAATCTGATATGCTTAAATGTTACAGACTATCCACGACCATACAATAAAATATAAAGTAGAGTTTATTTTAGAAGCTTCTAATGTGGACTTAATGCAAAAACTTCATCTAAGCTAATTGAATTAAGGCTGATTGACAAGTTTGGTTGAGTTATGAGTGAAAAGTCTGATCAAAATGCTGTAAAATGAAAGCATTTCTCTCCAAGGATCTATTTCTCTCCTGTGAAATAGATTTACCAAAGAGTTGGACATTCATAAATGCCCATTTGATCTGATCATTTCTGCAAAGTAATTCGAAGCGATTTAACCTTCAGTGGCTTTTGATGAAGACGGAATTTTCAGAATTTTCATTATCTACTGAAATATTTCTTGAAGCTTCCTGTGAAACTTTTGGTGTTTCTGCTCATAAGTAAGACGTCTCTTTACTCGTTTTGTCATGAACCGCATGTAAACTACTGTGAACCGTGTTGGGTTTTTGTGTCAAAATGAGTGTTTTCTTTCCAATATTTGGGAGCTCGGTGTTGTCTCTCGGTGGCAGCAGGAGCGAAGGATTCCAGGACAGAACTGACACAGATTTGGAAGAGGAGCACGACTCCGTATCCACACAACTGTTGACCACATGCCTCCTGCGAGCCTGCGGGGATCTGGGACGTAATTTAGTTTCTAATTCTAGCAGCATTTATTTCACGTCTTCAGACAGAGCCCACTGTGGGGAAAATTGAATTGCTTCTCCCAGGCTTCATTGATGTGCATATCTAATTTCACACCACTGGGAATAAAATTATACAGTTCAAACTGTCATGAACCCTTCCCTTATCAAACACCCTGTCCTCTGGAGGACCGCGGGGGTTCAACTTTAGTTTTGTTCAGTGTTTAGATGTTTTTATGACATTGGTTGAAAATTTATGAGAAGCAAAGCTCCGATTTTACTCCAGTCAGTTTTTGGCAAAAGAAAAATGAGTCAGGAATCAGCAGCGGGGAAACGTGTTGGGAGAGCGTTCCACAGATCTGCAGGAAACTATTTGAAAATGTATGCTCTATATGCAAATCTCACCCAGTTTTAAATGAAACACCATTTCCAAATCAGGCTGGAAAAAAGTGCTTGCTGTGATTCCTGTTAGAAACCGTAAAGGCAGGAAAACTTTAGCAAAACTCATTTCCTCTGCATGTGTCTGACTGAGGGAGTGGAGTAAACATGAAAACATGTTTATGTCTGAAGATAAGCCTGAAAATATGAATTTTCCAGTCTCACTAATTGCTGATTTCCAAAGCTTTAAGGCAGCAGCGACTTTTAGGAAACAAACTTATGATTATTTTTCTCTCCCAGTTTCTCCTTTAGTCTCAGATGAAAATCTCTCTCCATCTCAGCCTCAGTGTGAGAGCGGCCCAGGTTGATTCAGCCGGCCCGACGCAGCTCAGGAAATCATATTTGTTCTGTCCACAACCCTCCAGAACCCGTCCAGAACCATCCAAACTCACCAGAACCCGTCCAGAACCATCCAAACTCACCAGAACCCATCCAGAACCTGTCCAAAATCATCCACAACCCTCCAGAACCCGTCCAGAACCATCCAAACTCACCAGAGCCCGTCCAGAACCCTCCAGAACTTATCTAGAACTTCCAGAACCCCTGCCGTGTGCGGCGCTCAGATTCTTGTGTTATGCATGCATGTAACTGAAAACAAAACATCTGAGGAGAAATGTTTCCCATGATGGCATGTCCAGCTTCAGACGCCTGCTGTGTTGTTATGTGAACCGTTCCTGTTTCTGATGCTTTCGGTCAAAAATAGTGTATTTAAAATATATGTATATATATTTAATATTCAGATATGAGTCAAAACGTGGTTCAGTTCCCATTTCTACAGTTTTCCAAACAGTTTTGTCGTGCCAGAAAAACCCCTGGATGATATTTTGACCCTTGCTGTCTTCTGTAGTCCAACTATTTGAGATGCTAAACAGATTTTTACATGTGAAGTGAATGGAAAAAAAAAAAGACGTTCGTTGAAATAAACGAAACAGGACAAACATCTTGGAGTGTCCAGGTTTTATTCTGCAGCGCCACCTGGTGTTTGTGTGATTTTCCTGAATGCTTTTAAATCCAACAGTAAATAAGTAGCAATATTTTATTTTTAGTTTCTCACATTATGATAACAATAAAAGGAACAAAAACTGTAGAGCGTCCAGTGGAAAGTTGAAGACAAATATAGAAAAATAGGTCAAATACTGCTAAAATAAAAGTTATTTTGCTAAATTACTTTTTAATCTGGAAACAGCTGATGGCAGGATACGATTCAATCTGCTGATTTCCTTTTGAGAACTTTATGAATTTAAACCTGATTCAGGTTTAAGGGAGTGAATATCACTCACTTTATATTACATATTTTTGTTTGTGTTAAAAAGTTTTATGGATCACAAAAACAAATTGATTTATTTGTAAAAGCAATTATAAAAGTGAAACATCTGATGGTGAAAATAGAAAATTTCGGTTTAGAAAATTCACAGTAAATTCAAACACATGGATCAGATTTTTGTGATTATTAAAAGTTGTGAAAATGATCATAATTATTTCTAATATACAAAATAAAAATTTTCACATTTGTGAAAATTAAAGGATGTAAACTTCTGACCAAACACAAATTAAAGATCCACTGCTGAGTTTCACCAAAGAGAATAAAGAAAAACTTTTCTACTAAACCATTTTTATAAGCTGGAGATAAAAAGAACAAACTTTTTCATCACTAGAGGAGCTCTGGATCAAAAAGAACTCAAAGCACCATAAAACAGGTTCAGCATGGTTTTATTAGGAGCTTTTATTTACATAAATATTCCAGATGGTTTTGTCGAACAGAAAACCGATGAATCTCAAGCGAACAGAGGAGACATCACTTCTTCTCTGGGGGCGGGGCCTCCAGTTTGGGCGGGGCCTCTTTGGGCTCCCGGTAAGCCGGGAACACCTCCCACGGCGTGTTCAGGTCGAACTTCCTGAACTCCTGCGTCAGCTCCACGGGCTCCGCCACCACCCGCTTCAGCTCGTCGTCGTAGCGCACCTGTGGAGCGAAATGGAAAAATGACTGAAAATCATCTCATTTTACAGAGCATGTGGTGTTTATGAAGGAAACGATTTGAAAAACTTGGAGAAAAATATCATTTGAAAGACCAAATCCGTCCAACCATTGAGCCTTTCTTAATCCAACGCATTAATAATCTATACTGATTATTTAACACAGATTATTAATAATCTATACAGATTATTTAACACAGATTATTAATAATCTATACTGATTATTTAACACAGATTATTAATAAATCTATATACTGATTATTTAACAGAAGCAAAAAGTGAAGAAAATAATAGAAGTCATATCTGGGGTTTAAAAACCAACAACAAAAAATAACTATAAAAGAAAATCTAAATTCATAATAGACAACACAATAAAATCCTCGACTTTCTGCAGCGACCAGTTGGTTGGATTAAGTTTTTGCTTTCGTGTTGCTGGAGGTCAATGATGCTAACAGAACCACAGACATGCAGAAAAAAATAAACATTTAAACATCTGGAAATCAGCTTCATCAGAACACGACCAGGATGTTTTCTCTCCTGATCGCCCTGTAAACTCGGTTCTATTGGGAACCAAAGTTACAACATTTGCTACATTTTCAGCAAAGCCAAAACCTGTTCCCCTCCTCGCCTGTGGGGGCGCTGCATCAAGCACCACTGAAGGAAATGACACTAAAACCTCTGAAGCAGCCCAACTTCCTTCTTCAAGAAATGTAAACAAAAACGGAGTAGCGTCAGACGTTAGCAGTGGTAGGATTTTTAAAAGACTAAGAGTCATTTCTCCTGCTAACGCTTGGCTTTCCCATTTGTTTTGGTTGTATTTACCCAGAAATCCTGGTGTTATAGTCCACTTCCTGCTTTTGGAGTGGTCTCCGATCCACATTCCGTTCACAAATGGTTCCCTTCAGTTGAACCCAGACCGAAGTTTGTAGGTGGTCCAGAGTTCACAGTTTAGATGCGATTTTGCATTCAAACTTCCCCAAACCAACCGGACTCGGGAGTCCTTAGCGTTTGCTTGGCTCTCTTGTTTTTGTTGTTGTAAACAACACTTTATCTATTATGTCAAAAATATTGTTGAAATGAACGAAGTGGTGATGGCAGAACTGACCTCTACATATCCAGACAGAGGGAAGTCCTTCCTGAATGGGTGACCCTCGAAGCCGTAGTCGGTCAGGATGCGCCTGAGGTCGGGGTGGTTGGCGAAGAACACGCCGTACATGTCCCACACCTGTTTCCACACACAGACCCAGTCAGTGCTGCCGACCCGCCTCCGAGCTCCAGCGTTAGCGAAGCTGCGGCGACTCACCTCCCTCTCGTACCAGTTGGCGGCATTGTAGACAGAAACGGACGAGTCCACTGGCGTCAGCTCGTCCGTGTACGTCTTCACTCGAATACGGGAGTTGTAGCGCAGAGACAGGAGGTTGTACACGAGCTGTAAAAAGTGTAATTCAGTCAAACAAACCCAGTGATGTCCAGTCTTGTCAGGGTCTCCAACTAACAGGAATGTGAATCATTTAATCTCTGCCTAACGACGCTCCAGAACTGAAATGGTCAAACACACTAGTTTAAATAAACCATGAAAGTTCATTGACTCCTGGTTTTCTCACTATCATGTAGTCTGTAAATAAACCTTCAATAACTAAAAAACTGAATCTCTCCACAGATTTTCAATAAATATAAACTGGTATAATTTCTTTTTACCTAAAAAAAACAGGAAAACCAAATTCTTCTGAAATCATATTTGTTTCTGTCATTTTTCAGCTCCATAAAGAATCATTCATACTGGATTTTCAACAAAAACCAAATCACATGTTCAGTGTCATATTGTTAAATTTTGCAGAAATCAACATCAAATGACAGAAAACTTGCATATTTATTTATAAAAAGGCATCAGTGAAACCTACTGTAGGTTTAAAACTTTAACAATTTAAGAGCCGTGACACATAAAAAATCTTATTAAAATAAAGCAGCAGCCAGTTTTGTCTCTTCTTCTTCGTTGGTTGTTCTGTTTGGCAGCGGATGATCATTCAGTCATCTCTCTCTTCCCCAGCAGCTCCACAGCCAACATTTATTCAACACTTTCTTTGCTCAAGTCCAAATCATCTCCAATTAAAGCTTCATTCACTGCAAGCCTTAAATATATATATATTTTTGTTTACTGTGATTGTTCACATTTCCAAATAGATGCAACTTGTATGTGATCTCCAGTGTGACACTTAAAAGTGTCCTGCATGCGCACTAGAGGGCGCAATAACGTCGCACAGACAGCGTGCTCAGAGACAAAGCATAGAAATCAACATGAATGTCAAATTTATTTCATTTTCATCTGTAGTCCCTCAGCAGGTTGATGGAAGGGATAAAAATACAATTAACATGCATAACATCATATGATTTATGACAGGTTTAACTCTTTATGTGCACTTCCTGCTGAGCCAAGCGGCATCATCCATCCTTCAGGACCCTCACTGCTCCTCTCATCGCTCTTTTTCTCACACACCAAGCCTTTCCTGCTGTAATGTTTTTCATTTCATTCAGATTAAGTAAAGTTAATCTCAGTGGTGTGAAGTGTGTGAGGGCGAGCGGTACCTCGAAGCGGTTCTGCCGTGACGGGACGTCCACAGCGGTGAGGTCAATCATGTTCCTGAACTGAGCGTTGGTGTGGTCTTTGAGGAAGGTCAGCACCGGGACGACCCCGTCTGGATGGATCATCACCTCCAGCTCGTTGTAACACGTCACCTGAAAAAGGTGGGAAAAAAAACAAGAAAAACATTTTAATTTGTTATTTTTGTAAAACAATTTAAAACCTGCAGCGTTCTGAGTCAATCTGTGGCCCATAAATCACAAATCCAGGTGGCTGACGAAGGAAGCAGCTCTGTGATGACGCTGCACTGACCTGGACCTGCTGGACGTATTTTGGCATCATTTCAGCCACGAATTCTCCAAACGCCGCCAGCTGGTTGTGGGTGACCGCATCCTTAGGCCTGACTGTTGCTGCTCACACACAGAGGAGAAAAACTTTTGGTTAAGTTACAAAAAAACATTTGTGCTGACTTATTGTTAGCTGAATCTTTACATCTTTTTGTTTCAATCGAGAGACATCTAAGCTGGACTCAATCAGTTTTTGAAACCTGAGTGTTTTATTCATCCAAGCAGAATCACTGAACTGAGGCTGATGACAGCAGCAAACAGATGCAGAGGTGAGAATAAATCTGCTGGAAAGTTATGGATCTACTAGGCCTGTCATGATAACAGATTTTGCTGGCCGATTAATTGTCTCAAAAGATGATTGCGATAAACGATAATATTGTTTGAAGACCTTTTCACAGTGATTTAATGGAAATTACGTAATAATACATGCAATTTCCTGCCAAAGATAGATACAGTTTACTTTCAAAAGAACACTGAACACTGGAACTGCTACACAAAATAAATAAAACCAAAAATAAAATAGATTCTTAGTCTCCATTGACAATAAATGTACTTGAATAAAAACAAACAACATAAAGCCAAAGTGGAAATAAATACTGCATTCAACCAAAAGAGTGCAGATTATGAAGTCTGTATATTATATTGGCCTTCATTAGATTTAAATGGAGAAGAATCCGACTGCCTGATGCAAAAGTTCACTCTACAGGATTTTTTTACCCTGAACGACAATCTTAGAACGTTCTTCGTTCTGAGATTGTCCCTAGTGTGTTACTGTAGATCGTTGCGTGTTACTGTAGATCTTTGTGTGTTGCTGTAGATCTTTGTGTGTTACTGTAGATCGTTGTGTGTTACTGTAGATCGTTGTGTGTTACTGTAGATCGTTGCGTGTTACTGTAGACTGTTGTGTGTTACTGTAGATCGTTGTGTGTTACTGTAGATCGTTGTGTTACTGTAGATCGTTGCGTGTCACTGTAGATCTTTGTGTGTTGCTGTAGATCTTTGTGTTTTACTGTAGATCGTTGTGTGTTGCTGTAGATCGTTGTGTGTTGCTGTAGATCGTTGTGTGTTGCTGTAGACCGTTGCGTGTTGCTGTAGATCGTTGCGTGTTGCTGTAGATCGTTGCGTGTTGCTGTAGATTGTTGCGTGTTGCTGTAGATCGTTGTGTGTTGCTGTAGATCGTTGCGTGTTGCTGTAGATCGTTGCGTGTTTCTGTAGATCGTTGCGTGTTGCTGTAGATCGTTGTGTGTTGCTGTAGATCGTTGCGTGTTGCTGTAGATCGTTGCGTGTTGCTGTAGATCTTTGTGTGTTGCTGTAGATCGTTGTGTGTTACTGTAGATCGTTGTGTGTTGCTGTAGATCTTTGTGTGTTGCTGTAGATCTTTGCGTGTTGCTGTAGATCGTTGTGTGTTACTGTAGATCGTTGTGTGTTGCTGTAGATCGTTGTGTGTTGCTGTAGATTGTTGTGTGTTGCTGTAGATCGTTGCGTGTTGCTGTAGATCGTTGTGTGTTGCTGTAGATCGTTGCGTGTTGCTGTAGATCGTTGCGTGTTGCTGTAGATCGTTGCGTGTTGCTGTAGATCGTTGCGTGTTGCTGTAGATCGTTGTGTGTTGCTGTAGATCGTTGCGTGTTGCTGTAGATCTTTGTGTGTTGCTGTAGATCTTTGTGTGTTGCTGTAGATCGTTGTGTGTTACTGTAGATCGTTGTGTGTTGCTGTAGATCTTTGTGTGTTGCTGTAGATTGTTGTGTGTTGCTGTAGATCGTTGCGTGTTGCTGTAGATCGTTGTGTGTTGCTGTAGATCGTTGCGTGTTGCTGTAGATCGTTGTGTGTTGCTGTAGATCGTTGCGTGTTGCTGTAGATCGTTGCGTGTTGCTGTAGATCGTTGCGTGTTGCTGTAGATCGTTGTGTGTTACTGTAGATTGTTGTGTGTTACTGTAGATCGTTGTGTGTTACTATGGATCGTTGTGTGTTACTGTAGATCGTTGTGTGTTACTATGGATCGTTGTGTGTTGCTGTAGATCGTTGTGTGTTACTGTAGATCGTTGTGTGTTACTGTAGATCGTTGTGTGTTGCTGTAGATTGTTGTGTGTTGCTGTAGATCGTTGTGTGTTGCTGTAGATCGTTGTGTGTTGCTGTAGATCGTTGTGTGTTACTGTAGATCGTTGCGGCCGCTCCGATCTAAATCCAGGATTTGCCCAGACTGGGAGCTGAACGCAGCCTGTTGAATGTGACTGGGAGCCAATCAGAAAGCGCGGATTCCCTCCTGCTTTCTGAGGGGAATCATGGAGGGGATCCCAAACAAATATCCTGACAAATATTTCTAAATTAACACACAAAATCTGTTATGTTGATTGCAAAGAAGCACAAAAACAATCCTGGATGGACTGATTAGTGTGAAAAGATGTTCAATATTATATTATTTTAAGTAACAGTTATTGATGCTGAAACACCAATTTATTGATATTTTCACTATTGAATAGTTTTTATCCAGACGTTCTGGCCCAACAGGCCCTTTAAGAACGTTCCGGTTTTTGATCTGGACCCAAATGGAAATGAGTTTCATGTCCTGATATTCGGGATAAAACAAGAGAATCCTGTTTTGAATGTAAACAAGAATGAAGATATTTGGAGGTGGAATGATGTCACAGCACCAGCAAAGATTCTGTGATGTCACTGGCGATGCAGTCTGTGATGTCATCAACTGCAGAATCGTATGGAACACAATTCTGCATATTTGTCATTGCTTGCAATACCCCTGACCAGTTCAGACGCCCGCAAAGCACTTTCCAATCGACCGTTCACTTCGTTTTGAAATCGACAACTTTAGTGATTTTACTGGAATAAAAATGTCTCAAAATACAGAAAGACACCAGAACCGCAGACTGGCCCACCTGGAGGAGGAGCTGGAAGAAACCAAATTCCAGCTGCAGAAACAAACGGAGCTCAAAGTGGGATTTTTCAACAAGGCCCACAGAGCAACTGAGGAGCTGAAGAGACTCCAGAGATACACTGACACTGAAACACTGAAAGTGTTGCTATTGCTTGTCAGGCTCACTTCAGTGTGGAAGACCTGGATAAAGAGGAGCTGCAACAAAAATACGAAGATTTAAAGGTGTCTCAGTTCCACATCCAGGACGCACTGCTGGCAGAAATGCATGATGAGAAGCAGCGAAATAAAGTCCTGGAAGACAAGCTGGATGACCTGAAGGCTTCGTATGAGGAGCTGCGCCGTAAATACGAAGCAGATGTTGGTGATGAGGCAAAGCTACATGAGGAACAGAGCCTGGAGAAGCTCAGAGTGGAGAAAGACAACATCATACATGACATGACCCAAAAGATCGACCTCCTGCAAGAAAATGAAAAACGTTTACAAGCCGAACTTGAGGAGAGCAAACGTGGAACAAACGAACAATCAAAATTAATAAACGAGTTAAAGCAGCAGGCGGAGATTTACCAAGACAAAATAAAGAAAGAGGAAGCTGCACTTTACAAAGAAAGAAAAGAAAATGTCATCCTTGGATTAAACTACACTGTATTGATTGAACAATTTGAAAAGCTGGAGACACAGAAAGAAACTCTGATGGAGAAATCAGAGGAGGACACGGCGCTGGTGGAGAAAATAAGAAAGGAGTACGCCATCCTCCAACGCAAAGCAAACCAGGACGCCAAATTCCTGAAGAAAAACGCAAAGATTTTAAAGAAAGAATTGGATGAGAGCAAAACATTTTACAACAAGCTCAAACTTAAATTTAACATGGATATTTCTGGATTGAAGGAGGAGATGGAAAGATGTAAACAGAAAGTACAACAAGAGAAAGACGCCTCATTGCAATCAGCAACTGAGAAGCAGCAGCTCATCGACAGCCTGCGACAGGAAAACGCCGTCCTGGAGGAAAACACACGGCGAGAAATCCAGGTCCTCCAGGACAAGGACAGAAATGCACAGGATGAACTGGAGACGCTCAGAGTTTTGTTCAAGGAGCTGCAGTGTTCTTACATTCAGGATGTTAATATGTTGAAGACACAGGCAGAGCAGTTCCAGGAAGAAATAAACAGAATGAAGCAAGAATTGGAGACAACCAGAGATAAACTGCAGCCAGACACTGAGGAAGATCAGCATGAAGATCAGGAAACTACAGTTTCACAACAGCAGGAGGAAAAGAACCGGGTCGACCCGGTTATGGATTCTAGTCATCATATTTCCTCGGAGGAGGATTTAGCAAGAGAACCAATACCAGGATGTTCAAATGAACTGGAATCCATACAAGACGACATCGATGAGGAAACCATCCAGCAGGATTTAGAGACTCCAGATATGAACAGCAAACAAGAAGGAAAGAAGAAAAAACCAAAGACTCCAATTTGGAAAAAAATTCGAAACATCTTTAGATTGAAGAAGACAAAAAAAACAACACAGGAGTGAATTCAATAAAAAACGAGGCCTGTGGCGATTCGGCCTGTTATGATAACAGATTTTACTGAGCGATTTAATCATCTCAAAAATTATCGCGATAAACTATAATATTGTTTGAAGATCTTTTCACACTGATTTAATGGATATTACATAATAATACATGCGACTTCCTGCCACAGATAGATACACTTTACTTTCAAAACAACACAGAGGAATCCTGAACAGCTGACACGGTGCAACCCGAAGTCCAGCAGACATCGGAGATGATATGTGGAAACATGAATGTTTAACCAACATTTCATGCAAAGAAAATATAAATAACTCGGGGAGGAGTTGGAGCGAAATTTCTACCAGAAAACCTGGTAACTTTTCAGCTGTTCTTCGTTAAGGTGACATAAAATGGTTATAATGATTTTCATTCAGTCAGACTGACACTCGCTACATGCATTGATGGTAGATTGTAGTAAGGAATTGATTAAGGTTTCTAAATTAGTGAACTGGATTTATTATTTTGTGTCCATTGTTGGACACAACACGGATCGATCGAACCGTTATAGCCAGGATTTCTGTCGGCTGATGTGTCTCTCAGGTTTTGATAATGGCCGACAATCGGCGACATCAGATGGTGCAGCGCGCGCTGGGCGTTACGCTAAGGAAGTAAGGAAGGGAGGGTCAGTGGAGAGCAGCGGAGTTTCATTCAGTGTCATCAACAGTAAGAGAAAAAGGCAGGAAGAAACGTCTTTGCACCACATTGTTCTCATTTTCTCATGTTAAAAAACAACATTCTTCTTCTCTCATTTCCCTTTCTTACATAATTTATATGTTACTTAATATTCATACAGTTTCACACATACATGCACATTTTCACGTCCCCTCCATGGCTGCCACCTTATCATGGTGGGGGTTTGAGTGTCCCAGTGATCCTAGGAGTTCTGCTGTCGGGGCTTCATGCCTCTGGTTGGGCCACCCGATGCAGACGGGTCCAAGGTGAGGAACCAGACCAAGTGCAGCCCAAAGATCCTCATGATGAATACGACCTTTGGAAACAGGGGTCGTATTCGCCCGAACATGGGGTCCCACTCTGGAGAGGCCTGAGGGCCCATAGAGCCCAACCGGGTTTTAACCCATGGAGCCCAACCGGGTCGGGTTTTAACCCATGGATCCAGGCCGGGTCGGGTTTTAACCCATGGATCCAGGCCGGGTTGGGTTTTAACCCAGGGATCCAGGTCGGGCTCAGCCCAATGAGAGCCAATCTGTTCACCACCTGTGGGGTGAGATTGAGAGGTTCCGGCTAGAAATAGTCAGACTGACTTCAGTGGACGGTTCTGGTTCTGGAGCCAGTCTCCTTGAAAGGGGTTGGATGTTCTCCACTCTGGGGTTGGCCCTTGTGAGAGGCGCTGGGCAGGAGGGGGCATATTTGTTGCCTCCCATCTTGTTCACTCCAACGCACCAAGAGGATAGTCTCTCCCTCTACATATGGGTTTGGGTCGGGTTCTGGCTACTAGTCCAGATTAGCCACTGTTCTTGGAGAATCTCTGAAGAAGAAACTGAGCACAACTTCCTTCTTCACTAAACATAAATAAAAATGGAGGCCTCAGATTTTAGCAGTTGTAGAATTTCTTTTTGCCTTTGGAGATTTAGAAATCAGTCGTTATAGATTATAGATTTAGTTTTTTACTTTTTCCATGATGTTTACATCTATTTATTATAAATGTTGCTCCCCACTGATTTTTCCTTTACGCAAAATAAAATAAAATGTTTGACTGAACCAGTAAAATTAACTTTCCAAAGAACAGATATTGAAAAAAGTTCACATGAGGTTATCATATATGCTACATGTGTCAAACTGAAGGCCCGAGGGCCAAATCTGGCCTGTCCAAATTTTCACAAATAACTGCAAAATTCACACAAAAATCAACAGATCCCCACATTTTTTTCTGATTTTATCAACATTTTGATGAGAGAAAAAGGCAGGAAGAAACAATAAAGCCGATAATTGAAATGAGGTCGATAGTTTTAATTTATCGTGTGATTAATTGATTTATCCCGACAGGCGTGGGATCTACCTCTGAAGCCGCTGGATTTTAACCTGAATCTCTTTGAGTTTGGAATTATTTAGATTATATATCTCGATACAAACCCGCAGTTTCACTGCACACAACACAAAATCTTACCAAATATTTCTGGTCTAGTTTCTCATGAGATATTTTAGCTCACTTGAAAGTTGACAAAACTAACTTGCAAGTAACTTTTTAGCAAGTTATACGAGCTTGTTTCCTTAATGAAATAAATGAGAAATACTAGTTTCACTGGCAGATTATTTCACTTATGACATTTTTCCGTGTTATGAGCGAAACAATCTGCCAGTTAAATTACAACATTTTATATCAATATTCCAGAATGGCCGGCCTAAACAGAGCTCTTATATTTTTCTGAGAAATTACTTGTATGTTAGCGTTTTTTATTTCGACTGTACAAATATATCTCCACTAGAAACTAGAACAAAAATGGGTGGCAGGTTTTTGTGTTGTTTTGGTATTTTGAATTTGTGTTGCGATGACGGTGTGAACCGGAACTGAATAAAAACTAAAAAGAAATCATTAGCCAGAACTTTGAGGTAGGAACTGTTGCATCAGTAAATAAACCTAATGCGAGTCTCAAATATTAGACATCGCAGTGATGTGTGTCGCTACACTCCGAGCGTTAAAACTCACGGCTGGTCTCAGTGGTGGAGCTCTGCGGTCTGATCTGCTGAGGCAGGAGGCAAGAAGTCCGGGCAACTGGAGGAAGAAGAGGTGAAAACCAAACTATAACACTGATACCACTGATAAATATACCCCCAGTAACTCTGATCTGTTACAACAGAGAACCTCCAAACATCTCTTTAGCTGCTGGGTTAGCTAAACCGAAGGTCAGTCTGAGATTTCGCGGTTAAAAACCAAACTTGGCAGTTAAATTAACATATTAAGTAATGGAGGTGGAAATAAAAGCATACAGACTGTGTTCATAAATGAGTTCTTAAGTACACTTACGATTAAAGCTCCGTCCGAAACCTCCACGGACAAACCTAACTAGCGACGCCGCCATGTTTACACTCTGCTGCTGCCCTTTACGTAAAGAGGCTGAGTCGCCCCCTGAAGGCCGGGAGGAGAAAACGCAGGCAAGTGAATTACAATTAATAAACAAGTGGGTGGAGTAACCAGAAATTGTACTCAAGTAAGACCAGAAGAACTTTAATATATTTTTGCGCAAATAAAGTAAGAAGAAGCCATCTCTGAAATTACTCAGCAGAGCTTTTGTAAGAACAAGAAGTCTCTCTTCAACATAAACTGTAGGTTTGTCTCTGCTGCATTTTTGGTTAAAACATGTTTATTCTTCATTTACTTAAGCTACTTGAACAACATGGGATATATGTGAAATTTAAGGTGGGACCATGTCTTTTCCTTTTTTCACAACGTCACTTAAAAATAAAAAACACATGGACCTAAAGGATAAATCCAAAATATTGTTAGTTTTGAATGAACAAAAATAAATGCACAAGATGTTTCTTCCAATTTTGGATTCAAAACAAACGTCAGTGCTTGAAATTAGTTGTACTTCATTCCACTAAAGGTTGCATTTTAAACAAAATGCTTAAATGCAAAACTTGGAATAATGTCTAACAGTGTAATGTCCTGCAGAATGAATATTTAATTACTTTCATCAGTTTCAGAATAAATCAACTCTACGACTTGTTCAAACCTTAAATCTGTTCTCAGATAATCCATTGAAACAACACGGGGTCTGATGAACTCACAATGTGCTCATTTTAAGGAATATTGTGGTTTGAAAAAGCATTTAAAAAAGTTTTGACTGGTCAGTTTTCCAAATAAACATGAAATGCACACAACAAAAAAACAGGTCAACACTTTAGTTACAAATATTTATTAGCCTTCATCTGCTTTATTTTTATATCCTTTGACAAATATAATGAAATAAAAATTTTCCATGGTACAAAATCTCTGCTCTAGTAAGTTACCAATTCCATTTTCCATAGTATTGTTCCACTTTTCAGTTGAAAGTAAAAAGCGAAAGAGTCACAAAACAGAATTGTAAGCTTAATTGTAAAAACAAACAATTTTCATGTAAAACACACAAAACCCTGACTTCAAAACAAATACATGAACAAGTGAAAATGGAAAACTTTGAGATTGTGTGAGAACAACACCACCTTCTCTCAGCCCAGTTTTCATCCTGAATGTGAATGTTTGACCCTCCGCCAGGCTGGTTTCTCAGCTGGAAGCCCCACACACATCCTGGTAGTATTTCCTGAGCATCTCCCGCTGAGCCGAGCGCACCAGGATGTGCGGCCTGATGGACGCCAGCCGCTGACAGGCTTCTTCTGGAGTCCAGCTGTGGAGCTGTCAGAAGAAAAAACACCTCAGACCTTTACCAATTTAAACAATGAAACAAAAAAAGGTCTGAAATATTTTTATTCTGGCTGAATCCTGCAGACCACAAGCTGAAAGAAACTCTCCTGACTGCAGGAATGATTGCAGTCATATTTTTAAATGCAACATCATATTTCTCCTTAAAGGAGACATATTATGTACAATTCATTTTTTGAATGTTTATATAATTTTATTGCTTCTGGAAAATGAGCTGTGCCAAAATCCTTTTGATTGTTTGATAGTTTTACGGGCACTGTGCTGTTACCTAGCAACCCATGCTAATGCTAAGCTTGAGCACATTTGATCAGCTGATTTCACTGTTGAATCTGCTGTACAATGGCTGCTGGAAAAGACAAGTGTTTGACGTTGACCTACCATCCAGAAACCACTTGCTGCATTCTTGTTTGTTATGCAGGAGGCTCTACTAATGCTTTTCATAGATGTAAGGTTGTATAATTGCACATCTGTTGCATCCATTTTCATTTAAATTTGGATTTAAAGTGACAGATGTCCTAATACAGCTAATTCTGAAAGGAGCTCCACATAGACAGAACTGAGCAGACTAAAGTCTCACTTTCAAAGAATGGTTTTATGCAAACAGTGTAATGAACAAGTTTTTCATAGCTGATAGATCACAGGTCTCCAACTCCAGTCCTGGAGGGCCAGTGCTCTGCAACTTTTAGATGTGCCTCTGCTGCACCACCTGAATAGAATAATTAGGTCATTAGCAGGAGTCTGGAGAAATGATCTACATAAGGAGGAGGTAATTAAACCATTTCATTCCAGTGTTTTTTTTAGTAACCTGTGGCACATCTAAAAACTGCAGGACAGTGGCCCTTGAGGACTGGAGTTTGACACTCCTGAGGTAGATTCAATCCTAAGCTGTTTAAAGAAGCCAAAAGGTCACCTCTAACAGAACCAAAGCTAGTTATATTTTCTTCCTTCATACCCAGCCGTATTATTCAAACACAAACTGCACTTCAGACTGGGAAAGAGGCTGTTTGGTAACATTTGTATTATAGGTTTGTATTTTCCTGCTTCTGCCATCTAGAGTTAAATATAACAATATTTCTCTGATGGTTCTACTGACCCGGATGAGGTAGGCAGCGACCAGCGTGGCGCTGCGGGAACGGCCCGCCTTGCAGTGGATGTAGACGCTGGTCCCCTGCTGCCTGTGCTGCAGGGCGAACTCCACCCCCTGATGGAGGTTGTGCAGGGTGGGGACTCCGGTCAGGTCCACGGTGCTCAGCCTCAGCTGCTCCACACCTGCATCTCGCCACTCCTGCTCCCAAACATCAGATCCTTACACTGCGCGCCTGAAACACTCTAACCTCTCAGGCTGATCCAGGGCTGTTATTTTTTAGTAGCAGGCTTTAGTCCTTCACCAACGGATCCCACTCACCTCGGCCGAGTTGCAGAAATATTTGGTTTCATACGTTTCATTCATGGTGACAACTCCCCGGACATTTTCTGTCTCCACCAGCTGCGACACAAACAACCAGCAACAGATCATATTTACCTGCTCCAATCAAAACCTGCAAATATGAGTCTATTGAATGTATGGAACAACTTTTAAAAAGTTCTGCTGATCGGTGTTCAGACCTGCTTGGTCATGGACCTGAACGGCAGCGCCCCCAGGATGACCGTGTCGTCCACCCGGTCGAACCACCTCCGGGAGGAAACCTTCTCCATGACCACATTGTAGGCCAGAGTCGGGTAGAAGAGCAGCCGCGCTGCCGCTCCGGACATGGTGGAGCTCCGAAGAACAACCAGCAGCTTCTCAACTCTGCATTACTGCCCCGCGAAGCTCCGGTTCTGTCCGTACAGCCCGTCCACACGGCGTTACACAGCGGCGTGTTTACTTCCGGTTACCCTCCGGCGTTCTCTTCGACTTCCGGAGTAAACCCTTTCAAAATAAACCCAGATTACTTTAAAAAATTAAAAAACAATAGAGACTTAGAGACTTAGACTTGACTTTATTGATCCCTTGGGAAGACTCCCTCAGGAAATTATAGTTACCAGCAGCTCACAGGCAAAAATGTGGCACACAGTAAGCATACACAAAATACAAAAAAATACAAATTAAATACAAAACAAAGAATATAAATACAACACAAAAGGAAATTATAGCAATTTGGTCGATAGATTGACCAGTGATATGGTATTGCACTGTATGGTTTGGCCTGATAAATATGGGGTTCACATTTGTAGAAAAACTACTCCTTCTTCCCTCTGTCCTGTGTCACCTCCGACCCCCCAGTGAGGAGTTGTACAGTCTGAAGGCGTGGGGGACAAAGGAGTTCTTGAATCTATTGGTCCGGCACTTGGGGAGCAGCAGTCTGTCACTGAACAGGCTCCTCTGAACTTCTGAATAAATGAACTTCAGCTTTTTCACATTTTTGATCTATAAGAAATACGATCAGAATTTTGTTACTTTTCCTTAAAGGCAGACTTGGGTGATTAAAGCAATAGTTTTTAAAGAAAATTCAGATAACAATTTTATAATTCAACAAGACAGACATGCAAGACAATGTTTACATTCCAATATCTGCATGAAATCTTCTAAAGACTCCGTCTCTGATAAAATGTTTTTAATTTTATTGAGCAAGTAAAACAAAAAGTTGAAAAATTGCTTTTTGCACTTTAAATAAATTTAAAAATATAATGTTCATGGTCTGTAACTACTTTCATCCTGAACGTTTAAACATCTCTGAACTAAATAATTCAGTAAACTTTTGATGTAGCAGTTTGTATTGCATTTGTCTTTTTCTTCGCTTTTGGTGGGCTGGATTTCACACCCGGGCCTTGAGTTTGAAAAGACTTGAGATTCAAGTACGACCCTAAACATACATCTAGAGCTAAAGTGGAATAACTTGGATCAGTGCACATTAACATGAAAGTTCAAACCCTGTTACATTTACAGTCTTCAAAAGAAAAACTGTTGCAGCAGTGAATCAGACTAAACTGTTAGTTTTTGATCAGTTTTTTCTACTTTCTAAAAGCCAGAAAAATGTGCAACTCAAAAAAAAAATTTTTAATCGAATCCACAGAATTTAAATATGAAGCAACTTCTTGGTCCCACAGTGTTGGCTTTATTTGTAAAAAGTCACAGCTGAGGAAACACCGCTTTATTTATAAAGGACAAAAAGCAGCTGAGTCTGACCCGACCTGGTTTTGGCTCGTTCCTCCTGACAGAACCGGTCGGAGGTTTGATGCTTCTTCAGTTCACAAACCTACAAAACTGACATCCAGTAATTCATTGGGGAAAAAGCATTTATTATATTTTGACCAACTTTTTCCAAATCAGCCATGATACTGAAGCCATGTGAGTTAGTTTCTACGTTGCATCAACAGTCTAATGGCCTAAAATCTTCAGGAAAGAGGAGATACACACATAAATGCACACAATTACAAACTGATTTTGGAAAGAGAAGAAAAAAAAACAACAAAAATAAACCAGTGTGAGCACAAAATTATACAAGTTGCAAAACATTCAACAAAAATTGCACAGCATTTATAGTACATATGTAACCCCTGTCTGCATAACAGAAAGCTTGATGCTAGTTCATCTAAATAATATGACAAAATGTGCATTTATAATAGAAAATACTTTATACATCTGAATAACTGGCAGACATCTACGACGGCACATTTTCCAGAAAAGAAAATTCTGAGTTGGAAAAGTTTAAAAATTGCTAGAATGAAAGTAAAAAATTTTTAGATTAAATCTCAGAAAATTGACAAACAAAAAAAAAAAGTCAGAAATTTAAAAAATATTTTCTAGAAAATTTCTGAATTTTTGGCAGAAAATGTACTTTCTACAATTGTCCTCATATACCGCCGTAGACATCTAAGAACATAGTGTTCATTTATATTTCATTTTATTAGTTCCCAACATCGTCTTCCTCCCTCACTTTACACTCAATATAAATACCTTCATTTATCCATAAAAGCAAGAAGCAGTGAACAGTAGTGACCCTCCTCTGTCCTGGAGCAGGTTTAGTTTTAATCTGAGGATTCTGTGACCCTCTGAGAGGGAGAGTCAGTGGTTGGTGGTGGTGGAGTTCAGGATGTCGTGCTGGATCTTGGGGTTGGAGGACTTGGACAGATCTCGCTGTGGAAAACAGCAGCAGGCGTGAGAACGTCAGAGTGAAGACAGCCGATGTTTAGAAGCAAATCTCTTTCATCAATCCAGAAACAATATTGAAGATGGCTTCCGATTTGGCTGTGGATTAATTTCATTTTGATACGTCAGAAAACATCTAACATCATCAAGCTCCCGCTAAAAAACATTTAAAACCTGTCTTCCGTCCACACAGTGCCACTCAAATAACTGTTACCTCCAGTTTTTATGAAACATTCAAAAATATTTGGCTTTGCAATTTAGCACCCTCAAATTGGGCCTCTGTCTCTTTAAGAAGCTCCTGATCTTTCATCAATCTCGCAAGTTATCCTGCATCATTTCATCTGGTTTTGGTGAATCTGCCGTTTTCTCAACCCTCCAGTTGGCAGCTTATACCAATTCAGGTTCAGTTTGTGCTGGAGGTTTCTTCCTGTTAAAAGGGAGTTTTTCTCTCCACTGTCACTACATGCATGCTCAGTATGAAGGATTGCTGCTGTAAAGTCAGCAACGATGCCAGGGATTTATTACCCTCACTACATGCTTTGATAACTGGGATCAGTTGAAATTCATGCAAGATCAACTAAAGTGACATTATTTTGTAGAGAACTTTAACACATTTGCTACAAGAATAAACTGAGTTGAATTATATAATTACATAATTCTGCACCATTTCCTGCTAATTCACAATTATAATGTTTGTGCTTCACCCAAAGTTAAACTTCCTGCTTCTTTCAGGTCCTGAATCACAGGCAGGGAGATTTGTTTTAATCTGAAGCATGCAGTTAAACAGGGATTAGTTAGCGCTTCGAAAGGTTTCAGGATTCCCAACAGATCTTGACTGAACTGATTCAGTGTTCACCAAGTTTAACATCATTAAACTTGGTGATGTTTGATGATTCGCTGCAGTTAAAGAAAACTGCAGCGAGGCAAATGAAGAAACAGAGGGAGAAGATATGTTAGAGAGAAAAGTTTAATTTACCACAAACTCTGAGTATGTGCTGGCTACAGAAGCCATGCTGAAGTTACGCTGTGGGGTCTGCAATGCACCACTCACGGGGGTCGCCTTGCCCTGGGCCTCGTTCTCCTTGTTGCAGTCCTGAGTCCTGGGGTGGGGGGGCTTACTGCCGCCCGGCGTCCGAGCCGCAGGAGTCTGGAGACGGACAGATCGTGTTAGAGTTTCTAAACGCTGAATTTTTACAGAAACAAACTTCAGTTTGTCTCATTCTGGATGAAATATTGATGAAAATATTGATCTAAGGAACTTTTGTTTTATTTTCCTCTATATGATGCACAAATAATAAAAAAAAAATAATAATAATATTGAAGGTGGCTTTTGATTTGGCCGTGGACTAATTTCATATTGATACTTTTTTCCATGTGAACCAACTCTAATCGGCTTTGTTTCAAAACCAACAAGAAGATTCTTCAAATCACAACAAATTCTTTGCAGTGCAATTCGTGAACTTTAAAACATTTTTCTTTTTACATACAAAAATGCATACATCTCTTTGTTATTATCAATTTAGGTCTAAAACCAAGGAAATGGACCTAAAGTTAAAAAATAAAATCAGACCATGGAGCTCAAAACCAAAGTTTTAATGTGGCAAATTAAAGAAAAATGATGCAATTTGAATATAAATCAAATAAAAAGGGCTTAATCTTTACTCATTCAGATATGTATACACTGCAAGAGACACATTTTACCAAATGAACTAGTTTCTAATGCAGCTGAAAAGTTACAAAAAAAGTTATTTATGAGTTAGTAGACTTGAAAAAAGACAAAATTAAGATATTTGCACTGGAGACCAGTCCACAAATACTTGATAAGATTTAAATTTTTACGGTAACAGCAGAGAATTGTTACAAAGAAAAGCAACATAAAATGTTTAAATTCTATAAGCTTGTTGTTTTAGTCTCATCAGTGATTGAAATATTTTATAATATTTTGACAGATCTGTCTCTTTGCCCTAAAACGGAGCGATGCAGGCAGATTAACATGCAGCTGATGCGTTAGCTTGACCTTGTTAGCGGAGAGAGGGAGGCGAGGCACGGGCGAGCGACAGACGGTCCCGTAGTGAACGGAGCGCATGGTGCTGTTGGAGGCCCCACTGGACATGCTGGAGGTGCCATTCAGCTGGCAGAGGGAGAAGGACAGGTGTTAGTGCTGGACGGGTCTCAGGTTTAAAAGAAGCGGGGTTCTAACCTTTCTGGATTTATTGGGCGTGGTGGTGCCCAGGAACCTTCGCTTGGCTGGGGTTTGCTTGGCTGGGGTTCGCACGGTGGTTCCGTACAGCATGTCCTCCTCCGTCTGTTTGCTCTTCTTTAGGTGCTGGAAGGATTTCAGCAGCAGGAAGAGTAAACACACTTCTTAAACTTGTACCAAAGCTCAAGTCAAACCTTCCTCACCCTCTCGAGTTTCTCCTTTTCCTTCTCGATCCGGTGCAGCTCCCACTGCTCTGCCACGTACTGCAGGAACATCTGACCGTTCACCAGGAACTCCCGGCCCTGCTCTTCCTCCCACGCGTCTATCTGGGCTTTCAGTTTCTTTTCCAGCTTGAAACACAAACAAACACACCACTGTATTAATGGTTGTCAGATTTCACATATTTCACATAACTCCTGATGTCATTTCTTACCTTTGGGAGGTTTTTCTGAAGCTCTGACCTTTGTTTCTCCTCTTTAAGGAGATTTCCTCCCCTGTTAGCAAACCGTGTTGGATCTGTGGCTTTCTTCTACAAATGACAGAGAAATCCACAATACAACATAGATGCTGGCTGTGTAGCATTGTGAGATGGAAGCTCACAGGTAAAGCTTGTATGCTACGCTATTAAACAGCTATTCTGTGTTTGATAAAATCATCATGAAATAACTTGCTTGATTTCAGTTCTTTCAAGAATATTAAAGTGTTTTAAAAACTTCTCACAAGCAGGAAACTGGTTCAGAAACAAACAACTCAGCCAGAAGAACAAGCTGGGTTTTTTTTTATAATAATGATAAAATAAAACTGACTTTACTGCTCTGTAATCTTGGTTCTCAACAATAGAAATCAGACAAAAACTTTAAGATTCCTTTTTCAAACTTACTTCAAGTTCTAAGTAGAGCCTCCAGTTTTCTTCCCACTTCTGGACTCCCTCGAAGAGTTCTTTGTGATCCTCATAATGTTGCTTTAGGCGCTGAATCTCAGCATCATGCAGAGCCAACAGCTCCTCATTAAAATCCTCTAAACACATAAATGCAGCATGAGCCAGGGAAAACAAAAACAAGATGATTTCATTCCATCAGCAGAACTTACCACTGAAATATGGTGCAAAATCCTGTCGTTGGTCAATGCTGAAAAAACACTTTTCCCAAAACACGGCGATCTCTGATCGAATGGCTTCGGTCACGTTTCGGATGTTGTTCAGTTGAAGCTCCTCCAAGCGATGCACTTCTGTTTGTAACTGCAGGGACACGAAAAACATATACAAAGTAAAATAAGTGGAAAATAAAACTTGACATCTGGTTCTGATATTCACAGTCAAAGACACAGTACTCTGTATTTCCAGCCACATGGTGACATTTCATAGCACAATCAAGTCACTATGTTACCTCCAGTTTTTATTAAAATGCTGAATATATCAAGTATGACTTAAAAAGAACTTGGCTTCATAATTTAACATCTTGAAATTGGGCATATCTCTTTAAAACTCCACCTTCAGAAAGTCATCTCAGCATGGCTCCTCTATTAACCCTTTAAACTTTTTGCCAGAGTTTCACTGAGAAGTGGCTCCTATAATGAGCTCAGCAGTTCCGCCAGGTGCTTGCTAATTGCTGCCAGCAAGTCTGAAGGAGCTGCGTGAGGAGTCCCGTTCTGTCAGGCAGAAGCTTAGAAACTGCAGCTCTGAGGAGGAGCTGTGCCTTGAAGGCGGGGCTAGGTCCTCCCAGGCGTTTTGTACAGCTGCGTGGTTGCCCTGGAGATGAAGGGATTTCCCAAACATGCATAAACGAATCAAGAAAACGCTCCAGGAATGTTTTCATCAGGGAATAACTAAGCGTGATGTAATGCTTAAACAGCTTTGAATTAAGGTGACACTGTCCCTTTAAAGACAAGTATAGGATGAGAGCAGGTCATCTCACCGCCTCCAGGTTCCTCCTCCTGGACGCCACCATGTGCTCGTTCAGAAGCTGCCTCTCCTCCTGGGGAGCCTGCAGCCGGTCCCACAGCTGCTGGATCTTCTCTCTGTGGCTCTCGCAGATCGCCTCGTTCTCCACCTTCCGCTCCTCCAGCTGCAGCATCAACATGGAGGAACACCAAAACCGAATCCAGTAAACCCAGCCTGACCCTTTACAAGCTTTAAGTAAAACATTAGAGTTCCACTTTTTGCTATGAAGTGAAGAGATCTTGCCTGACACAGGAGCAGCTTGAGAGACGTGATGTTGTCCCTGGACAGGCAGAAGGCGTTCTCATCCTCACAGACGACGTCTTTCTCGAAGCTGGTCTCTGGGAAGTGTTCCAGCTCCCCCATCAGCAGAATGATCTGCTTCTTCAGCTCCGTGAACTCTGAGTATCTCCTCGCCTTTCGGGAGGACAGACAAGACACGGCGTCACAGAACGGCTCACTCAAATCACAACCGTTATGTTCTTCACAGAAACAGATTTCACCCGTCAGCCATCACTACGCTGAATGATATCAAATGGACAATTTGAACTCATGTTTTCAGTTCACATTTTAATAACGGAATAAATGCGATACAAGACATATGAGGTTGTGCATCTTTTCATTTTTACAATGAAAGGTTCTGTGTTTCAGAGACTCTGCCACTCTCCAGGAATCAGACGTCTCAGCTGTAACAAGCATTTTTTATTGTCCTGTTTGAAAGATGCTAACAGGATTCCTGCATATTTTTTTATTGTAAAAAATTACACCAAGCTCTTTCTTGCCGTTTTTATATTATTCCAGCTGTTTGTGGACTAAATGTTTACCATGAACCTGAGTTTTCATCTGTCGGCACATTTTGACTTCTAGTTTCAGACTATGGTGCAGCAGCAATGCACTTAGGAACGAAGAAGTTTCTTTAGAAGCACCGTTTGTTTTATTTGCACAATAATAAAGTTTGACATTTTAGATCCAGTTCAGGTCCAGCTCTGAACTTAATGCTGCCCAGAAACCAGAGGAAGCTTAAAACCCCCTTGGATTCTGACTCCTGTTATTTGATTAATGGAAATGAATCAATTTTTTTTAAATCACTACATATATGAAGCATTACTGGATATTCACTCTTTACAAGATGATCTTTAAGATGTCCTAACTTGTTTTGTTGTCATTTATAGGCATATCAGGTCTGCGTCTGGCCAGAGTGAAGGATGTAGTGATAAAAAAAAAAAATCCACTATTTGACCTGAGAAGAGAACCAGAGCGGTTCAGAGAAGCCGGTTTCTTGTTAGCGGTAAAACAGCTACAGTTCCCACCTTCTCTTCGTTCTGCTGGGCGATGTGTTGCTGGAAGTTCTCCAGCTGCTCCAGCGAGGGGACGCAATCCGCAGCAACGCCGTACGGCATGGAGCACAGAACGTCACACAGGTCCTGGTCCTGATCCAGCAGAGCTTTCAGCTGCTGCATCCGCCGGTTCCGCTCCGTCATCAGAGCTTCCACCTCAGTCCGGATGTTCTTCTCCTGCTGCAGAATGCTAATACCATCTTCCTCCTGCACAGAAAAAGATGTTAATGGAAGGTTAATAAAGCCACTTTCACTACTAACAAAACAGCACCAAGAGACATAGATCTGCAAAAACTAGACATGCAGAGGATTTTCTTCCTACATATCCAAAGTTTTGACGATTTTACCTCAAAAACAGGAATCTGGAGCTCTAAACAGAGTTTCTCCATCTCTGTTCTGCAGGTCTGGATGCTGCTTAGGAGTCTTTTCTTCAGTGATTCTTCCTCTTTCACCATCATCTCCAGTAGGTTCTTCAGGACAAATCACAGGGAAATCAGCAGATGCCATCAGTGGACACACAGACCTTCTCTGAACTTCTGGCATTGTTAAAAACCTGCCAGTGTAACCTGGCATGCTAAACGTTTACGTTTATTTAGAAATCCTACTGTCCACAACTTCTACAGATTTACTGTTTCAATTTACGTTTTGGACATTAAACACACAATAATCACCAATTTCATTATTGTCATCAGCGGTGTCCAAATGTTGTGGCCAAAATTGTCTAGTCAAAAGTAAATGTGGCAAAATAAAGTAGAATAGATTTGTTTCTTTTGTAGGTATGAATGGTATCCATTGTAGACCCAAACATTTAAAGTGATTTTGCAAATTTATTTTCATTAAAAGGAAAGTGTGTAGTTTTCGTATTTATTCGGGTTTGTTTGAATTTATTTATTCTCAGATTTAAAAAAAGACTTTGGTTGATTTTCTTTGAAATTTCTTGCCATATTTGGGCAAGTTTAATAAGTTAAATAAAAGTTTGGGTGCAGAAACGTTCGTTTTTCAGCTCAAGTCTCTGCATAAACATTCTTCTATTTATTATAAAAGTTTAGTCGTAAAAATATGATCACTTTGTTTTATAGTTAACATTTTCAACTGTAAAACAATTATATCAGCAATAATTGTTCCCTGATTAAAAATAATAATTTACATGAACAAATTAGTCATTTCTGAACTGTAGATCCAGTTCTGAAAACAGTTCCAGAAACTAGGCAGCAACCTAAACAAATTTCAGTTTTATCAGGTTTTTTAACTAAATAACTGCATTGAATTTCATCAGAAAATAATAAAAGTAGCAGTAGTCGTTTTTCTGACTTTTTCTTGTTTAAGCTGGAAACTGTGCAAACATCAACTCACTAAAAAAACCTGAAAATCAGACTAAAATGCTTCCTCTTCAAGAATGAAAACAGATTTCCTAGTGTAGATATTTATCAAACCTAGAAATTGTCTCTTTTTCCACACATTTGGGGCTGTAAATGATTTATATTCAGCTGGACTGAGAGTTAAATGAGCTAATAATCCACTGGATCCTAATCCCAGAGTGATCTGCTGGATCAGCGTTCAGCTGATCCAGCAGAGCGCTGGACCCAGTTTGGGTTTTTTAATGTCATTTTAACGGGAGTCTCCTCACCCTGATGTGGTTTTTAACAACATTCGTCCTCTGCAGCCTCTGGTCCTCCGGGATGCCGATCTCCTCCCAAATGTCCTTCAGGTGGCACAGCGCCTTGTTCAGGCACGACACGGCCTCTGCGGCCAGCACCTCACTGCGGCCAACACAATGTAAACATCATCATTTACACACGCTTACCGACACAGCAAGAAGGCTAAAGGTAAAAAACAAACAGGGGAAATGTGAGATTCTGGATTTAACGTTACCCGAACGCCGCACTGGCTGTTGGCTAACGTGTACAAGTCTAAGCTAAAACTTCGTTTTATCGTCAAAATAAACGCCTGAACACCGAGATGCAACGCTTGAATCTTACCTCTTCCTCATTGTTAAATCCCACAGCTTCAGAAAAGTTTATAAAAAACGCTTATATTCGAAAAAACAAGACGACCAAGATCTCCGCTCCGGCTGGTTTCACCTCGGTCCGTTTGCCACAGCGATTCAAAATACGCGTTCCACAGGTTCCTGGCTTCTGATTGGCTCTTGCTGTGGGGGCGCTTGATACAGTAAACCGGAACGAACCGCCGGAGGCGCCGCCTACTCACCGCCCATCCTCCAACCGCTTTGCTTACGCCCATGTTAAAACCACGCATACACTACTTCCATAGTGGGTGTGCCGTCTTACTAAATTAGAGGGATTAAAATAGATCTGCCCGAAACGGCTATAAACGTGGCTAATATTAAATAAAATCAACACAGATGTAAAAAAACATATTTATTTACATTTTTACAGTTGTATTGATAAAGATGACCAAGCATTAGCAAACATTCTGAGCTGACAGGAATGTATGACATGAGGCGATAGGAATGTCTTCCAGTTAATAAAAAGTGAAGTTTCCTCGATGGCTTCAAACGTTGCTGTCCAGCAGAGCTTCCAGGAGCCGCGAACTGTTTGTGATTGCAGTTGTCACCACAATGAATCTATAACCTGGAAAACATAGCAACAGGGTCATAATTATTCGCCTTTTCACTAAGAAAAGATTTAATTAAGGCAAGCAAACACAGGGGCGACCCAAGACTGCCTGGGGTCTGGGGCTTTGGGCAGGTATTTATCTGGAAGCCTACTTCCTGTTAAGCTTCCTGTATTTTTTTTTAATTGCACAAAACAGAAAACATAAAGCTAAACCAGTAGGTAACAATAAGTTGGCTTTCTGTTAACTTCATGATCTCAAGCATTTTAAGTTAGAGTACCTTTCTCTTTTCCCAGGAAACGGAGAGCTGAGATCTCAGAGAAGGTGCATCCACCAAGGAACATGACCAGGATGATCCGCTGAGCATCGCTTTTAGACTTGGGATCAGAACCTGTGCCGCCCAATATTGGACAGAAATAAAAATAATTTTAAAAATCAATAAAAAAGATCTGGAATAGATTTTATTGCACAAGAAGCTTCTTCATATTTTAGATTATAAGAAATTTCCCAGGGATCCAACCTGTTACAGCGAATTCATGCCCGTTGATCAGTCTGGTTACTTCCTCCAGCCCTGTCCAGCCATCCCGCTCTAACACCTGGGTAAAAGCCAAAGAAAAAAATAGGAAAATTATGTTTTACTCTTAAATAAATAAATGGGACTTTATTGGAGTGACAGGACTCACCTGCTCTATAATTTTGCAGCTCAGAGGGATGTAGGCGCCACTGAAGATATAAGCCATGTCCCGAGGAACACGCAGATCATATTCTTCGTCTGACTTTGGTACCTTTATCCAAATATAAACATATTAATATCAAGGAGAGAATAGAAAACTTAAATATCTGGGATGATCTTTGTTCTTTACCAGGTTGAGTTTTCTACTTAAGGCTCTAAAGTGGCTCTTCTTGGCGAGAGAAGAAAAGGCGTCTGTCAATTTCACTACAAAGCAAAGCACATGCAAATTGAATTTGAATTCAGAAGCTAAACACGTGACCACAAAGAACCTGCAATACTGGACGTGTTAAACTGTGTTTGTCTGAATGTCTCAGAAAAACTTTAAAAGACAAAACAACTGTTTTCAAAATGTATAAATCTGAAATGTAGAAAACAATGAGACAGCTTAAGCTGAGCCCACAAGAGAAAGAAAATTCTGTTTGCAACGAGTTAAAAAATGCACATTTTCCTGTCCGATTGTGTTGATCTGATCCCGTTTTACCTGCAGTTCTGTCATTGACCAGTTTGCCCACTTTGCTCTCCATGACGGTGAGCGTCTCCCCCGGCTGCTGCTCCACCAGCAGCCCCAGCTGCCTCAGGTTGGAGAACGTCAGCAGGTGATCCGCGCCGTAGCTCTGACGGAAACCAGCACAGGATTAAACCCAGAGCTCTGGGATCACTTGTCAAATCATGTCACCGTTTCTCAGCATTTACAGCTTTACTATCCAGAAAGCTAAGAGAAAATGAGAAGCTTCTTTCTCAAACATTTCTGCACCTTTTTGCAGCCAAAGGTCAAATTTATGGATAGCAGGAGATTGTAAAAACATTTTATTAAACACACGGCTCACAGGTTGAACCATTCGTGTTAACTTGATAACAGAACAAGTCAGCAGGGAAACAGAGGAAGGTGTGTGTGTGTGTGTGTGTGTGTGTGTGTGTGTGTGTGTGTGTGGTGTGTGTGTGTGTGTGTGTGTGTGTGTGCGTGCGTGCGTGCGTGCGTGCGTGCGTGTGTGTGCGTGTGTGTGTACCTGAAGGTACTGTGCTTTTAACGACTTGAAATCTTTTGGCAGGAGTCCTGCAAGAGAAAGAGTCACACATCTGTCTTCACAGCATCAAAATGAGCGGACATTCCTGCTCTGAATCACAGACGGGATTTCACCGTTTTCCGTGACCGACAGCAGACACAGCAGCCGCAGACTTTCGATCATGGAGACCTGAGGACCAAACAGAGACCAAAGCTGAGATTTTCTCAGAAGGTTTTTGGTTTTAAAGTTTCCTTTATTCAATACCTGCGTCAAGCAAATCCCACCTGTCTGTTGATGTGCTCCTCTATGAAGGAAATACATTCGCGGATTTCAAATCCTTCAAGTAAACCTGAGGAAACACAAAGACATTCATATTTATAAAAAACCTGGAAATGCAATGAACAGTTAAACATAAATTTTCTTTTGCTTATAAAATATTGATCAGAAATGTTAAATGAAATAGCAGATCAGTGTAAAAGAGAAACTACCAGTGGCATTTTTATTTGTTAAATAACCACAATACTTTTGTTTAGCCAGGAACTCCCATTGAGAAAAAGCATGAAGTTTAAAAAACAGAAGAGGAAGATGGAAACAATTAATACTTTAATAACAGTTTCTCTACTTGCAGAACTAAAAATAATTCATTTGGAGGTTCATAACACATAACATATAAAAACCCAAATTCCTCACCCAGAACACAGATAAAAATAAGGACAGAGCAAATCCCCCCAAAAAATTTAATAAATGTGTAAATCTATATTTAAGACATCATTTTAAAAATATATTTGTATTTGAGGTCTAATCCCCACATAGCTGGATATCTTTGTCTTTTCTCCACAGAAAAACTCTGTTTAATATAACCACAAACAATCATTTATAAAAGGTGGAAATTTGTGAAAACTGTATTTGTTTGCGTGTGTACGTGGGAAAAACAGCGATTTAGGGAGCCACATTATTTGTTGTTGACAAATAATGCAACAATAAGGCCACACATTTGGTTTGACACGATTCCCAGCAGAGATCATCTTCTGTATTATTAACTTAATATTGTAATACGCTAATTTAAAGTACTTTAACTCATATCTGTTCATATTTAATTCCTCACAGGAAGTTGTGGTTGTTTAGAGGCCATCTGATTGGCTGACAGGTTACACTGCTCCCTACTGGATTGGCATGATTCAGATTTGTGCGAGTTCATGTGAAAATAATCCTGTGTGTTCGGTAGGTTTATAATTTAGGAATATAATCTGTATTTCACAATGAAGATGAAGTTGTATCACAAAAAAAGCCTCCAATGAGACACATTAATCTCACAGTGTTCAGTCTTCAACAGTTCCTGGAAATCCTGCTTCGTCTTCTTTTTCATGATGGACTCGCTGGCACTGATGTCTGCAAGAGAAGCAGCGTTAGTAGCAGCAGCTGGTGATTCTGGATGTGTAGTAATCCTCTGGAAGCGCAGCGTGGGAAGTTAGCTCACGTAGGCTAAGCAGCCGATGCTCCTGCTTCAAACCTTTCAGCTCCTCGGACACAAACATCTTCATCTGCTGGATGTCCATCCCCCGTCTCTTCTGCAGGAGGCCGAGAAACGAGGAGGATTAAAACCGTCCACTCTGACTCTGTCGTCACCACGGTCACCGTCTCAACATTCACTCACATCATACGCAGTTTGCAGGTTCCTGGCCTTCTGACTGAGAAACCCAAAAACGTTGGAGAAATGCTCGTTCCGGATTTCATTAAACACCTGAGAGAAGTGAACAAACGTTGATCTTCAGCCCCAGACGAGAGCAGATGGACACCTTTGACCTCTGCCCTACCTTATCCTGAGAGTTCAGCATGACTTTTATACTTTTGTCAGAGGAGGTGACTTCAGGCCCAAACTCCACACATCCTGAAAAAACAAGATGCAGAGCTGAGCCGGCAAAGAAACCTGCAGAAAGCCTCTGACTGTTGGACAATAAACAAGAATTTTTAGCAACTCGCACAAAAAGATGGATGCAAACAGACGCAAAATTATACAACCGTACAACTTTGAAAAGCACAAGTGGAGCCTTCAGCACAACCAACAAGAATGCCTAAAGTGGTTTCTAGATGGTAAGTCAACAACAAAACATTCATACAGTAAAACCAGCTGACCAAATGTGCTAGAGCTCTGAATTGGTTGCTAGGTAACAGATTGGACTTTGCTGAGGTTGCTAGGCAGCAATTTTGCATAATCCATTTAACACATTTCTGTTGCACTGAAGAAACTTCAAATTTTTTCTGAAATGTGAGGACAAAGTTTATAATGAGGGATTGCTTAGGGAATGTAATCTAAAAATATTTCTTTCATTTTAAGTGTTTGGGTCTGTGGTCATTTTTAAAAACATCTTTTTTTGTTGACTGAAGTCAGATACCCACCACATTTGATCCTAAATATATCATCCACCAGCCCCTCGTAGACGACTTGCGAGCATAAAGGAGTGACAAAGTCCACATCTGTAAAAAACAAAGTGACATTAGAGCGGAAACGGAGCACAGCCTGAATCCGGTTTGATGATCCGCAGCTTCTCACCTCGATCAATAAGGAAAACATTCCCGATTTCTGCGTGCCGAGCTTTTTGTTCTCCCTGCTCTACCTGCTCCCTCCATGACTCGTAGGTCATCTGCAGACAAAGAGACAGCAGCAGACATCTTAACATAGATGAAACCACCGGATCTGAAAGTTAAACTCTTGATCTTTGATCATTCTGGACCTTGGAACAGCGTCCAATCCCGTAGACCTTGGAGAACGGTCCGAAGAGGGAGTGAAGGAGGTGCAGAGCGCTCCCAGCTGTTCTCACCCAGCGCTGGTCTCCTGCCTGTACAAATAAAAGGTTCATTAGCGAGACTTGCTGTCTGTATGGATTCAGATATCCTCAAAAAGATGACTTGTCTATCTATACATGCTCGTATCCAGAATTGGGTCAACATTAATTTGTTCACTTCTGACTAAATCTGAGGTCTAAATTCTTGAAACATTTATGTTTTTCTTTATTTTTAAATCACTCTTAAACAACAACTGAAAACTATAACATCTGAATAAAAAAATTCATTAAGGAATTTGAACTGAACAAACAGGGTGGGTGGACGGACTGATGGACAAATAAAACCTAAAGAATAAGATAAAGTTTGGAGAAGCAGCTCTTTTTAAATTCCAAACTTTTCCAGGCTACAAACCTGCATACACTGTCAATACAAACTTAGTAGTAATAAAAATAATTTGTTAACTGTCTAAGCATCTCTGTTAGACTCCAAATTTACCAGAAAGTTGTCTCGAAAGAACTCTGGAAGCTCCAGGCTGATGATGTCCTCGTCCAGCGGAAGGAGGTAGAAAGCCCACTCATCAGTGGTCACATCTGCAGGATGACACACACAACGTCAGCATTCCCTGTCACCTTTCACTGCTGACTGTCAACAAGCCAAAGCAGCAACTGACCACCGAAGACTCCCTGCTCCTCCAGAACTGCCTCACATGCATAGAACTGTACAGGATGCAGAAAGGCAGAGAGTAAATATCAACATTCACAAAATTTAAACACATGTAGGATAACTTTGATCAAACTCGGTCAGAACTGCATTATTTGAAAAGCAGTGTAACAATTTTCTCTATAAAAGCTTTAGACAAACTGGACTGAACTGAGACTGATTCAAAAGGGATTGCAGATTTAAATTGGAACAATTTTACTTGAGGTTATTTCTCTCATATTCCTGAAAACTGGCGGTAATCCAATAACTTATGAAATAATGAAAACATACGAGACAAACGAGTGTTTGATAGCAGCAGCATAGAAGAACAAACCTTTTGTGGAGTGAAGATTATCTTGTATCGTCGAAATTTTCCCGCTGCCTTGTCTGCATTAACTACATCTGAAAGGAAGGAGCATAAGTTGTAAAACCGCTCATTATTGAGCAATTATAATCTTTTAAACCAAAGTTATAAACAAACATGCACATTCATCTGAAGTTACAGATGCATTGCATGCAGAACACTTTGCCCCATTAATGAGGCAAAAACAATAAACTTTATTTACCACAAATCCACTTCACGGTTTGTATTCGTGGTCGAATCAGAAAGCAAATCCTGTATAAATTAGATAAAATCAGATAACTTGTCCAAATATTAAATAAAAACGGATATCCACCAGTAACAAGGAGAAGAACGTACTGATCTGAGATGCTGACTATCGGCTTGTGCTCCACTTTGTAAAGTTTGTCAACTTCATGTTGCTGCAACAATGTAACGTTAAATATTTTGAAAAAACTTGAGATAAAAGTTGCAAAAAGGAGTAAATATTGTTTACCTTTAATGTTGAAACATTTGCAATTCGATCAAGCGGACTCATCAAGTCCGAATCAATGAAAAGGTCTTTCTTCCCTGGTAACTGTGAGAGAACAGAAGGTTAGTATGTCAGTATGAATGAATACTGAGGATTACTCTTAAAAACCAGCTTTGCACCAGGAAAGACACCAATTTACATAAACTCAAACAATTCCATTGATAACAATGGTCAAATTTTAGGACAGAAGTTTGAGGATGTCTACTAAAAGAAAGAGCCAGAAGGAGCTTTGACTGTGTTTGTATTTCAGCCTCAGTTTTTATTCTGTATTTATTGCAAAAAATCAAAAATACATCCTAACTTCCGCTGGGAAAAAGTAGATGACACACCTATGTGTCAGGTGGCATCCAGCTGGGGCTAACTCTTACTCAGGTGTTGTGTGCATCGTGATCCCACCTGTTCCAGCAGGTAGATGAGCTGATCTCTGACCAGCCTCTTCAGCAGAGACAAGTCTGGGAGCTCCGGGGAGTCTCTCCTGGCACTGTGAGCCATTCTGGGCTAAAACAACAATAACCACGGAGCTAAAGAAACAACATATATGGATACAAATATGTGATCAAATGTCATTAATTACCTTTAAGGTTTTCCAGTGTAGAAATATAAAAAGTATATTCACAAATGCTGCTGATAGAAAGAAATCAGAGCTGACGTAAAGCTCCAGCAAGGTTAGCTTGTTGGCTAAAAACAGACCTGTCAGCTTGAGTTACGAGGCTAACCAGAAAACGTCAATACGTATAATAAGCAATTTCTTAATGAATAATCTATAAGGCAAAAGAAAAAAGGTGTATTTTTTTAATAGCCGAAAAGTGAATCTATCAGAGTGGAGCAGCCACCGGATTCCCTTAGCTGACAGGGCGGAAGTGATCATGTGAGCTGCTGTTTCCGTCCGGACCCAGTACAGGGCGGACCTATTGCTAACTCAACCAACTCCTTTATTTACATTTAGCTATGAATTCAGAAGCGGCTTTATTGTTAGAAACCGTTCATTTTGCTGCAGAAAAACATCGTAGACAACGCCGTAAAGATCCAGAAGCAACGCCGTACATTAATCATCCAATCGGTTGGTATGAATTTTATTACAAGGGGAGTTTGACTTTATTTGGCGAAAATTCACCTTCTATAGCCGAAAAAAACTTTATGACAAAATGTTTAGTTTCATATTACTTGATAGTAAATTTCGGTCCTTTTAATAACAACGCCGACACTGGAAAAAAACAGCACTGATCTTAAAAACTGTTGCAGCCGATCCAGAAGAATCAAATTCCTGCTGTTCAAACCGGAAGAGAATTAGAAACACTAAAAAAAATGAAATTCTGATTTAAGTCGTAGGATGTTGGCTTTAATCTCAATATTCTGACATTGTTTTCTCAAAATCCTAACTTTAATCTCAGAATTAAAGTTAGGACAGATATGAGTCAAAATCCTTACATTAAGAATCTGAATTCTTTTTGTCCCTATTTCTCTTCTCTTGTTTAAAGTTATTCTACAGAGATAAAAAATATTACCTAAATAAAAATAACTTAAGAGAGGAACTGAAATGATGTTTTAGGAACTTTAAAAATTTCCACAAAACTAGATGTCTGCAAACTTCAAAGAATATGGGATGTGGAATCATAAATTTATATGATACATCTGCAGTCAGCATGCCTCTGTGCAAGATCAGCACTTGATAATTGCAGTGATCAGGCCACCTGTTAGAGGTGTTTACTATATTTCCCTTCAAGCTGAAAAATGTAACGTGTCTGATGTGGTTCTGTGTTTCAGGTGTAGCAAGAATCCTCAGCCATGAGGGAGGAGTGACAGAGATCGAGGTTTTACAAGTATGTTCTCATTCATCTCTGATGTATTCTGCCTTTCTTGCCATGCTAAGCCCTTTGCCTCTGACATGCAGGCCGCTTTGCTTCACGACACCGTAGAGGACACAGACACCAGCCCGGAGGAGCTGGAGGAAAGATTCGGGCCAATCGTAGCTCGAATTGTCCAGGAGGTGACGGATGACAAAAGTCTGCCGAAGAAGGAGAGGAAGCGCCTGCAGGTGGAACATGCACCTCACTGCAGCCGGCAAGCTAAACTGGTGAAACTGGCTGACAAGCTGTACAACCTGAGGGACCTGAACGCCTGCACGCCTGTCGGTCAGCACCTCTTTACTTCTTTATCTGTGGAAGCTGATAATCTGAAAATTAAAGTGAATTTTTCAGATTTAGTGCACAAACACTTCAATATTACTGACGATCTGCAATTCTGTTCTTCTGCTCAGCTCTCCAGCGTTATCAAAATTACTCATTACTTCCAATCTGACATCCAGGAATATTTATTTATCTACTTAGCAATGCTCTCACAAAGGTCTGCAAATGTGGAAGAGACATTTCCCCAAAAGACTTCCAGCGAAAGATGCTTCTACAAATTCACACCACACTTTTCAGCTTTATTTTTCAGCAAAATTTTAAACACAAATTCTTACAAAGTATTTTTGCTTTACTTTCTAGTGCAAATACCTGAGTGCCCTGGAAATAGTAAAAACTATTTATTAAAAGCTACTTTACAAGTAGCGTTTCAGGAAGATATGACAATAATTTCCTAAAATCAATGAAAAAGTCAATAATTTTGTGAAATTTATGAAAAAAGCTATTTCCACTGGCTGATTATTTCACTTGTAACAAAGCATTTTCCAATGTAAAAAGCTAAATAATCTGCCACTTAAATAATTATTTTTCATCAATTTCAGAGAATGATTGACTTAAAACGTGTTACCGAAAAGTAACTTTGAAGTTATTTTCGTCCTTTTTTCAAATGTACTCACATATTTCCATTAGAAATTAAAATTTGAATGAAAAATACTTGGTAGGATTTTGTGTTTTTGCAGTGAACAAGGAATTATTTCACAACTATCGTCAATTACCTGATGTGCAGTTGAAATACTTTTAAGTATTAGTTACAAGAAGACAAAATGTAAAGAATGTTCAAGAGATGTGAATACTTTCACCAGACAATTGATAAACCGTCATCCTGGTAAAGACCAAAGGCTCTGCTTCAGTCGCACCACCATGTTCTCTCTTCAAGCGCAGTTTCAGTGTCCAGAAATCATTTTGTTAATACAAAACATCCACATTCATGTCCATCAAAGCTTCTGTATCTCTTTTCACATGTTAACCCTCTTCTTGTTTCTCTGGCAGGTTGGACGGCTGAGCGGGTCCAGGAGTACTTTGTTTGGGCCGCTGAGGTGGTTAAAGGTCTAAAAGGAACTAACTCGGCTCTGGAGGAGAAGCTGGGGGATCAGTTCAAACAGAGAGGAGTTCAGCTCTGAAAGAACCGCCTCACCTTGCTGGAGAATGGACTGTTTAGATCACTAATCAGATGCAATATCTTTAACAAGCATAAAAATAATCCTATTTCCTTATTTTGTGCTGTGACTGCTGTGTACTTTCAGGACATTATGTGTGATTTTATTTCTGAATATTAAGAAAGCAAAATTTTCCTGGCTCTTTTCTTTCAGCAAACTTCCCCACTATTTATTGTCAGCCACTAAAAAATAAACATTCATTTTGGGCACAGAGGGAAGTTAAAATATATCCTGGGGGCAAAAATATTTAAAAAATTACCAATAAAATTACTTGAATTTACCATCTAGAAACAAATGCTGGAATACATTTACTTGCAATTTTACTCTACATGGTTTAGAGATGTTGTTTTGTTTGCTAATGTTATAAGATGAACAATAAAAGATGTCAAAATAAATGTTTAAGTCATTTTGCAGGTACCCCCCCAAAAAAGTTGACACAAATGTCTTTGTAAATCTTTGTGAGCATTTAAGAAGGCTTATAACAATGCCTCCAAGAAAGAGAAAGAATTTTGATCTAATAGTGAACACTAGGCTTTCATGTTGAACCTTGTGGGTCCTGAGCTCAGGAGCCTTAAATGATCATTTATTTCTGCATTTATTTATTTCCTTCTATTGAAGTAGGACCATAGTTATATCTAGTGATTTCAACTCTACAATCTTATGTAAATGTAAAAAATAAATTACTTTCATGTATTTCAACTCACTTCAAAGTGAGTTAAAATTGTAGTTCTCTTTATGCTGTTTGCTATTACATGGATGAATGTAGGCAGAAAATATGTTTAGCAAAAATAATGTTTAATTTTTATGTAAGACTGATAAATTGGAATGTTACTACTAACAATAATAGTAATATTACCATTTGTTATTATTGTCAACTGTATATTCTAATCAATATTACTATTTACCCAGGAAAATAATTTCGATTAATTTCTTTTGCGTTGTTTTCAACAACCACAGGGGGCGCAAATCTGCACCAAATCTACTAAATCACTCTTCAATGAGAGAACTGATATTTTCTCGTTGAATACTTTATCTCAAGCTTTTCCTTTAATATATATGGAATATTTAAAAAAAATCGTATTCCACGCTCTAGGACAAAACATGATGATAAAATGTTAACGTAAAGCTACGTGTGCATCGGAAGCGTTTGTCGGAACAATTCCACTTCCTGTCCGTTCACGTATTTTATCGAACTTCCGTTTCGCAGCAGCTACATCGAGCTAGAGTAGCTATTTGGAATATCGTTTTCATTTTTCCTCTGTCGGCTCGTTTATCGTTGACCAGGCAATCATGTCTAGTCACGAAGCCGCCAACATGAAGCTTCCACCGATCCAGTCCACGGCCGGTGCCGTTCCCATCCGGAACGAGAAAGGTGAACTTTTGTTGGTTAGCCATTTAGCTACATTAGCATCAGCTAACGTCACCGTTGGCACACAATACACGAAATGAACAAGTTACAGTGTTGGAACTGTTTAAATAAGGGCGTAGTGATAGATAAGTTGTTATAAAGAGCAAAATAAATGTTGTAATTTTATGTCTAGCACCCTGATTTTAGGCTTAGTGTTATAATGTCCAGATTTTAGCACAGTGCCGGTGGCTGCAAACAATTATTTTGTGGTCAGGATAACAAATGATGTGGTCAAATACACGTCTGACGTAATTTCTGAGTGTCAAGCTTAGATATTAAGTAATTAAGCTCACTGTAATAAAACGGAGATCAACCAAATGCAAACTGCTACAAACTTCAGTAACTGTTTATGCTACTTTTCTTTTACTGTAAAGTCTGTAGTTAATTCCTGTTATGAAATTTACTGTTTTCTGTGTAAGAAAGCATTGACAAGAGATGACGTGTGTATGTCTAGTAATGTTTCAAGTCTAAAGACACAAGTCAAAAAAGTTATGTTACTATTACAATTTTTAATTAAGTATGATGTTAGAGCTTAAATAAACTGGATTTGCTTTATTTTAATCATGTTTCGTGAGATTCTATCTTTGTTATGCTTTTACATCAAGGTTTGTTTTTATATGCTGTTTTTATTTGTTTAAGTCAGTAAACAATGCGGTTGAAGTCACAAAATAAATGTTAGTAAACCTTCACAGCTGTTGAGGGAAAATTGCAAGATTTGAGTTTTGTTGATTTTAAAGTTGAACAAACTGATGCATTTCTGGACCGATAATTTAAAGTCCCAAATAATTATTGTTGATCTTAAATTCTTGAGATTTTTCACTGCAAAGGAAGGTGAAAAGAAGCCAAGGAAATCAGTGATTTCTGATTTCTAACTGTGGATGTTTGAGACCAGAAACGACTTCTGACTGTATTCAGATTAACTTGATGTCAGCCATCTTGTTGATGTGCGTCACGCAGGTGAGCTCACCATGGAGAAGGTGAAGGTGAAGCGCTATGTGTCCGGAAAGCGTCCTGACTACGCCCCCATGGAGTCTTCAGATGAGGAAGACGAGGAGTTCAAGTTTGTGAAGAAGGGGGTGGAGGCGGAGCCGGAGGTGGAGCCACTGGAGGAGGACGTCTCCGACCCGCGTCTCCGGCGTCTGCTCAACCGGACCTCCGAGGATGTGGAGGAGAGGTATCGTCCTGGCGCTCGCTGAAACTCAAACTCCCGGTGAATTCTAGAGCGTGAAGACGTTTCTCACTCGTTGGTTGTCAGGTTAGCGAGGCACAGGCAGATCGTTGAGCCTGAAGTCGTGGCCGAGAGCAGCGAGGACTCGGACGAGGGAACATGGCATCCTGAGCGGGAAGACAGCAGTGAGGAAGAAGAGGAGGAGGAAGAAGTGGATGATGAGGTTGGCATTATACAAACACCTCTGCGTTTTTAGTCCTTTCCATCACGTTGGTTAAATTCTCACTGTCTGACCATCGTTCTGCAGGAAATCGAGCGGCGACGAGCGATGATGCGCCAGCGAGCGATGGAGCGGAAGAACGAGGAGATGGAAGTGATGGAGGTGGAGGAAGAGGTGAAGTCGGGGGAGGAGTCCGAGTCTGAGTCAGAATATGAAGAATACACGGACAGTGAGGACGAGGCGGAGCCACGACTCAAACCGGTCTTCATCCGCAAGTACGAACTCTGAAAACTGCACTGCAAAAACAAAATCTTGTCAAGCTGTTGGTTCAGGATCTAGTACAAATATCCCAGTACACATAAAAAAAAAAAACTAACTAAAAAGTTAAGAAGTTCTTTACTTACATCAAGCTCGTAAATGTTGCTGAAAGGTGACATGTAAGTTAGTTTTGTTGTATTTGAAGTCAAATAAATTATTGGCACAAAAACTACAATTTTGTTTTAGCAGTGTGAAAATATTTCTGGAAATTAATGTATCAGTAAATTATCAGTAGTTTTGTTTCTATTACCAATGTTTGATATTTTGTTAATGTCAAAAACACAACTTTGCAATTATGGTGTTTCCATTAAATGAGAAGCAATTAGAATCACTCGTGAATAAGTTTGTTCACAAGATAAATCATTAGAAAACATGCAGCATCATCCTCATCCAACCACTTCCTGCTGTCTTCTTTGATGTTTCTGCCAGCAGTAACATTCAGTTGTTGATCATGTGACTCATGATGACAAAATGTGTTTCCATTTTGTGCAATATGCCCAATACAGGCACAAAAATTACTCAGATCAAATTATTCTGAACATTCGATTGAATGTCAGGAAGTAATGAGTCCATAACTTGCCAAACTCTTAACTGGTGGACAGGAAGGACAGAATCACGGTGGCGGAGCGCGAAGCCGAGGAGCTGAAGCAGAGGGAGCTGGAGGCCGAGGCCAAGCGGCAAGCGGAGGAGCGCCGCCGCTACACCCTGAAGATCGTCGAGGAGGAGGCCAAGAAAGAGTTCGAGGAGAATCGGCGCACGCTGGCCGCTCTGGAAGCGCTGGACACAGACGGAGAGAACGAGGAGGAGGAGTACGAGGCCTGGAAAGTCCGAGAGCTGAAGCGCATCAAGAGGGACAGAGAGGCACGAGAAACGTGAGTAAACGGATCTGATGGAGACGGTGAGACGCAGAGCAGGGTGGTGACTGGGTCTGTCTTCAGGATGGAGAAGGAGAAGGCCGAGATTGAACGATTCCACAACCTGACGGAGGAGGAGCGGCGGGCGGAGCTCCGGAACAGCGGCAAGGTCGTCACCAACAAAGCCCAGAAGGGCAAATACAAGTTCCTACAGAAGTACTACCACAGAGGAGCGTTCTTCATGGTGAGCAGGACGCACATTCTCATCAAATAAGTTAGTTTTTTATTAATATTAGCAATTTGTTATTAGGTAGTTTATCAATACTTTCTGCTACCTTTAAAGACTTTCTTGAACTTGATGTGAACCAAAATGAAAATGAATTTTGATGCTAGACTTAAACATCCCAAGACATTTGGCTATTCTGTTTTTTTAACTATAACATATCTTAAAGAGATATAAATCTTAAAAAACTAGAGTTTTCTTGTTTTAACGTGATATAAAAGTTCTTAAAGTAAGATCTCTCTTCTGAATTTATTTCAAAACTCCAGCAGTTTAGTGGCTCTGTAATTTTAGGTCAAAATCTGAAACTTTTCCTAAAGGGGTGGTATCATTTCAAATCAATTTCCATTGTATTGTTACCTGGTCAAATACATACCTGACATTTTGCTTAGACTCTTTTATGCATGTTTAAGAAATTCTTTAACCTGGTTGGACGTAGCCCCGCCTTCGTGGTGGAGCTCCTCCCCAAGCTTCTGAGGTTCTGGCTCACAAAGCAATCCCTGTTCAGCTCCTTCAGACTAGCCAGCAGATATTAGCAAACACCTGATGGTGCTGCACATCAGCCGATCTCGATAGGAGCTTCGCAGAGCAGGGCTGGCAGAAACGTTGTTACAGGGATAATACAGGAGCCATGTTGTGATGATTTCATGAAGGTGGAGTTTAAGAAAGAGAAGCAGTTTTTAAAGAGACAGAAGCCCAATTTCAAGGCAATAAAATATAAAATAAAATTTAAGTCATATTTGCTATATGGCGCTGTGCTTAGAAAACGCATACCACCTCCATAATTTGTTTTTCATTGCCTGTCTTGTCCACTCGGTGGTAGTGGAGACGCACTTGTGTTTTTGTTCTAAACATTTGCTCTCTTCCCAGAACGAGGAGGAGGATGTGTACAAGAGAGACTTCAGCGCTCCTACTCTGGAGGATCACTTTAACAAAACCATCTTACCCAAAGTCATGCAGGTGAGATTCGCTTGCATCCCGGGAATTTATTATCCAGGTTCATTTTTTTATTTTCTGACCGTTTTTGCTTTGACCAGGTGAAAAACTTTGGCCGGTCGGGTCGCACCAAGTACACCCACCTGGTGGACCAGGACACGACGTCGTTCGACTCGGCCTGGGCTCAGGAAAGCGCTCAGAACAGCAAGTTCTTCAAGCAGAAGGCGGCCGGCGTGAGGGACGTGTTCGATCGGCCCACCGTGAAGAAGAGGAAGACCTGAGATGATCCTGGTGAACGCTGGAGGGAAGCCTGCGAGGTCCAATCCTTCTCCAAACACATGAACTGATTGTCCTACTTTGTTTCTCCTGGCAAATCCAGGAAGCAGCTGGATTTGTGTAATTTTGTAAATAACCTACCAGTTTAGTTTTTGCGGCATCTGTTCAAGTACAGCTATTTGAATTAAACACACTTGTTTTTACACAATAATGAAATTTTATTTGACAAAAAACAACAAAAAAAAAACTGAAGGATTTGCGTAGGATCAGCTCCATTGGATTGATCCTGTGAGCTTTAAGGTGGGGAGAAACAGTCCAGTGTGAGAATGTGTTCAGTTGGTCAGAGTCACCAGAGCTTCCACCACGTTCCCCATGTGTTCCCTCAGGCTGCGCTCCGCCATCGACCGCGAGATCTCCATCTCTGACATCTGCACCACAAAAAACCGCAAAGGAACAGGAAGGTGATGGAAAGGAAAACATATAAACTGGAATGAATACATTAATCACAGATCACACATTTTGTGGTGGCATAACTATTTTATCTTCTGGTTATTTTTCGCTGGACTTCAACGTCTGAGTCGTGCGCAAACATCTTCATTACGACTCGAAGCAGTTAAGGCCAATACAAACTAGATGTTGCCGTTGGTTAGGGTAAAAAGAAGAAAAACGGTTGGCAAGCTTAAAACATCAGATTTTGGTGCAAAACGAAAGGGGAAAAAACTGCAACCGAGGTATTTATTATGTAAAGTTGTGCATTTAGACATCTTAACTCACCTGACTCAAATCAAGGGTTTATAGACAATGCATGTGCAGCTATAAAAAAATATATCTGGACAATGAAGACTCATCATTAACCTAAGTTATTTTTGTCAGTAGTTATTACTATATTGTGTATAAAATGCAGAACTTTATGTATGTGGGTCAGAGCAAACAAACAGAAAACCAAATACTCTGTTCTTGTCTAAAAACAAATTAGATTGAAACAGCTTCATATAAGACATGTAAACCAGTTAACTGTTGGCTGGTTATATGCATATAATCTTAACGGGAAAATGAAATCTACCTACAATCAACTCGACATCCTCTTTCTTGATGGTGACTTTAGCCAGCTCTTTTTCTCTGAAAATAAACAGAATGAAAGTTAAACTCCAAAGCAAATTAAAGTGGATTATTCCTGAATCCTCAGGACAAAACAGAAAATATTATAAATGGGTCGTATCAGCACTGATCTTACCTTTCCTGTTTGGCTTTCTGTTCTCTGGATCTTCTGTCGCCGATCACAGACATCGCCTGAAGAAACAGCAGTTAGTATTTATTTGGTTTGATTTAAACCAGTCGGCATCATTAAGAAGAAATAATTTTATTTCAAAGTTAAACTTTTCTTATAAGCATATTGATATTTAAGTTTTTTCTAAAGCTATTTAATCCCCTTCTGCCTCATTTAATTGGCTACCATTGCATTTAAAAATTTAACTTATTTAAAGCTGCAGTAACAAGTAATTAATGCTCTTAGTCCCGCAGTTTTATTTGTACTTTTATATTGTTTTAGAATTAATGCAAAACAAAACGTGTAACATGAAGTATTTAGTAAAAATAAAAAAATATAGGTGTAAATATTTAAACTGTACTCAAAACACTAAAAACAAAATTTCACACTTTAATTAGTATAATACCAGACTTTTAATAGGATTTCAACAAAGCTATATTTTATATAGTTAATTAACACTAAATGCCTGACGATTACACAATATTTAAACTCTTTTAATTGTCATTTTTAGAAAAATTTCAGAGATTTTAAAGCGAGTTTTTTAAGAACCGCTGACAAACGAACCGGTTAGCTCTTCGGTTAGCAGCAGCCGCTCCAGCCGCATGTTTCTGGTTCGGCCCGCCGGTTACTGCTCTCACCGTTTCCAGGTCCGAACTGGAGATTTCTTTTTCCTCCGCGTAGTCCGTGACTCGCTCCAAATCCGCGGCTCCGCTGTCATGTTTCCGAGGCTTTTCCACCGGTTTCCCGGTGCAGTTTTCCTCGGCTTCCAGGTCCAAATCAACGTCTCCCTCGGCTGCCATGTTGGATTGTTAGCCGGAACGAAAAGAAAAGTTCCGCAACGCGTCGGAGAGAAAGTGAGGTTACACCGGAAGGAAGTTTCTCTAGTCTATTTAAAACCGAGCTTTTAATTTGAGTGTAAAAAAATGTAAACAGAAAATATAAACGCATATGTAAAGAGCAATTGAAAAAGGATGACTTTACTTGTAAAACTTTTTCTTTTTGCATTTTTGATTACAGTTAAGATGGTGTATCACACCAAACTGACAGTAAATAAGGGCCAAAACTAAGTCGTTTACGCAGAACTACTAAATTTTCGAAATAAAATTATCCGTCACAGGGCTACACCACGTCCTCTTGCTGCAAGGTAGCAGTGCAAGCCACTGACTAAAATCCAGAAATGGTTTAGTTGATAAATATCAAGAGTTATGAGAAAAATGAAGAAGAGACATCAAAAAATTTATTAAAAAACATTTTTTGCCAGAACTTGTCTTGTGCTGCTAAGGCCTCACTTTCAGCATCACAACACACTCCAGGAACCTCCACAAAACCCTTGCAGAATAAAGGTCTTTCAGTTTTTTGCATGTCCACCATAAACTTGAAGAATGTTTAGTTTGGCATTGTGGTGAAAGAGAGACGACCAAGGACATAAGTAAAAACAGTAGTGAAAAGACAACAGCATGGTTTATATTCATGTCAGTACCAAAAATGTGATTCCTGTCAGATTTGCTCGTTGAGGTGAACACAATTCTTCTGAACAAAATAAATAAATCAAGCACCAAGTTGCAAATGAAAGAAAACAGAAATGTTGAAGAAAAGCAGGTGGAAACTGTTCTTCTGCTGATGGAGTCGGCGGTAGTAGGAGGAAGGGAGACTGTCTTGTTCTGTGCTTTTAGTTTTCCAGATGTGCTTGGAGAGATACCAAACCAGACTGGTTGTTTCATCAACCCCCTGTAAAACAGACACACATATTTTTATTAAAGAGGAAAATGTTTTATGACTGTTTTCTATGGTTATCCAGAAGGGTCAACAAAATGCAAAGATTATATTACAAGAAAAGGTTGTTGTGGTTCTTTGTGTTATTTGTTGTGCCTTTTTTCTTGTGTTTTGGCTTTTCCTTGTGGCGTTGTTGTATTGTGCAAATTGTATTGTAATTGCATTGTGGTTTCCATTGTGATGTTTGCATTTTGTCGACCCTTTTGGGTCACCATGGCTACCATTCTAAGAGCACAGTAAAGATCAGGACAAAGTCGTAAGAAATCAACATTGAAAACATTCATGAATAACAGGATAAATAATACCTGATGCCTCATTGAACTAAAGTGGCGCTCCAAGCTGTCCTGGCTACCATCATGGGAGGAAAAGCATCACTGATGTGGAAAATGCTCCAGCATCGTCAGCAGTAGAATATCAGTGATGAACTCCACGACAAGCAAGATTTTTTTTTTATAAATAAAAGCTTAAAATAATACTGAGTCACTTAAAATGATAACTATAAAGTCAGATGATAATTATTAAGGTGTATTACACCTAAATTAATGTTCACCAAGTCCATCCTGTCATGACAGCTCATGATAACTCAAGCCTTTGTTTTAGTTCTTCGTTTATGAGGTTCTTCCCCTTCAGATCCTCCACCAGAACGTGCAACGCATTCTTTGCTCTCCGTTCCCGATCCTTGGCGTTCCTCATTTCTCTTTCCAGACTCTCGACTCTTTCCAACGCCTCGCAGAGTTTTACCTTCAGATCGCCCAAAGATGGAGGCAGTGCATAGGAGTGGTCCTAGTAAGACACAAGGATCAGGCACGGTCACACGACCAGCAGACATGGACAGGCAGTGACCACTGATTGTCAGGGTTAATAAAGAAGGAAATGTTCAGAACTCACTAAATCAGGACAGGGTGGAGGTTCTTGTTTTGGGGGAGGCGGGGCACTCGCCACTTCCTGCCTCTCTCCTTTCTTGGGTAAAGCCTTTGCTGTTTTCGCTGCCCGTCGCTGATTTGAAACACAAAATACTCAAAGAATTTTGCTAAACTACTTGAAAACATTTTCAAGTGATGCACATACCTTTTTTGGAGGGGTAGAAAAACTGAAGATTGAAGGAACAACTCCCTCTCTGAGTCGGACAGTCTGTCCCGTCCTGTCAAAGTCCTCCTGTTTAAAGTGTTCACTGCAGAGCCTGGTGGACGTGTTGGGAGAGAAGCCCTTCCTCCTGATCGCTTTCACCCATCGTTTTCTCAGGTTTGATTCTTTTGGGAACCTATTGCGTGTTTAAAAAAAACAGTTAAACGGTGAACACCAAAACCTACACAGTTTTTAATCAAAGTTACACGAGTCACAAACTCTGTTTTATAGGCATAAAGTAGTTATGTTCAGGTTTGAAATGACCATGTACTCAATTCTACTTTAAAAGTATTTTATCAGAAAAAATTATAAATAAAAGTCCAGAAAAAAAATCAGCGTTAACTTCAGACATAAAATAGTTAAGCCTTAAAAGTAATGATGATTTGAATTTCACTAACTGATTAACTGTTTAACAATAACAATTTGTATCATTTTATTGTTTAGTCCAATTTATTGTGGACTTGGATTTAAAAAGTTGCTCTCGATGTTATGTTTTCTAGAATGTAGGACTGGTGTAGATTGGTTCTCTCTAGGTTTAATCTGTGTATATAATAGAGATTTAAAGCCAGATCCCATGAAAAGTTGCAAACAGCCCCCAAGAAATCCTTCAAGTTTCCATTTCACAAGTTTTTAGGCATTGAGTAAAGGTTCGACCAATTGTAGACTGTGTCTTGCAGAATGTACAATTATTATACGATAATCAGGTCCAGGTTTGACCATTTTAAATATGTTATGTTTCAATCTAAAGAGCAGTGAAGGTAGTCCAGATTGGTTAAATGCGGCGGAATAGCCCTTTTTCTGAAGCTAAGAAGGATGCTAACTTCAGTGTCGTCCAGGGCAGCTGATGCGTTCAGGGCTCTCTAGTTCAAACTGGCACATAGATTTATTTCTCTAAAAGCCCAGTTTTCATAGACAGCATCAAAGAGAACGCCAGCTTCTGGAGAAAATCAAAAGACGAGTAGAAATTTTTGGAATTTGAGCGCGGAAGTTGACACTTTTGTTCATGACGTCAACCCATCGAAACAGTCCAAACACGGTGGTTTTTCAGCCTCACCTGTGAAAGGTGACGCCCGAGGTTCTGGTCTGGACCGTACAGCGCTTCGTACAATCCAGCGCAGCACACGAATGAGGCATCTTGCCCGAAAAAGTTTAAAATATCAGCGCTAAGTGCTCTTCTCGAGGCTTCCCACAGCTGCAAGGCCACTCACAATATGGCGGAGACGCTTACGTAGAAGAGGAGAGCTCCGCGGGGAAACGGAAACACGTGATCTCTCACTTCCATTCAATTCAAAGTAGAAAAATGCAGCTATTTGTGGCGGGAATGTAGGTTGGCACAGTAACGATTTTTATGAAAGGACATCGGATCAAGACTGACAATATTAAATACAATATCAACATTCCTACTTTGAATCGCTGCACTTTCTTTAGATGGCAGCTGAGAATAAAAAGTAGCATACACATAATTAATTTTATTAAGAATATTATATTAATATTATATCGCTATATTGTGTATTTAATACTTCTTTGGGCTAAATTGGTTCTTTTTAAAAGTTTACAAAAATACCCTACATTCATAAGCTCATATTATGTGTTTGTAAAAGTACAAGACAAAAGGTTGAGAATAACTATATTTACATAACATTTACAAATATACATTTTTTGTCATGTTATAATTTACATGAAAGTGTAAACATCTGCCATCGGTACATCCCACCCTATAGTGCATGGCCAAAGGCCAGAATGCATATGGCAGCAGTTTGTTGCACATTTTGTTTAAAAGTTCATCCTCTTTTGTATCTAGTCAAATCGATAAGTTCTGAAAATAACACAAATCTTTTCTTTTACTGTTATCTGGTTAAGGGTTGGTGACGAAAATGCAGTAACCGGTTTGACCGGCTGACGGTCCGGATTATTGAAGTCACACTGTGTTCCTCGCTGTGCTATTCCTGTCTGATTTAAGAGGTTTATTTGTTCTCCGACCACAGATTTCCTGTCTCCAGACGTTTTCATGTACTTGAGCTTTAACAATCCACCCGTCTTAATGAGATTAAAGGAAAAGAAAACCTGTTGGAGTTGAATGCCCCAAGCAGGGCTGAAAAGCACATCGACACTCTTTTGGCCTGTTGCTTCAGGAGACGCTTGTGGAGGTGAGGGACCTGAGAAATGGCATCAGGTCCCCTGAGAAGTCATTGCCGTTGTACGAACCCCTTCATCCTGCTCTATGACTGACGGCTGTTTGACTGTTTGGAAGCTGCTTTACTCCTGGCCCAGGAATAGGATGACCGGACGCTTGTTTCGAGCTCAGGTGAGGCTGAGTTTTCATTTTTAAGAAACTATCTTCATAGAAAAGTTCCAGTACTTCAGGCATTCACCTTCCTTTGCTTGATATTTTGGCCCACCAATCCTTTCAATCATTTGTTTGTTTAAATTGTAATGTCTTATAAAGTGCAGCAGGCAACATGGGATTATTCCACATAAGATCTTTGCCAAGTGTGTTCTTTGTCAAGCCACAAACTGCACCCATCCCCCCCATCCCAAGACAAGAAACATCCCAGTTATCACTCATTTTGCGTGAAATTTACATCATGTTCCCTAATGTAAAGAAAGAGTTCTGTATGCTAAGGAGCAGAACAAGATGTATTCCTTCAAAAGATGAGTCTTCATTAAATTTCAAAAGATGAAACTGCTAAGAAAGCTTTTAGTAGCTTGTTCCCTGAATCCCACATCATAATGGGGCCACCACCAGGCTTGAAGGTTGAAACAAGGTTTTTAGATTTAAAACTGTCACCTTGACTCCTCCAAATGAAAAAGTATTTGTACTGCCATACTTTTGTGCCTGTCCCACTGTCAACATGATAAACATAAAAAAAGAAATCTAAAATAAAATAAGTTTTGTCCATCTGGTGAAGAGATGAGACCCTCTTTAAAAATGCTTATAACGGCCTATTTGAATATTCCAAACTCCAAATTAACATGCATTGATACACATTGGAAACAACCTCGGCGCTCCCACAGACATCCACAGTCTTCCTTATCTCTGCTCTTCTGTTCAGCCAATCACTGCTTAGGAAAATAAATGCCCTTCCTGGATTGGCTGCTTTGAAAGTACCAGCCAATAGCATCATGCGTTTGAATTTTAGCTTTCCAAGCTAAATTTCTTTGAATATTTTAGATGTGCTCAACAAAAAGTGCAAATTGGCAAAATTTTAATGAATAATTTGGAGTTAATGTGTGCTCTTTAGAAAAATTTGATAATCTGCAATGAATAAGTGAAGCTCTACTAAATAAAGATAGAAATATATTCATTTATACACATATATTCATCCATCTATGTAGGTTCTGTTGTTAAACGAAAAAACGATCTTAACATTTTTGGTGAACCATGATATTTTTACATAAGTAATGGTTACACCTTGTAGACTGAAGTCTAGAAAATGTTCCTGAAGTCAGAAAAGTTTTACAGATCTCCATCTGATTGAGGCAACCGTTCTTTCCAGGTGTTTTGACTTGCGGAGTTGGCTAATGAAGCTCCACATGTACCAGAAAAGCACATTTTTATTTTCTGGTTTCTATTCATTCTCTGAAGTCCCTTTGCTTCGGTTGACATTAAGTTGTAGGTAAGTTTGAAAGCGACGTACCTGGTTTTACCAAACTAACAGACAATATTTCACATCCACATGCTTACCACATTACAAAACATTCATGTTACCATCGCTCTGCACAAGAATGACCAAAGTTATTTAGTTTTTTTTTTTTTTCCAAGAAAGATTCATGTTGGTAAATTTAAAAGATTATTTTAATTGTAAATCTGCATCGGGTAAAATTATCATATTTTCGCTTGACTAATTTCCACTAATCTACTTTGATTCTTTCATAAATGTGGATCAGTTGGGTTGTTGCTGACATTTGGTGTCAGTTTAGACCCAATAAAAATATATTTACCTTTTATCCACAGTGACCAAGAAAAATTAAAGGCTGTAGAAAATCACAATAAAGTTTTGTTAATTGGAGAGAAAATACAAAAACATTTGGGGAAATAGTTGAAATCTTGTACCTTGTATATCTGGAAGTTTGAGGGTATAATTATAATAAAACTCATATCATAGATAATTGTAGTTCTTTAAGCTTTGTACTTTTTACAATCTGACTTTTGTTGAGTGAAAACTCACTAATAATTACAAGCTAAGAGTCCTAATGACAGAGCGTCTGCAGTGGGAACTGAAACTGTCTTCAGGTGTTGAGACAAGGCAGCGGATAAAAAGTCGTTTTTCCTCAGAGCACAACGTCAGCAACAGGTTCACCGGGTTTCTGTTCTTACTGGTTATTTACTCTGCTGTTTATTTACTCACAGTAAACAAACAAAAACAAAACCGTTAGTCATAATCCCGTTCAGGAATCCAACTTAATGCAGAATGAAGGCATCATTTTTCCTGCCTCCTTCTCCTGTTTCCCAAACAAGGCTTGGCCTGCATCCAGCTATTATTACGCAAGCCTATTGAAACCATAGATCGAGCGCGTTCACTCATGCGGCCATTTGCATCTCCTAATTTGTTTTTGTTTGTTCTCTTTGGCACTTCCTCTTCTCCCACAAGGCAGCAGCAATTATCCGTGAGCGAACGGGCCCCCAGGAATGCCGGGCTGCAGACTGGACTCACAGCAACACGTGTTTGTTGCCTGGAGTCGCTGCTTTACACCCAGTTCAGGCTGCAGCAAACAAATCATATTACGTAAAACAACGGCTGCTTTTGAAGCCAGAGGAGATGCTTCTGGAAACAAACGTTGCAATTACCTTTACCCGCTGATTTATGCAAAAAGGTGCATGTTTCTTATCGTGTCATTTATCATGAATATGTTTCCACTACAATAACACAAGATCTTACAAATTATATTGGCCCAGATTCTAATGCAAATATCTTGGTACACTTGAAAAATGACTAAAATAACTTCAAAGTAACTCCCCACTAAAACACAGGGCATTGTTTTAACTCATTGAACTTGCTGAAAAAGTGCCAGTTTCACTAACAGATTATTTCACTTTATCATGGAGAAAATGTCTTATTACAACAGAAATAAATCTGCCAGTTGAACTTTTACTCTTTAAAATAAATGGTCAGTTATTTTTGACTGAAAACAATTAAATCTTGATGAAAAGTTACTTGTAAGTTTGTTTTGTATGGAGGCATATTAGTGTCTTTTTAGGCAGAAAAGAGATTTAATTTCAGAAAGTTTCTCGAAAAAACATGAAAATTTATGAGCTTCAAAATTTAAAAAATTGTGAGAAAAACTCAGAAATTTTGAGATTAATCTACAATTTTCTAGAAAAAATCTAGGAGATTTTCTGAGGTTCACAATTTTTTGACTTTTGGAAATTTCAAAAGATTCAAACAAAGAAAATTTTCTACTTTCGTATCTCAAAAATGTTCCAGTTTTTTTCTTGGTAAGATTTTGTGTTTCTTGCAGTTTCTGCAGCACAACCACATAACAAAAAATGAAAGCATCTGAATTACCAGATGCTAATTCAGTTAGCATCTGGTTGTTGCACCGCTCTCCTCCATCCGGGTCGGCCTGTAATCCTGCGGCTGCAGAGTTACTAGAAGGTTCTGGGAGAGTCTCGGTTCACTGGGTCTGTAAGTCCAAGCCTCTTAGCCGAGTGTGAAGCTCTGAAGCTTTCCTCTTATTTAACCTCCTTTTTGTTTGGCACTTCTACGAAAGTGAATTTGGACAGACTGAGACTCTTATGGCACAGACAAAACAACAACAAGAGTCTTAAAGCAACTGCAGGGACAGAAAATAAAATAAAATAAAAATAAAAAATCAGCTTCATTCTGCAGCAAATTAGTTGTTTCTCATCTAAAATATTGTAACTGGATGGAAAATATATTTTTCCTGCTTTTGATGGACTGTTTATGTATCCTGTACGTGATTGGCCGTCTGGTCTGAAATTAAAGTAATATTTTAAAATAATTATTATATTGTGCTTTCAGAATATTTAAAAATATTTCTTGTGTTTTTGCTTTTTTTACACTTAAACGTTTCAAATCATAAAAGTATTTTAATATTGGACAAAGATAACCCAAGTTATTTCAAACATCTAAATAATAAAAGTAAATAATTATTTAATTTACAAAGGAAAATAAAAATCCAAATCATCATGTTCCTAATAAAAAAAGAAATTGCCCCTTTGCTAAATCATAAAAACTATTGATTCAAGTACTTTTACATTTCAGAAAGTTTCAGAAATCCTCACTTATATATTTAAAAAATAATAATTTTCAAGACAACCACAGTAATCAGATTTGGATAGAAGCTAGTTATATTTACTTAATTACATTTCCGTTAGTAACGTTTTGGAAAAAATGTACTTTTACAAAATGCAACTTTACATTTTGTTCCATCTGATGATGTGATTTTTAAATATTAAATGATTGATAATATGATCGGTTACTCAGTACTTATGTAAATACTTTTTTCACTCTACTACTTTTAACTTTTACTTGAGTAAAAATATGTTGAAGTAGTTTTACAGTAATGCAGCCAGTGTGTGAAAATGACAAAGAAAAATGAAAGAATCTCAGATCTGAGAACAGAAATGCTTGCGAATGGGAACCAGGCGGTTCTGTTTGCTGAAGGTTGATCTTCCAGTCGGATCAGAACTCAGAGGCTGAAATGCAGCAAAACCTGCCGGACCGACTCTGGGCGGCTGCAGCTTTTAAAAGCTGGTCTGGGCCGATGAAGGTCATCCTGACGGAGAGGAGCGCCGGGATTATCCCGCTGCTGGCCCCGCTGCACACTAACCCAAATATAATCTGGCTCCCTCTCCTCCAGCTCATCGTCATCATCCTCACTGCTCTGCAGCTCCATTCAGCTCCAAACTCCAGATAAAGGATGCGCATCGAAAAGACATTCTGCTTTAACAGAATCGAAACTGGAGGAAAGTTTTCTGTTGCTTTGCAACAAAAACAAGTAGAAGAAACATTTGATTCCTGAAATCTGCAGATGTGACATTTTTCACTCACTTTTCCACAACATTTTAAAGCACTTTGAACCGCCTTGCTGCTGAAATGAGTTTCACAAATAAACTTGAGTAACTGAAGGAAAACAAGTTTTATGTGACCAACAAATGTTGCAAAACTGACTGAGCTGATTTATCTCAATGGGACATTGCACATTAATAAACATAACATAAATATCCTGGACTTAGCAAGATGCTAATTTCCATCTGTAATCCCCAAAATTACAGTAGTTTGCACTAGAACATTTAACTAAAACATTACAGTCAATTACAGAATTTCAATTATGTCTGAGATTACAGTGAACATTTGGAGAATAAAAATCTGAATTCTTATATTTTTTCAGTGACTTTTCCTCTTCTGTGGTTGCAGGAGCTTCTTTTAAGTAAATAATTCCTTAATCCTGATAAAGTACCGTTTCTACTGGCTATTCTTTTTCACTTATAGCAACACAGTTTCCTATAAGTGAAATAATCTGCCTGTGGAACTAGAACCTTTTCATCAGTTGAAGGAATTATTAACTTAAAACAAGCTCCCATATCTTGCTGAAGAGTTACTTTAGTCTTTTTTCAAGTGAACTAAGATATTCAGAGCAGAAACTCGACCAAAACACTTGATCAGATTGAGTGTTTTTGCAGTGCAGCTCTGCTGGAGGCCTGTGGAGGGTTAAAGCATCCAGTGCTTCATGTTGAGAGGAAGATGTTCTGCTGGGGGAAGGGACAGAACGGACAGATGGGACGGACACATGGTCCATGTCAAACTCCCCTCCCTCCTTTAATCTGACCGGTCCGGGGGGGGCGAGGGATGAGGAAGGCTGCCGGGTTTCGCCTCCGCTTCTCCCTCTCCTCTCTCCTGGCAGCAGCCGCAGAGCGAACCGACGCAGGACATGGGCAACAAAGCAAGCGGTTTTCCTGGCAGGCGGTGCGGCCGGGGCTCGGGCTGAGGCTCTGGGCTGCAGGGGGCCCAGCCGGACCGGATCCACCGTTAATCCTCTGACCGGCCTCCTGGAGGATGTGAGGCCCTCTTTCTGGGGGAAAAGCTGCCGCTGCTGGAAGTTCATGGCCAAATGTAGAGCTTCGGTGGTCGACGACAAACACATGAGAGGGACGATGTCGGCCACGCAGGGGATGAGCCGCACCAGCGTCTACAGCTACTTCCTCAACATGGTAGCCTATCAGGTGAGAGCCGAGGAGCCGCAGACCAGGAGGAGGAACTTCAGCTGAGCTAAAAGCACAGAGAAAGGAGATTTTTTTAACTTGGACTTTACTGAGAAGAAGCCTGGCTGACATGACTGACTCTCAAAGAAGCTGCAGAAGACAAAAGATGTAAAAGATTTCACTGCAAAAGGACAAAATGTTACCAATTGTGGTCTACTTTCTAGCATGTAACAAGACAAAACTTAACAGGTGTGAAATAGGAGCAAGTTTCTGCCAAAAAAACTTCCAGACATTTTCAGATTACGCTCAGAAAGTTTCTAGAAAATCTTGGACATTTCTGAGCTCCAAAAGTCAAACATTTGAGAATTTTTTGAAAATTTTGAGATTACTCTCAGAAATTTTCTCAAAAATATTTGGAAATTTTGAAATTCTTCTAATAAATTTTTGTCTTTTGAAACTCAGAAGACTTACAAAAGTTTAAAATTTTCTACTTTCCAAGCTCACAAAGTTTCAAACTTTTTTCCATAAAATATGTGAAATTAATCTCAACATTTGAGTTTTTTCTGCAATTTTTTTTTTTTAATTTTTTGAGCAGAAATTTCCACGTTTTTTCCAGAAACTGTGAAATGAATCTCAAAATTTCTGAGCGTTTTGGCATCAAACTCCTGTTTCTTCTATCAACATTAACACAAAAACGGCATCTTACAAAACTAACTTACAAGTAACTTTTCCGCAAGATATCAGATCAAACGTCAAAAATCCTTTAATATTTATCACAAAACGTAGATTCTTTCACTGAAAAGGACTTTTTTTCTTTTTTCTTCTTACAATATTAAACTGATATTTTGCTGAAACATTATTTTTAAGTGAACTAAGATATTTGCACTAGAAACTCAATAGAAATATTTGGCAATATTTTGTGTTTTGCAGTGTTGCTGTCATATAAGTTAAAAAGAAAAAGCTAAGAAAAGGAAGAAAATTCCCTTTTTTCTGGTCATTATGAGTTTCTATTAAATTTGCTGACTGAACCCAATCGGTCAGTCGAAGATGCTTTTATAAGTGAGTTTGATCTGAGGTATAATCTGAAAAGTAACAGTCAAGCTGTGCAACAACAGAAAGAACAAAATGTTCTGCTGGAACGTCTTGATGTTCTGCATGAGTGAAAACTACAAACATCCAGAACAACAAACTTTTTGGGTCTGCAGGAGTTTGAAAAGTCTGTGGTTCCTTCTATGTCAAACAAGTTTAAAGCTTTTCTTCAGCAGTGGAGTGTTACGCAGTGAGTTCAGGATGTTTGAGTATTTCTGGAGTTCTTGGCTCTTGGTCCATTTCTCTTTTTATTTATGGCTCTTCTTTTGTGAGACCTTGGGAAGAGCGACTTCCTGTATCCAGATTATGTTTAAATTACATCTTCCAGATTATGACCCAGATTATTAGTGCGCTGGACTTTAGAAAGTTCATCAGTCAGAAGGATTTGAGCCAGATACTGATCGGAGATGGACCGATTCATAAAAAGTGACGGTTTTTAGCGACTGTCTTGACATCTGACACTTTCTGTCCTTTTTTCTTCATGTGTTCATCATTTATACTGAGGAAAACTATTTGCATCCTTACACATTTCATCATGTTTAAGTGACAGATTTTTATTGAAATGTCCATTTAATTGACTACTAAAACAAAAGTATGTCCAAACTGATCTAAACTATTTAATTAAACTAAAACTAATTAATTTTAATAGCCACACCAGTAATTTACTATTGCCACACGTGAGCATTTGTAAAACAAAATGTGTTTGAAATATTGAATTATGCTAACAGAGCTCTAAAAGCAACGCATCCGAAAGCAACATTAAGTCAATAATTCTATAATATTGATGAAAAAGTACAAGTATCACTTTCCCAAAAAATATTTATATTGTTTTATGAATCTGGATGGAGCCCGAAACACAGACAGTTAAAAACAATAAACTCTGGTTGAGTCCAAGTTCCTCTTTATTAGATAAAATTAGTTTTTAATAATATATTTATCTAAGGAAAATCAAATGCCGACTCAGACTCATACTGATTCTTATTTTTGGAAATAACACATTCATTTGCAGTAAAATGATAAGAAATGATTCTTGTCAGCATGTTGAGGAAAACATGACTCCCAGCTACTGTTGCACTGTAAAAAACTAAACAAAAATTTACGGTTAAAATCTGTTTGCCTCGGTATTTTACCGTAAATTAGAGACTTTTTTATTTTTACTGTGGTTAAAATGAGTTCATATTATTAACCTCAGACTGAAGTTTCTACCATGTTTCACTACATTTTTGCTTTTAATCCTCTCCACTACTTCACATTTCTTAAATCTTAGTCAGTTCTCTGGATTTACTCATTTACTACAACACAACTGCAAACCATGACACTTCCACTTCAGTGCTTCACAGTTGGCATGAAGTTTTAGAATTTTGTGTACAAAGAATATCACTACTAAAGTTCTGGTTTTTGTCTCTAATCTTTATTTCCAAATATAATCTGAACTTTCTTCCATGCAAACCTGGAATAATAGTCAAACCTGTGCAGTTTCCTTCTGCTTGAACAGCTATGCCCCTTTGTATAGGGAGCAGTGATGAGGTTTTGGACTTCTTTCAGCATCTTGCAGCCTGTTTTCAGGGAGAACTCATCACTCCAAAAATAAAAGAATCAGTTTGTATTTCAAACAATATCTTAAGCTCTAAAACTTTGAAATGGATGAATTTTTTATTATTTTTCTACTACAAAAAACAAAATCAACTAATTCAGGTTAAAATGTTCACAAATAGCATCAGATGGCTAACAATATCTCTCTCTCTGTAGAATAATTTAATCTGAGTTGAAATTAATATAATATCAATGTTCTTAACGTGAAACATTTTGTTTAAAAGTATTGCCTCTTTATAAACAATGATATTTTCACAGGGGGGCTAATAATACTCTCCTCAACTGTGATTATTGTGCATTACTGCCAGTGTAATTTGGCTATTTTTAAATCTGAGCGCTCATTCTGTGTTTATGGAAGATAATCTCCCTCTCTCGCTGCAGCAGCTTCCCTCAGCGATCTGTAATCCTGTATTATGAACCTCAAACTGGGCCACAGCGCAGACACCTGTCCGTCACATGGGTCCAGAGAGGCCTCCAACTTTCCGCATCTCACCGGGATTTCTGTCAGCTCAAAATCTGGCACAGAAACAGAATTCAATCAAACATATTTAAAGTTATGTTCCTCTTTGCTCCAAAGTCTTTTAAGTTTTTATTTCAGAAAGTGAAGAGTGACATTAGCACCTCAGTCTGAGGAAAAACTAACCCAGGGGTGTCTAAACTGTTTGAGCCAAATTTCTCAACTCAGAATTACTTCCAGGCCCAAAACTAGTTAGCTTGTTAACTAAATATTTTTTTTTCAGATGTAGCTTTTTAGCCTAGTTAGCTTGTTAAACCTTCTTTAGACTTTATTTTAATCTTTCCTGCATTTTACAAGATGCACACTTTAATTTTGGTTAATTCAGGGTTGACCAAAGTGTGGTCTGTGGGCCATGTGTGGCCCCTGTATGGATTTTGTGTGGCCCAAGTTTGGCCGCTGGCACAGATAGTTGAGACGTTTTGTTTATAATCGTTAAAAAATGATTATTTTCAAGCTAAATATGTTAGTTTGCAGCTAAACAGTCAGCTCGCTAACTGTTATTTGACTGTTTTGACTACAGACTCGTTGCTCTTTAATGCTTTGAATCTGTGTTAAACTCATTTGAGTTGAATGGTTCAGGTTTTGAAATATCACCAATAATTTAGAGTACTTTACCTGTTATAAGGTTCATTTTTCAAAGTCATATTTCCACTGTAGTCAGTTAGTTTGCTAACTAAGTACGTAATTTGAAGCTAAATTTAGTAAGCAAGCTGCAAACTCAAAAATACGTAATTTCTTACATGTTTCTATCTACTCAGCAATAAACTAAAATAAAATAGTCAGACATTTTGTAAGAATAATTACTGAAAACCTAAAAACCTATTAATATATCTATTAATGCCTTATTAAAAGAAAGGTAAATATGTCTCCTCAAAGTGACTGAATTTGAAAAACATAAATGATTATTCCAATCAGATCATAATTTGCCTTTGATGAATAATAAATTCATCAGAACGCACCGTTCCACCATCCAGCCATAAAATTGCCCATTCCTCCATTTGTGCTGCAGATCAGCTGTTCTTTAATAGCAGCAGGAAATGCAGCTCCAGTTGATGGCTGGAGGATTTTAATAAATAAACCAGGCTGACCTCCAGACTCCAGAGTTTACTGTGGCACCAGGCAGATGTTCAGGCCTCCTAAGATTTAGATCAGGATCAGTGGAGACGGGAATGTTGCTGTTTTCATTAGATTAATCTGTCACCAACGTCGCCGCTGCCAAATCTGGTAATGTAGGTTATTTGATGCTGAACGACCCGACTGAAGTCTGGTTGATGCTTTGAATCTGAGTTTAACTCTTTTGAGTTGAATGAAAAACTTTAACACATTTGCTGTTATTTCAGAATGAGGCTCTGAAAACAGCAATGATTTGGGTTATTTATGTTATAAGATTCATTTTTCAGTCATTTTTCCACCATATTTATTCCTTTATATGTAAAATGTCCAGAGAGGTTGTTACCTAAATACTAAGCCTGATGCTAAGCTTATGGGCTGAAAACAAAAATATTTAGCTAGTTTGCTTGCTAGCTAAATATTTATTTAGCCTAGCTAAACCGTTAGCTTGCTAACTAAATACCTAGTTTGAAACCAAATAGTGAGCTTGGTCACTAAATATTTGGTTTCAAGTATGACAAGCTAACTATTTAGCTTACTAGCTAAATTGATTGACCCATTGATTGATTGATTAATTAAAATTGAATTAAGGTAAAGCAGAGATTTGTTTTTGGCTTTCTGACAAGTGGAATCATCTTATTCTCAGAAACACATCTCTAATTTATTTCTGGATGCATCTATGCATATTCAAAAACAGATCTACAAAGTTTTAAAGGTGACCTGTTATGCAAATTTCATATTATGTGCATTTTGTTTTGTACTTCCTTTTGGGTCTCAACTGCTTCTAAATGAAGCCCTTTAAAAAAAACAACTCCCAGCTGTTTTTTGACAATAAATTTATGTTTTTGTTGTTTGGAAATGAGCCATTAAAAAAAAAAAACCTTCCTATTGTTGCATCGCATTCAATGTGCACTGTGCCGTCACCTAGCAACCGAGCAGGATGGCTCCGTTGCCTAGCAACACAAGCTGAACTCCAGTACCTTTGACCAGCTTTTGTTGTTGATCTCTTGCATTCTTGTTGATTGTGCAGGAGGCTCCGCTTCTGCTTTTCTAAGACGTCTGGTTGTACAATTATGCCTGAGTGCGCAGCCATTTTCACATACGAGAGTAAACCAGAGCAGACTAACATGTCATTATCTATTGAATGATTTTGTGCAGACAATGAAATGAAAACCTCTTCTGTCAGCCATGGTCCCATCCAACCTGTTGACGGATCACAGCAGATCATCTTTAAAAACAAAATGTTGTTCTTCATTTCCTTCCGTTGTCGACTGATTCTGACCCTCCTTGCTCCTCAGATTTGTTGCTGCTGTGGACCGGCTCCCTGCTCGCTCTGCTGTGCCTTCTGCCCTCCTGTCAAATCGTCCACCAGCACCCGGGTCATGTACACACTCTTCCACATCATGAGCTGCGCCGTTTCCTGCCTCATGTTGTCCCGCACCGTCTCTGAGCTCGTCAGGGAAAATGTCAGTTTAATGTAGCAGAAGGAGCAGACACACACACTTTGAATTCAAAGGTTTCATTCTTTTGTGAGCATGTATCAAAAAGAAAAACACAAAGATTTTAAGCAAAACTGTGTAAGCTAATTACATATTTACTGTTTCCACTGAACCAGATGCTGTATAATCTAATTATTTAATTAGATAATCACACACAGCAAGGGTAGATGCCTCAAAAAGCAGGTTAGCTGTACTGGAGCATGCAGGCAATGTTATGAAGTTACCTTCAATCTGTGAAGGGCTGCAAGCCTTTGAAAAACCATTATTCATTCATTCATATGCTGAACATTCAGCTGCAGTGTAGTGTGTATTTCTGACTTAATTAAATGGATATCATCCCAAATCTGTGCGTGGGATTGAGGGAAGTAGACAGAAACGTGGAATCGGAGCCTCATGCAGCTGCGCTTTGTGCTTCAGGTGCCTTTCTTCAACGTGGTTTGCGACCAGGCGCACGGCGGAGGCCACTGTGAGATGCTGGTGGGATACTCCGCAGTCTACAGAGTCTGCTTCGGCACTTCCTGTTTCTACCTGATGATGGCGATCTTCCTCATCGACGTCAAGTCCAGCCAGGACTTCAGGGCGCTCATACACAACGGGTCGGTCTCGTTATTTGGGTTTGTTCATCTAAACAGTTGTGAAGTAACTTGCTACATTTACATGAGTTACTGTTGGAAAAAAAATATTTTTATGAGTATTTCTACTACTGATGCACACCTGCGTTTCAGTTTCACACTGACAGAAGTTGATTTGGTTTGGAATTATGGCATTTTCACTTTAATCTGAATTCTTAGATTAAAGTTAGTACAGTCTTTTTTTCAGTCGTCCCAATCCTCTATCGTAACCCAGTGCCTTTTCACCAAATACGTTTGGGTTTAAGTAATTACTTTTACTTTGTCTGAACAAGAATAAGTCCTAATCTTGTCCTTAAATACTTCCCTCCATTCTTTAAGGAGAAAGTATTCCCTGCAGCTCACCTGACCAGACCTGCACGTCTATTTAAAGCTCTTTGTTGCTGCACTTTCCATTGCAGAGCGCTCGATTAGAGCTGTGACGCAGCACGGATTAGGATTTGACAGCCTGGATTGTTGCTGCTCTTTGGAATAAGAGTCTTAGTGGAGCCTCAGTGAAAAGGCTGCAGGGTCTCTGGCAGGTTGCAGTGGTGTGTAAGGACAGGCCCAGAACCCTGGAGCCACACGAATCAAACTTCATCCTCTGCTTTCAAATGTTGGGTGGAAATGTGCAAGGCAAAAAGAAAGTAGCTGTTTTGGCTGGAGAAAATTTGGCCCAACACTGTCAAAACGCAAAATCTGTTGTCAAATTTTGAAACTCAGAACATTTCCAAAAGTAAAAAATATCCAACATTTGAAGCTCAGAAACTTTCAAATGTATTTTTTTGTGAAAAATTTAAAGATAATTTTCTGAGATTTTTTCTATCTACATTTGCCCCAATATGTCATCGTAAACTTCCACCTGCAGGTGGCGGTATTTCTTACTTCCACACGTTATAATCTGTGACCCACGTGGCAAAATGTGGAAGAATATTTTACAAATATTTTTAAAGTAGCACCAGAAAATTTGTGATTTTGACTGAAAAAAATCACAAAAAGGGAATGATTGGAGAATCAATCAATCAATCAATCAATCAATCAATCAATCAATCAATCAATCAATCAATCAATCAATCAATCAATCAATCAATCAATCAATTACATTTATATGGCACATTTCAGCAGCCAGGCGGTTCAAAGCGTTTTACATCATAAAAAACACAAAAGTTATGAAGAAATTACCAACAACTGAACAAACAATCGTTGCCTGTTGGAAAAGATGTTCAATATTATTTAATCTAAATAAGTTATTGAATACTAAAGTTACGCATCAAATGCAAAAATGTCTTAATATTTTAGCAGCTGATGGATTTTATTGATACATTTTGGTACAACCAGAACTTTTATATGACCCAAAATGAGAATCTTTATGTCTCTAAACTATTAATTAATTTCTATTTAGATAATTTCTACCTCTTTATTTAAATGCCTGAATTAAAGTTCTTGTCATTTTTCAGGTAAAATATGCAGCACCGCTGTGCAGTTCTTCAAGTTTTGTTTTGTTTTGTCAGGTTTTGGTTTTTGAAGTTCATCACCTTGCTTGGGATGTGTACTGCTGCCTTCTTCATCCCGACAGAGTCCTTCCTGCACGGTGAGCGAACATGCACTTCCTCTGCTGCCGCTAGAGGGCAGCAGCGATCTGCTCTCAGAATCCACTGAGGGGAATTAAACCATAGGATCATAAATCTTCCCAGCTTGTCTTTCCTTCTGTTGGGAACCATAAATGTGGTTGATATTAGAGCTGAATTATGTTATCGCTTCCATAAATTAGCTAAGCGCTTGTTTTCCTCTGATTTCATCTCCCAGCTTGGCATTATGTTGGTGTGGTGGGAGGGTTTGCCTTCATCCTCATCCAGCTCATCCTCATCACGGCGTTTGCTCACACCTGGAACAAAAACTGGTGAGTCAGAACGAGCTGAGCTGCAGCAGAAATTTTCATTTTGGGAAACAGAAACTGAGAGATGCAGAAATAACAAAAACCTTTGGATTTCAATTTATTTTAGCAGATGTGCAAAATTATCACTATCATTTTCTAATCATTTTGACCATTCAAAGCATGTGACATTAGATTGGCATTTACTCATTGACATTGTCAAAAATTTTGACGTTTGAAACTCAGAAAATTTCCAAGTGTTTTGTAGAAAATTCTTTAAATTAATCACAAAATTTCTGAAGTTTTTGGTGGAAATTTATTCTGTTTATTTAAATTATTTCTTTTTTATTTAAAATGGCCCTACTACCCGGTCATAAAAATCCCTTTCACATTTTGGATTTACAATAAATTTCCATTTCAAAACAAACAAACAAACAAAAAAATGGGCAACTTCATTTGCTTGATTTTAGGTCGGAGTTTTTGGTCTTTTAATTCCCCCATTAATTTGTCGGCCAGGTTGACCGGAGCGGCAGAAAACAAGCGCTGGTACCTGGCGGTGATGTGCGCCACGCTCTTCTTCTACACCATCGCCACCATGGCCTTCACCTTCATGTACAAGTACTACACACACCCCATCGCCTGCCACTTCAACAAGGTCCTGCTGTGGGTCAACCTGGGGCTCTGCGGCCTCATGTCCTTCATCGCCGTCACGCCGTGCGTCAAGCAGAGTGAGTCTGTCGGGGGAAAGGAACCGTCCGCACCTTCAAACCTGTAACCAAGCAGACTGACATAAGCGAGATTAGGTTTTTATTTATTGAAATGAGAGCGGCTCTGCGTGATTTAAAGGGTTTTAAATGTTTTTTCTGAACAGAACAGCCTCGCTCTGGGCTGCTTCAGGCCTCCATCATCAGCTGCTACGTCATGTACCTCACCTTCTCCGCTCTGTCCAGCCGCCCGCCAGAGAAAGGTGAGGAAGACACTGAGTTGCTGCACATTCAAAGCTTCTTTTCTTTAACAAAACTAAAGCAGAAACACATGGAAGAGTCTGTATCATTTCTGTATCAATAATGACTCTAATGAGAAGTTAGCTCCTCAGGTGAAACAAAACCTTCCCAGCGTCGGGATTCAGTCTTGTTGTTGTCAGTTTATTATCTCAAAAGGGTCAGAGGTCAGGGTTAATGTTTAGGTATTTCTTTATCACCTTTTGGGTAAAATATTTAACCTGAGGGCCAGCATTTGACCCAACAAAGACAAAAAAAACAGAACTAAATACATATTTTACTGCTTTAAGGTGTTTGCTTGACTTGAAACTGTTTATTTTTTGTAAGACATAAACTTTTATCAAAATATTAATTATACAACTGATTAGTTTTCAATTTTGAGAAATAAAAGCTATAATCTCACTGAAATGTTAAAGTGTGCCGTGCGCTGAGAGAAATTAGTATTACTGCATAATAGCTAAAAAAAAAAATAATTTCTACACTTTTCTCAACTTTTCTACCGTATTCAGGAGCTGGAATAGAGAAATCTGTAGAACAGGGGTGTCAAACTCAAATACACAGTGGGCCAAAACTTTAAATTGAACAAATTCGCGGGCCAAGGTTGAACAAATGAATCTTTTAATATGGACCCAAACAAGTTCTAATATAACAATAAATATTGAAGAAGCAAAGCTTATCTAACTTAAAAGTGCAGGTGTGCAAAATTGAGTTGCTAACAATAATAAAACATATTATATTAAATAAAATATATGAAATAAAATATTAAATAAAATTTAAATAAAAATTTAATGCCTCCTTTCTGATGTAAATGTCTAATATTAATTTGAAATTGCCTTGCGGGCCAAATATAATTACACTGCGGGCCAAATTTGGCCCGCGGGCCAGAGTTTGACACCTATGCTGTAGAAAAAAGATGATTTTGTGTCTGCTGAACCATTTTTGTGGTGATTTAAAATGTTTAAATCTTTATTCTCCTAAAAGTTGACTCACTTTCAATCATCTGTTCTAATGCCATCAGGTTTTCATCTTAAAGTGAAGCTATTACAGTTTTGTTCTTCCATTTGGGTTTCTGCTGCTGGAAAAACAATACAAGGGCTAAAAAAAAACCACCCAGACAGTTTTGTTAATAAATTAATATTTCTTCTTGTCTGGAAAACGAGCCGCTTCAAAAAAAACCTTCAGAAAGTAACATCACAAATCAGCTGGCGCTGCCCCGTTACCTAGCAACCCCAGCAGAGTTCCGCCCGTTACCTAGCAACCCCAGCAGAGTTCTGCCCGTTACCTAGCAACCCAGAAAAGACAAGTATTTTGTTGTTGACTGGCAACCTCTTGCTGCATTTTTGTTAGTTGTGCAGGAGGCTCCACTTCTGCTTTTCAAAGATGCACGGTTGCACATCTGTTTGCAGCCATTTTCACCATTTTATAAAAAAATTGTATTCACTGTGTTTTGTTTTGGCCATAGATTTACCTTAACCTGTTCAAGGAAGCATAATGAGTCACTTTTAAACAGTTATTTCTGCAAAGAAACAAACTACAGCATCACACTTTCTCTACCAAACTTTACATGTGAGGATTTTCCACATTGTTGCATGTCAGACAGTTTTGCTTTTAATTCCTAATTTCCTTCTCAGTCGGTTCTCGGGATCTAATATTTTACTTCAGCATTTAAAAAAACACAACTAACACATGCAGACTCTGGTTATCCGCCATTGTTTTCCCTTTGTTCCCTGCTAATGACTCACCTGCTGGCCTCAGGAGAGACAAAGAGCTCTTTAATGAGGTCGACGTAAGTGCAGCCGCCGGTTGCATCCTCCCCCCCTGCCCACCTTATCTGGACTTTCATCGCATGCAAACATACAGACACCAGCGCAGATAACCGGGCAGAGATGTGCTGCGACACGCAGGCTTTCTGAGAGCGGCGCAGATGGAAAGACGTTTGTTTCACATTCCTTTGACAAACCACTGACAGGGTAATAGCAGAGGAAAACATCCAGCAGTGTCATTACACGCATTCTTACACAACGTGTCACGATGAAGAGGAGAGTGATAAACAGCGTTCGGGTTACAGGAGAAAAATGCTTAGTACATGTGTTTTAAAGCTGCTGAATTTGCTGCTTGTTGTATTTGTTCATCCCTGGTTCTGAGTTCGGTTGATAAGATTCAGTTAAAAGCACAACCAATAAACAGATTAATGCGATATTTTATATTTAAGTACCAAAATAAAAATAATCATGCTTTGATTCAGTCGTAACGTTATACTTACACTGCAAAAACTCAAAATCTTACCAAGTATTTTTGCTCAAGTTTCAAGTGCAAACATTTGAGTTTATTTTAAAGAATCAATTACTTAATATTTATTAAAAAGTATTAGTTCTACTGGCAGATTATTTCACTTGGGAAAAAGTAATCTGAAGTAATCTGCAGGTGGAATTAGAACTGGGTTGCCAGGTAACAGCGCCATTGGAACCAGAACCTTTCGATCAATATTAATGAATTATCAACTTAAAACAAACTCTCAATGACAAATCACTTTAAGGTCTGTTTGTTTTATTTCAAGTGTATTTCCACTAAAACCTCCAATAATAACAAGAAAAAATCAAATCATGAAGATATTTTTATAGAGATTCAGATCCATAAATTGTTTTTCTGCTCATTTTACCAAATATTTCAGTCCAGTTTCTAGATCAAATATCTTAGTCGACTCATTTTAGCTGAAATTGGGGTCAGATTAAACACACTGAGCCATGTTGGAAATCAGTGACTGTACGTACAGTAGGTGTGTGTGTGTGTGTGTGTGTGTGTGTGTGTGTGTGTGTGTGTGTGTGTGTGTGTGTGTGTGTGTGTGTGTGTGTGTGTGTGTGTGTGTGTGTGTGTGTGTGTCAGCAGTGCAGGGCGTTGTAGCAACATGTTGGGAAAAAATGTTCGCTCCAGGCTTTTTAAAAAACATTTTTCAAAAGCTGCTCATGTAGCTACCAACACACCCTAAAAACACTAAATCTTACCACGTAGTTTTGGTTTCTCATTTATAAATATCTTATAAATGTTGTGCCAAATATTATCTTAGAGCGCCAAAGCACTAAAATCAAGGTACCAAGAAAGTTTCAGTAGTTGCTTTCAATGGGTGAAATTTGGCCCAAAACTGCAAAAACATAAAACCTTAACAAGTTTTTTTAGTTCTGTTTCGAGTGCAAATACCTTATCACACCTGAAATAAGATAAAACTAATTTAGAAGAAGGTTTTCAGCAAGACATAGGAGCTTGTTTTAAGTTTTAAAAAATCCTTAACGTTGCTAAAAATCTTCAGGTTCCACTGGCAAATTATTTCACTTATAACAAAACATTTTTCCCATCTTACAAGTAAAATAATCTGCCAATGAAACTAAACCTTTTTACTCAATATTAGGTAATTATTTACTTAAAACAAGCTCATAGTTGTTGTAGAATAAATTTAGTGGAGCCTCCTCCACAGTAAATTAGTTTTGTGTTATTTCCATTCTACTAAGATGTTTGCACGATAATTAGGCCAAAATTACTTGGTAAGATTTTGTGTTTTTACAGTGTACACACATTGTTGCATCTTCCAGGTGAGTTCTTGGGTCAGTTTTTCACCTCTATGTTTTTTCTGCTAAATGCTGATTTGGGGGATTCTTCCTCTGTACTTCGCTGATACTGTCAGGGTTTTGCTTTCGTCCTGGTCTTCTAATAAACTCCATCAAAAGAAATCATTAGAGTGAGACGATACAGCAGTTATTGACGCTCGAATGAAAATCAGGCGAAGATTGAATTTTGAACAAGTATTTGGTGTTTGCTACGTTTCTCATTTCCCTGGAGAATCTGTGTGAAACTCAATGGGATCTCTGGATGTTAGTATCATAGTATTTGTGGGTTTAATTTGTGCCTGATCGTGTGTGTGTGTGTGTGTGTGTGTGTGGGGTGTGTGTGTGTGTGTGTGTGTGTGTGTGTGTGTGTGAGCATATTTACGAGTGTCAGAGGGCGTGTGTGACGGGAAGCTACAGCTGAGGCCCCTTTTACAAGAAGCAAAGGAATTTCACCCAAATTAAACGGAGAACGAATCGATAAAGCCACCTTGTGCTGCAGCTTGTCTGCGCCTCAATTAAGTTACGATGAAAAACACATTTGCTACCAACTTACAGCATTTTTCCTTCTAAACCAGGATGACCAAACTTTTTGTCACGAGGGATGAAATTATTAAGTTGAAGGCACTTGGGAGCCACAAAAATGATGTTTTCCAGTCCATTGAGTCATTTTATAGCTCAATACAGTAATTATTTTACCTTCAGCTGTTAAGAAAATACTACACATATTATACATGACTTAAAAGAAAACGCCTCTGTCTCTTTAAGAAACTCCTACTCTTCTTTCAGGAAATCACCACAACATAAATCCTGCCCCTTTAAAATGATTTTTTTCTGCTTTTCTTAATTTTACTTGCTCTATAATAAACTAAACGTAAAATTGGATTTAAATCAACAACATCGTCAGATTTTTTGTTGAAAACATTGTCGATGCAAAACATAAAAATGTTTTGTGCACCAACAGTTTCAAGCATTTTGGGATTGATTGATTTCTTATTTGGCCTGTAGATTTGAGTAAAAGTGGGTCGACATTTTTAGTTCTTGTTTCCTCGAAGCTTAAACGAAAGCAAAAACATCCTTAGTTATTGGGAATCTGTTTTTGTACCTCTTTTTTGTTTTTATGTCATTTGTCTGTAAAAAATGTTTTCCTAAAATGCAGGAACCACCTCCAGGTTCATTTCTTTCCAGAATCAAGGTGGGATCTTGCAGAGGGCCATAAATGGCCCTCGGACCGCGCTTTGAACATCCCTGCGCTTAACCCTGCTGTGTTGTTGTTCTGTGTGTCAGTGGTGTACCAGGGCATGAACATGACCGTCTGTTACCCCAGTGTGGGGCAAGATGGCGTGAAGAACGAGGGCAACGCTGTGGCCATCATCGGCGCTGCCATCATGTACTGCTGCGTTCTGTTTGCCTGGTGAGTTCAAACTTCACAAAACGTTTATGCAAACTCTCGCCTTGTCACATCATTTTTATTTGATGTCATTTTTACATTTTTGTTTGTTTCATGCAGTAATGAAGCTTCGTATCTGGCCGAGGTGTTTGGTCCGTTCTGGATGATCAAAGTTTATCGTTATGAGTTTCAGAAAGCGACGTGTTGCTTCTGCTGCCCAGAGGAAGAAGCAGGTCAGATTTACTTTAGTTTAATCATAATTAACTCTCAGGTGCCGTTTGTAAAGTTACACAGTAAAACTAACAGAAAACATTTGGGTCATAAGAGAAAAAACTCATTAATCTATAAAAGTCACGGTCTTAATATTTAGCTTGTTGACTGAATATTTAACTCAGTAATAAAACATATGCCAAATAATTACCTTTCCAACTAAATATTTAGCTTACCAGGTGAATGTCACATTTAAAACATATTAAATGATTAGATTTAATGCAGTTTGAATATTTTATTGCAGAAGTTTTAAAGTTTTGATATTTTTATTTGTTTTTTCCAGTTGAAGATGAGTTTGTGGCTGATGATGACAACAAAGGCTGTCAGAAGGTCATTCATAATGAGACGCAGCGGGTGGCGTACAGCTACTTCTTCTTCCATTTCGTCTTCTTCTTGGCATCGCTGTACGTCATGATGACCCTCACCAACTGGTTCAGGTGAGACCGGGAAAAGTTTGGTTTTTAAAGGGGTCCCTTTGTGCACAGAGTCACATTTTGCAGGGTTTCTTACTTCCATTTGTGTATCAACTGCTTCTAAAAACAGACCAAGCACCAGGAACAAACCTTTCTTGAGAATAAGTTCATGTTCTTTTGGGGTCAAGAAAATGAGCCGATTCAAAACCTCCCAAATGTAACGTCAGAAACCAGCTGACCTGCAACCTGGTAACCCAAGATGAGCTCCAGCATGTTTGGTCAGCTGGTTTTACTGCTGCATGCGTTGTACAATGGCTGCTGGAAAAGACAAGTGTTTTGTTGTTGCCTCACCATTCAGAAACCACTTGCTGCATTCTTGTTGGTTGTGCAGGAGGCTCAACTTATGTTTTTCAAAAATGTATGGTTGTATAATTGTGCAGAAATTTTCTCATGTAGTTGTAAGTGTCGAGTTAAGGTCAGCAGCAGCAGCTGGCCTTAACTCGACACTTACAACTACATGAGAAAATCAGCTGGATTTAAACTGACAGACGCCCTAAAAATACAACATTTTAGGATCACTACAAAAAAAAAATAAGAATAAATTTCCTCCCCCAAAAATTTGAGATTTAGCTCAGAAATCTTCTAGACAAAACTCAGAACTTGTCTGAACTCATAAAGTGTAAAAATTTTTTGAATCAGAAAATTTCCAAAACTTGAAAACGTGGGACCTTTCAACCTCATAAATTTCCAAGTTTTTTGTAGAAATTTTCTCAGATTCTTCTAAAAATTTTAGTTTTTTTCTTTTTCTCATAAATTTTTGACTTCATTTCTGATGTTAATGTAAGAATATCCCAAAATTTTCTTATTGAGCGCAGAACTTTCAATGTCCTTTCTAGAACATTTCTTGGTTGAACTCAAAATGTTTTTCTAGCAAAATTTAAACTTCCAGAGCTCAGACGTTTTTCTTGTTTTCAAGAAAATGTCTGGGATCAATCTAAAAATTTTAGATCATTTTCTTCCAAATTTTCCACTTTTAGAGCTCAGAAACATCCATGTTTTTTTCTAGCAAATTTCACAATTTCTGAGTTTTTTGGCAGAAATTTTTTCCATTTCGTTTTCAATTTACATGGTTCCCAATACACTGCTGTATTAAAACTGCTCATTCTGAAAGGAGCTCAAAATAATCTCACCTTAAAATGATTTTGTCCAAAAAAGGCATGAACATGCCTTTTATCATCCATATTCACCTTTTCAAGGAAGAATAAGAAGTTACCTTTGACCTGATTGTGTCATGACTTCCTGGTCTAAATATTGTTGTCCTCTTGCAGCTACGAGTCGGCGGTGTTGGAGACGACCTTCACCCACGGCTGCTGGTCCACCTTCTGGGTGAAGATGTCGTCCTGTTGGGCGTGCGTCATCCTCTACCTGTGGCTGCTGCTCGGCCCGCTGTGCAGCTGCCAGAACGAGTCCAGGCCGCGCCGCTCCCGCATCAAACGCCGCTCCGCGTCCTGCCGCCACGTCAGCGTCAGCGTGTGACTCCGTCAGCGCCGCCCCGACGCAGCCGAACACGAGCGGAGCCAAGCGGGTCGGCCGCGACGCTCTGGAGGTCGCTGGGGTCAAAGACTCACCGAATGAGAGTGAGAGCTGAGCACCGGGCCAGAGGGACTGGAGCTACACTCAAACACAATCAGGGACGTGATTGTGACTTTCAAACTCTCAGAATGAATTGCCAAAGGGAGCCGGAGGAGACGACCGTACACTGAAAACCACAAAATCTTACCAAGTATTTTTGTTTACTTTTTAGCAAAAATATGTTAGAACTCTGGAAATAAGACAAAATTAACTTACAGGAAATAGGAGCTTGTTTAAAGTCAATAGCTAAATGTAATATTAATGAAAGACTACTAGTTCACTCAGAACATGGGAAAATGTCTTCTGCCAATTGAACTAGTTCTTTTTCATCAATACTAAGGAATTATTGACTTAAAACAAATTCCTATATCTTGCTAAAAAGTTACTTGTATGTTAAAGATATTTGCAGTAGAAACAGACAAAAATACTTAATAAGATTTAGTTGTTTTTTTTTGCAGTGTATTTCTTGGGAATGACATTAAGGATCTGAAATAATGTGAACGTTTCATATCTTTACTGTTGAAATGTGATAGTATTTTTCTATTATAATTTTTTTTCCAATATTTAGACAGGCAGTATCAGTGTCCCCGGCACTTAGCCTATTTTATTCAGCCTTTTTGTCCTCTGATCATCTGATGATGTAGAAATCTTGTGAAAACTCATTCCACACATTCCACAGTCATCAGAAATGTATTTTTATTCCCTTACATTAAGACATCTGTTAATACGTCATCAGTAAATACAGCAACGGGTTTCTGTTTGTATCCAGCAAACTGTTTCTGAACAATTTTGGGATGTGTGCGCTTCTTTTCACTGCTGTTGCAATCCCACTTCTTGTCACTAGATGTCACTGTATCAAACAGCATTTAAATGAGAAAGAGAGTAGAAAAAGAAAGGGTTTTTTGGAACATGTGCAGGACATTGTGAGGATAATCTGCTTCATTTGGAAATCCCGTTACGTCGTTTCAATCTAAAATGAACGATGATGTCTCAACACGAACTGAGCTGAGCGACGCGGCTTAAAAATAAAATCTCCATTTTTTTAATACCAGATCCAATTTTCCATTTTAATAGATTTTTTTTTTGTTTTCTGAAAAAGAAATGTCACAAGACAGAAAACATTTTCAAAAAGTGGATTTTATTTCAAACATCTCTTCAGAATACAACCATCTTTGATTAATTACTACAATACAGTTACAATATTAGGAGAATAAAGATGCAATTTTACTAGAAAATATCTCAAAATGATTTGAAAAAAGTGACTTTAAGGAGAAAAAACTTTGTTTTTATTTGTGTTTTTATTACAACTTTTTTCTGGTAATTTTAAGATTTTATTACATTATTTTGTCATTTGACTTTATTCTTGTATTACTATAACTGTATTTTTGTACTTGTGATAAAAAAAAGAAAAACATCATAGCCTGACTGTAGAGTTGTAGAGACTCCAAAAACTTAAATTAAATCTTCAAAAACCAAAAATTCAATTAATTGATAAACTCAATCAGCCCTTACACTGAAACTATTTTTGTTTTTTTGTTAAAGATCTAGAGACACTTATTTTTATGCTTTTATTTAAATTTTTATGATCAAGTAACCTGCAACTTTTTGTTCCCTCATACAATAAATTCCCATCAGAAATTTCAGCTTTTGAATACAAACAAAATACAAATGCATTCATGGTCAAAAACATAAACTTTTCTAACATCTTTGACTTTAAGCCAAAGAAATCTCATATTTTTAAATTAAACATTTAAATGTCTGCATTTAGGAAAAGCTTCAGAGATTCCCCCGATCAACAAACAGGCAGCTAAACGGAAACACACAATGAAGGAAACGCTAAAATAAAAGACATGTTTGCATTAATATTGCTATATAGTGTATATTTCAGTTTTATTCATGATACAGACGGGAAAACTTCTTGTTTACATATATTTTTAATGAAATGAAAAACTTTATGAACAGAATGAATTGAAAAACAGTCTTTTAAGAAATAAAAATGAGCTCCAGAGGTAGATTTCACTTTTTATTGTTTTGCCTCCTGAATTTGTCTTGTTAGCAAAGCAGAAGCAGCTCCTTCATAGAAACGTTCACACAGAAGCTACAGTCAACTGGTTTCCGTTCATTTCTCCGTTCCTGAAAGGAAACTGAGCCGAGTGTCTGCAATGACTTTTTTGTGTTCTGCTGATGAGCAGGAATCAGGCTCACATGGGTTGATTTTAGTCTTTTATTGTAGATTTAAAGACATTTTTGTAAATAAAATGTTTTCTTATGGTTGTTGTCTCTGGTTTGCAGGTGGGAGTTATGCTGCACATCCAAAATCTCAAATTTACAACACAAGAACATTAACATATGTTGGATTTTCTGAAAACATATTTACTTTGGCACTCAATATTTGCTTTTGTTTTTGTTATTTTAGTAACAAATTAATGCAGAGAAAGAAACGATCTATAAAACAAGGCCCAACGTTGCAACCCATTTATGATAATTCTGATTAAAACTGCAGCTAATCAGTGCCACGCAATAAAAATACTGTATAATTAAATATACCTCTCATGTAAAACATCAAATAGCTCAACATATTCAATGCAACACAGAAAATATTACTGCATAAAATAATACCACAAATAAGCAAAATACAGTATGAACGTCGTTACATAAGTGACATAGAAATAATGTGTTCAGATTTCTACAAAAATACACAATGTACCAGAAAAACACAAACTTGTCTATAATTTGTGGGAAATCTCTTCAATAATACACAGTTTTAACATAAATGTTCCAGAACGAGACGCACTGAGCTGCGGCTATGCGCTGCGGCTAGCATGAGCTGCACGGCTAGCATGAGCTGCGCGGCTAGCATGCGCTAAATGGTTGTTTCCTGTTTTTGCCTTTGCTGAACATGTAAAAAAATGAAGCAATGATGGAAACTCTTAAGGCCACATCGAGAAAAAGTTTTAACTGCAGCTTCCTCAGTTCAGACTAAAAATCAGAATAAATGAATTCAGATTTATAGACAATCATTCTCACAATGAGGAAAGTTTTAGACGAAATCTGTCAGAAAAAAGAAGTCCATTTGAGAATGAATGAAATCTTTTGTAAAAGATGCCATAAATTGTTCTGTTTGCTTTCATAAAGAACCTTACTAAGGTGCAGTGAAAGTTATTTTTATGAGAAACTTCCAGGTCATTTTCCTGATTCGTAAAGAGAAAACTCAGTTATATTGAGACGTTATTAACAGTTAATATCTAACGTCATCATGAATGTTTAGTTTCTCCATTTATGCAGCTGCAGATTTCAATCTGTGGGTTTTTTGTTTTGCATCTTCTTGGATCCTTGGTTTTTCCCCAGCAGTGGAGCTGTTTGAATTGAACTTTTTCCATCAGTTTTATGCTGCAAAGGAAATAAAAATCAAGTACACTCAATTGTGATCATTAACCTCAGGTTAAAACGTCTCACCTCGTCAACTTAGAAGACATTTTATAACCGCTGGCACCAGCCAGGACAAGGCGCAGCCGAGCCTGTGTGGGATTACAAAAAACCTGCAGGAAAATCTCATTTCTGCACAAGTTAATCTTGTTAAAGCTCAATTCTTTATAATCATTCCACGAATATATCAATAGAAGCACAAAGGGGACGAGTGGAAGTCATCTGTGTCACGTTTAGCCTTTTTAAAAGTGAGATCAGTTTACAAACTAACATCCATCTGAGTGGAAAGTGCATTTCTGCCTTGTTAAAGTATCTCCAGCCTCATGAATGTCAGCAGAAACTTTTTCCATGAGCCAAAGTCTGTTGTTTGGTTCGAATTAGCCAAAAAATGCTCAATTGCAAAAACTGTATAAAAACTCCAGACTTATCCTTATTTACTGCTGCAACTTCTGCAAATATATGCTGCAAAACAAGTGAAAACAACAACAACATCGGTAATGTGACGCAGGAAGGAAACTCATTGCAGCTGAATCTAAAAGTGGATAACGAGACAAATACAGAACGGGAACCAAGAGGTTGCTGTGGAAAAACACTGGTGAGAAAAAGGTTGTTTTCAGTCACAATTGTCCTTCTCTTTGGTTTTTGTTTAAGGTGGGCGTCGCGTCGCTCCCACCTAAAGTGCTTTAAACCTCTCTTAAATAACCATGGCGTTCGTTCTCTGCATTCAGAATGTGTCAGATTTCCAGGGCCGGTCCAAGACTTTTCAGGGCCCTAAGCTGATTTTTCTTTTGGGAAGGGCACAGACCTACATGTCAACATCAGATGATTCTTTACTCCTGTGCTGCTAACATTAGCATCATTCGTAATTAGCTCACATCATATACCGCTGTCACTATGGCTGTTGTTTTTTACCCTACAGGAGCAGCAAACTAAAAAATTATTTAGACTTTGAAATGAATAGTTGTACACTGCAATAACACAAAATTTTACCAAGTATTTTTGTCTAGTTTCTGTGCAAATATTTTAGTTCACTTGGAATAAAACAAAAATATCTTTTCAGCAAGTGAATAATTCTTTCGTATTGATGAAAAAAAGTTTGAGTTTCACTGGCAGATTATTTGACTTTTTTCCCATTTTACAAATGAAACAATCAGCAAAAGGAACAAGTAGTTTTTAATTAAAGCATTATTGACTTAAAATAATCTCCTATATGTTGCAGCTAGCCTGAGCTAGCTGCAACATAAAACAAAACTAAAACAAAACTAACTGAAAAGTTTGTTTTGTTTTATGTGAAGTGGTCAAAGATATTTGCACTAAAAACTAAATGAAAGATACTTGGTAAGATGTTTTGTTTTTGCAGTGTATTTAAGTGTGTTTTAAATTTTAACTATTTAAAAGTAACTTTAGCTGACACTAAATTTACAATAAACAAGTTGACAAATTTAACTTCATATTTCCCCAACAGAGGCAGCAGAAAACAAAATATGATATTAATGATATTAAACAAAATAAAATTGTTTCCCACATGTAATAAAATGTAGTTTTATTATTTTTAAATATATTTTTATTGATGTTGGCAGCCCCTGGTGGTGTTTGGGCCCCAATCAGCCCTCAACCCGAACTGCTTTGGACCGGCCCTGCAGATTTCAGCCTAAAACCTGAAAAGTTCCCGTTTCCTCCTCCAGTGATGCCGCTCAGCTCATCAGGTTTTAAAGTTCACGCATGAAACCAACAAGATGGCGCATCAGTCTGCGCCTGGCGCTCACATCACACCAGCCCGTCTGTTTGTGCTGGACTTTTCATCCCTCTGTTGCTGCAGAGCCTCTGCAGCGGCCGCAGCTGCCCGTCCTCTCTGGGCCGGTACGGAACCACGTAGCTGTCCTCCTCCAGCAGGATGCGGTTCAGCGTGCGCTCGTAGTTGATGTGGCGCCGCGCCATCAGGACGTACTGCTTCCCCGGCTGCAGGTCGGGGCAGTCGCACAGGTTCGGGACCCACAGGAACTCGCGGTGCTCCAGCCGGAAGCGGTTCCGGTACGTGTGGATGATCTGGACGTCGTAGCGCGTCTCCTCGCCCCGGTACAGCTTCCCCTGAACTCTGCCACGAAACACTGCCGCGGAAATAAAGAAGAAACGGCGATTTCTATTGGATAGTTCCGTTTAAGTTCCGTTTAAGTTAAAGAGTGGGGTTATGGGGAGTCAGTATCTAACGATAGTGTCAGTATCTAACCGATATTTTTCATTTCGGTGCTTAAAGTTGGAACTGAACTTGGAAAGAAATCTTTTCACGTCTCTGCTGCACTAGCCAAACGGTGCCGTTGTCTCTAAATGTTTGTAAGGCTTTTCTCACTGGAGGAATCATCTGTCTGATGTTTTAACTGAGAAACGCTTTAAATAATTGATAAACTCCAAACCCAAAGTCCTTACCAAAGTCCTTTTTGCAATACTGTCTCTGGCGTTCCCTTCGTCCTTTAACTCTCTGACATTTTCCACAATTCTCTGAAGAATAAACCAAGAAGTAAAGTTAGAAAGTCAGAAGGCCATCAGGCATGTTGATCAAACATCTCCAGGGCTGTTTGCCCTGACATCCTGAAACTAACATGTCTGCAATGAAAAGTTTTATTTCACTAAATGCATGTGAGTCTGTTGTTGATAAAGTTACAGTCAAAAAGTAACAGCTTTAATTTGGCTTATTTAGTCTGCAAGGAAAATAATGGGGATTCATTTTTCAAAGTCACATTTTCACCATGTTCTTCATTAATTTATAAGAGTTCCCGTATCAAACTAAACATTTAATTAGCAAACTAAATATTTAGCCAAAAGCTAATTTTTTGTTTTCACACAAATATCCAGCTGCAAGCAAAATGTTTCCTTCAAATAAATATTTATCTTGCAAACAAAATATTTAATAGAAGCTAAACATTTAGCTTGATGGCCAAATATTTTTTTGAAGCTGGATATATGACTTTGCTTGTTGCATATTTTTGTTTGGAGCTGAATATTTAGTTTGCTGGCTAAACCTTTAGCTTCTGACTAAAAGTTCAGCTGACAAACTAAATATTTAGTTTACTGAATTTAGTTGTTTTGCAAACTGCATACAAGCTAAAAAGAAAAATAACTACTTAGTTTGTAGCTAACTATGACTACATTTTTACTTTGGAGAAGAATATTTAGTTTGAAACTGACATTTAAAAAATCCCCTGGTTAAAATGATGTTTTCTTGAATAACCCAAATGTTGTTCATTTTTGCCCATATTTCAGTTTCATCTGAGTTTCTGCAGAACTTCATAAAGCAACATTTTGAAGAGCTGCTGTGGAGGCGGCGCTCGTACTTCCGGGCGGCGCCTGAGGAAGGAGGTTTCTGTGGCTTTCCTCGCGCTCCAGGCGGCTGATTGGCTGCTGCGGGTTGTGGGCGGGATCTGGGCGACGCTGAGGATTCAGATCATTTAAAACTGGAAGACAGAAAACAAACAACTTTGCGTGAACTACAAACTGCAGATCATCTGAAAGCAATCATTTGGATCGATCTGCCCACCAACTGCTCATACTTTAATTTAATTTGTAAAACTTGTTTCTTTTTCAAATTTAATCTATTACAGTTCTCTGTTTTTCCTTCTTTCTTTTGTTTTTCAGGATTGTTGTTGTTGGATAATTAATTTGTCATGTTTTCTTACATGAAGTCACTTTCTGCCTGTTTAGTTCTGTGTTTTAGATTCTTCTTCCTGTGGATCAAGACATCAGTGACACTTGAGAAACCATGTGCTTTGTCCTGCTCTTAATAAGGAGAGGATGGATGATGCCACTGAGTAATATTCCATACCTGGCTGTTTTATTTTTAAGTTTTATTTGAGACAGAGCAGGACTTTGCTTTGTTCTGATAACAAGGATTTCTGAGAAAAAAACAACTTTTTTTTCTGTCACAATACAATAACTAAGTGATATTAATGGAATTTATTGGCTCTTATACTTTTTATGCATTTTAATCCTGAAAACAACAAAAGCGCTTAACAAAAAACCCACCTAACTTTTTTCTGTCCGATTGAAAAAAGTCCAGAAAGTAACTTCACAAATCAGCCGGCGCTGTCCCGTTACCTAGCATGCTCAGCTGGTTTCACTGCTGAGCAAAACAAAAACAATGTACAGGCGTTGTTCGCTGTACAATGGCTGCTGGAAAAGACAAGTGTTTTGTTGTTGACTCTGATCTTCCTGAGAAAAATGTTCCGAATTGAATATTTTCCTTCCACTTTTTAAGAATGTTTTCTTTGCCTTTCACGAGAAATCCCAATATAACGCATTACAGTCTGAACGTCTGTAGGACAAATAGGAAGACTTTTGCATTTGCGTTGCTGTGAACGATTCTGCGCAGATATAAATGGTTAAAACAGAAAGAACACATAATAAATAAAGGTAATTCATCCGAGGAGAATTCATGAACTATATCGACTGTCCTGAAATGACATGTTTTAGAGCAACAGCGGAGAGAATTAATGCAACTGGCAGGTTTTATGACAGCGGCGTCACAAGCTAATATGGCCGGAAACTTTTTCAAAACAGTTTCACTGCACATGTTTTCAAGCAAGAAACAAAGAACAAAAGAAAAGTATTACTGAAGAAGACATTGTTGATTGTTTTTAGGGATTCGCGGAGCTTTCTCATCTCAGAGTTATACTTTAGGACGACTGCAGCATCCGACCTCATGAATCCGCTTCCAGTCTCACCTTTTTCTACGTTTCTGGCAACAATTTGAGATGGGTTCAGTTTGGCTGCGATCCACCAGCTGGAAAGGATTTTCCAACACGCTACTGAGATTCATGGATGCATCTTTGGTTTGGGAGCTGATTTCCGTGCGGTTCAGGAACATCGGGGAGGTGAACAGGCGTCCAGCGTGTTTGAAATTCACATTATTAGTGCAGATTTCGCAGCTGTGCTCCTCTGAATCGGGGAGGTCAGCGTGCAGATCAGCAGCAGGGTAAAGGTGAATCACTACGGATGTTTTCACACACTGAACCCAAATGGGCTCTCTCTAATTTGTGCAATTACAATAATTGGAACCAATGTGATCTTGGCTCTGAGGTTTCCTCTCAGAAAGATCAACCTGCAGCTGCAGAGCTGAAAGTTGTTCTGTGGACATTAAAGAATGGCTCTGAAAGAGGGGCGGATTGGTCAAAATTCACATTCTGCAAGCTTTTATACTTTCATTTAAAAACAACACAAGCACTTAAAGAACAACAGTCTTTTCTTTGACTATGAGTTGATGCTTTTTGGTGTCTGAAAAATGAGCCGATTAAAAAACAACAGAAATCAGCTGGCACTGTCCCCGTTACATAGCAACCCCAGCAAAGATTAACCCGGTACCTAGAAACCCAAGAGGAGCTCCAGCCCGTTTGGCCAGTTTTACCGCTGTATGCTCTGTACAATGGCTGCTGGAAAAGAAAAGTGTTTTTCTGTGCAACATAACCAGAAATTACTGGTGTAAAGTTCACCCATTCATAGCTTTTTAAAGAGAACTTTGCTGAAGTATCATGAAATGTAGCCTGGGAAGTTTGGTGCAATGACTGTGGATTTTATCTACCTGCTGGCAGCTCTGGTCCTCATCCTATGTAAAAATACAGGGAATCTATTGTTGTGCTTTTAGATATGGCTGAAGAAAATGGCTGCAAACAGATGCATAAGCGTACAACTTTGAAAAGCAGAAATGAAGCCTCCTGCACAACTAACAAGAATGCAGCAAATGGTTTCCAGATGCGGGTCAAAAACAAAATGCTTGTCTTTCCCAGCAGCCATTGTGCAGAACATACATTGGTAAAACCAACTGACCAAACGCGTTAGAGCTCAGCTTGGGTTGCTAGCTAACGGGCTAGGTTTCACTGGGGTTGCTAGCTTTACGGGCTAGGTTTCACTGGGGTTGCTAGCTAATGAGCTAGGTTTCACTGGGGTTGCTAGCTAATGGGCTAGGTTTCACTCGGGTTGCTAGCTAACGGGCTAGGTTTCCCCGGGGTTGCTAGCTAACGGGCTAGGTTTCACTGGGGTTACTGGCTAACGGGCTAGGTTTCACTGGGGTTGCTAGCTAACGGGCTAGGTTTCCCCGGGGTTGCTAGCTAACGGGCTAGGTTTCACTGGGGTTGCTGGCTAACGGGCTAGGTTTCACTGGGGTTGCTGGCTAACGGGCTAGGTATCACTGGGGTTGCTAGCTAAAGGACAGCACCTGCTGATTGTTATGGAAGGTTTTTGAAACATCTCATTTTCCAGACACCAAAACCCAGTTGGATGTTTGCTTAAGCACCTGGGTTGTGTTTTGAAGCAGCAAAGGCCCAAAGTACAAAGACATGCAAAACCAGACTTTTGCAAAATATGTTCTCTTAAAATCTCATGCACATTTCTTTGAAAATACCTTTTTAATAACTGCAAAATAGTTTTTTGCTTTGTAAATTTGCCTTCACTGTGTCGTTTCTTATTTTTATTTTTCAGTGTTTGATCCATTCTTTCTACTTTTGTGAGAGCATGCATGCCTCAGTCTATTAACTCACACCAGTGGGGTTTCCGGGCGGTGCTGGGCGGCGGCCGGGGCGGTGCCCTGGGGGTCGTGGCAGAGGTCGTGGTTGGAGTGGTGGGTTGTCCTCTGGGGAAGTAGCTGGCTGTGTGGTGAGCCTGTCGCAGAGGGCTCCTCCTGCCGTGGTGCAGGGCGTACTGGTCCGGTGGAAGCCAGTACTCATACTCGATTCCTGGGTTTCTGTCTGTCGCCAGAACCTGGACACAAGAAGCAGAATCACGTTTAAAAAGAAGCAAAAACAAATCAACAAATCAGTTACAAATTAGTAAATATGTTAACCAACCAAACAACTAACCAATAACTTCCTGTTTAGAGTGCAGATCTTGGAAGTGCTAATGTTGGAGTTTCTGGTTTCGTACAATGGATTGAAATGGATTAAAACTAAAGGCTTTAAAGTTGCTTTATGTAAATTTTATAAAAAATATATTTTTACATATTTGTCAAAACTGTCACTATATTGTGACAATATGAAACAGATAAGATGAAGAAACGCATTGCTCCTGACCAAAAGCAACCAATCGGAGCCAGTAGGAGGGTTTTAGTGCTGTTAATCAACCTTGTGAACATGCCGCTAAATATGCTAATGGTGGAAAAATAACTTGCCATTACAAGAAAACTGTTTATGCTCCATCATCTGTGGCTATGCTAACTAGCCTGAGCAGAAACCACAGGCTGTGCTGACGGAGGAAAGCTGTATCATAAGCAGCACGCCCACAGGCATGATTGACAGCACAAAGACCCACCTCCACGTTCTGATTGGTTATTTCTGTATAGCACTGGGGGAAGGTAGAGGAGTTTGATTTTTCACAGATTACTTGTCTTATACCATACTGCCATTACAAATATGTAAAACAATATTTTTCATTAAAGTTACTGCGACTTTAATGTTGTTCGCATTTGTAAAAATAAATTTTCTTGCAAAGCAATTCCAGAAATGGTTTCCATGGAGGACAGCGGTGCCTGGATTTGGCTTTCTCTCTCCAAATTATGGTCTTATTACGTCTGCAAACAAACGTATTAATATCAACGGTACAGTTTATAAATGCTGGTTTATCTGACCTCCGTTTTGAGTTTATAAAAACAAATGGGAGAAACTGACCCAGTTTTGAGCTAAACTGGTGAGTCAAATAGCACAAAAAACCAGCAGGAAGATGAGAGAAGAAGGAAGCTGAAGCTCAGCGTTTTCATTGTTCTAGTCTGAATTAAGCAGACTAAAGTTTACGCTCGCCACAGATTCTCCTTAATTCCCATAAGCCTGCTGTTATTCCCTGGGTAAAATCAGCTCTTTGTTCTGGTGGCGCTTTATGGGACCTGATACTTCAGCAGATGACCAATCAGTGAAACCAAACAGCGAACCAATAATTATGACAGTAATTGTGTTTGATCTGAGAACGCCAACTTGTTTTCTGATGTTGTACATTTGTTCCTGGTCTGCAGAGTTTTATTGTATTTATATATGCTATTGTGTCTATATATATATATATATATATATATATATATATATATTTATATAGATATCTACATCTATATATATATAGATATATATATATATATATATATCTTTTTGTGAATTAGCATGCTTCCATTTTTCCTGCTACTTCTCTGCTGATAATTCTGAACTTCCCCACAAAGGGGCAATGAGGGATTTTTTTTTTTATTACATTGTATTTTCTGTCCTATTGTTAGCAAGAAAATGGAGCTGTTTCATTCAAAACTAAGTAAATTACCTAAGAAATAAATAATTGTAGTTACATTTAATCCTTTAGCTGTTTGTGTTCTGTAGTTTGGTTTAACAGTTTTTATTTTCACACCAAATATCTTTGCTGAGGTGAATAAGATCGGCTTCACATGTCAGTGAATCTAAGTATCGGCCGACCACCGATCTCCTAAAATCAGTGCATCCCTGATTCTTATGTTTACAAATGCCCTGCTTAGTGAACCGGCTCTCACCATCAGATGCAGGTCTTCCTGGGTCGGTCCTGGCACCTCGAAGCTCTCCCAGATGTCTGCAGAGCGCCGGTACAGCAGCTTGGTCCCAGCTACGCTGTACTCACCAGGAACGCTGATCTTCCAGTTTCCGTTGATCACAAACTGGGATCGACCGTTCTGCAGCGCTGTGTGATCAATAACAGTGAATGGAGTTACTGAGTATTCATGCAAACCGATTCAAATGCTTCTTATGATGGATTTTTCAGGCTAAACCGTTAAAGATTTCAGGGTGACAGAGCAACAAATAATCCTGTGGTTATTTAAGGCGGTTATTTAAGGCGGTTATTTAAGGCGGTTATTTAAGGCGGTTGTTTGAGGCGGTTCCCATAGCAGCAGGTGAAAACAGGCACCTCCACCTGCTCTGCATCCCTTCCAAACCACAGCGTGTGCCATTCTGGGTCTGTTTTATTTGCGTCGCCAACACAGCGATGAGAATAGATAACCTTAGCGATTATGTTACTCGGAAAGAAGAAGCCCGGTGCAGAAAGCAGACGGACAGAGAGCCGCTCGCCGGTCTCTGGGGAACAGATGTAATAATAAGTTTTAAAGCGTGTGAAGGGAGCAGAGATATCTCTTACCCAGATAATTCCTGCTGTTGTCGGTGACTCGGATGTGAGTGGCTCCAGCCGGGATCATCGTCACCTCGTTGTATCCAAACGGCCCGCCTGGCAAATAAAGACACAAGCTTTAGTAACAGAAACAGAAGCAGAAACAATTCTTCATTATGATGATGAGTTTGATCATGTTAACAAGATTCTGCTCCTGTTTTACTTCCAGCTCTGGAAGTTAAACTCTTCTGTCAAACATTTAACTTTGACTTGTAAAAGTCTCTGAAGCTTTGCAAACATCATGTGTGACTAAATCTTAACCGTTAAATGTTTACAGACGGACACAGTTATTTCTATACTGTTGGCACTTCTATATGCCTAAAACCACATTTTTATGCACTTTCATATAAATATTTGGTTTAATTTTCATCAATTGCTTTAGTAAATTTAGGACATCCACTGGCAGCTTATGGAATAGAGAAGAAATTATTTTCCTGTAGTTGCAAACTGATGAATGATCTAAACATTAACCAGCTTTAATAAATGTGAAGCTACTAAAAACATACCGCCAAATAATGGTGTTTGAAGAACCTAGAGTGAAAATTGGATCATCTTTGCCTCTGATTCTTCACAAACGCATCGACATGACTCAGTTAGGCGAAGACGATCTCTTCTATGCAGATGACATCATCCTAAATATCCCCAAAAACCTAAAACTTCTGCAGCTTCAACATACAAAACCCTGCAGGTTCTTATCACCGCGGCTAAAAAAAGAAAAATAATCCTAATATTGCAATAAGTTAATACACCATCATCACACAATGTCATCATTTTGACAATGATTTCTCCTGGTTTACAAGGCGCTATAAAATTTATAGCATTCAGCTTGTAAACGATAACACTTCAATCACTCGTCACTATTTGCCTGAAGCTGTTATTATTTCCTGTACGAGGCTTGTTGCAGATGGATACAAGGAAAGAAAAACATTTAGTTTTCTCCACTGCATGCAGTCAGACCTGATATTATCTGTGAACCTGCAGGTGCTAGTGCAGGTAAAAATGTTTCGGTGGCAATAAGCCAGAACTGCTGGGAGATTTTTCTGCTCCTCCTCCCTGAAATCTTAACCACAGTCATTTTAAATCTGCCGTTAGCTGGAGCCCTTCTGGGAAAGCAGCCAATCACCTTTGTGTTGCAAAGCTGTTTCCATGGTTAATATTCACTCAGTCGGCTAATAACTCTCTGCTACATAAGCCTGAATGACTAATAGCTGTTAGGTGTGAAAGGAAGACGAGAAGCAGGAATTATCCTCATATTTCTGAGACAGAAAGGCATGATGGCGTGTGTGGTATGAATGCGTGTGTGTGTGTGTTTGTGTGTGTGGGTGTGTGTGTGTGCATGTATGTGCATGTGTGTGTGTGTGTGTGTCCTACCTGCCTCCAGCCCGCTGCTCTGGTACACACTCTTGTGCTGCAGACAGGTGGTGTTGTGCCCTCCACACACCATGCAGGCATCTTCCCGCTGCGTCGAACCCAAGATGGAGTCGCAGCCGGGCTTCTGCGGGTCACACAAACGGGAAACCTCTCAATCACTGCAAAAACTCTGGACTGGTTCCTACTGGACATGTTTCACTACACCTGAGGTAAGACTAAACTAACCTACAAAGTAACTTTTTAGTGACATAGGAGCTTGTTTTAAGTCAACAATTCCTTACAATATTCAACATTATATCTGCCAGTGTAACAACTTTTTGATCTAAATTGAGGATTTATAGTTTTAAAACAAGTTAAGTTTGCTTAAGTTTATCATATTTCAAATGTACTGAGAAATTTCCACTAAAAGGTAGACCAATGACTTTTATAAGTGAAAATTAGTACTTTTTAAATCAATATTAAAGAATTACTGACTTAAAACAAACTTGAATATCTTGCTGAAAATTTATTCCAAGTTGGTTTTGTCTTATTTCAAGTGTATTCAGATATTTGTAGTAGAAACTAGACCAAAAATACTTGGTGAGATTTGTATACTAGCTTGTTTTAAGTTAATGATTCTTAAATATGAATAAAAATGACTAGTTACAACACAGAAAAATGTCTTGTTATGAGTGAAAATAATCTACCAGTGGACCTGGTACTTTTAAATCAATATTCAAGAGTTGTTAATAAAAACTAGCTCATATATTTTGCTGAAAAGTTACATGGAAGTTAGTTTAGTCTTATTTTAAGTGCACTATATGTTGACACTAGAAACCACAGCAGATATTTGGCTGCATGTTGTGTTTTTACAGTGCACTCAGCTTTGATGCTGCCAAGTGAGCCTCCCCTCAGGCTCGGCTTGTTTGCCCCTCTGATATTGTATTTCCTCATTTCCAGCTAACATTTGGGGAAAAACAACATTTCTGGGGTGCAAGAGTTTGAAGAGATTGTTTTTTAAAATGTGAAAAATGTCAAAGCTAAACACAAAGAGGATGAGCTGGATGGTTTATAGCCTGTGGAGCATCCTGCAGCAGGAGCGATGATTGCTCTCCTGGTTCGCCTTCATCTCTGCAGAGCGAGTTAATCAAGGGGGAGGTTCTCAGGCCCGAGAGCAACAATCTATAGAACCTGTAATCATCCTTAGAAAGATGCTTTGAAGATACAAAACACCCTGAGAGTCTGTGTGAGCACAACAGGAAATGAGCTGCTGGTGATGTCGTAGCACAGAACACACTGGGCCTCAGTAAAACAGCCAGCAAGCCAGTAAATAACTGAGCAAAGGTTCATTTTCTGGGCTGATGAAGTTAAAAGTGTGGAATAAACTCTCTGAATTGAGAAGCAAACTGTTTTCCCGACTGTATATCCATTATATATTCTAAATGCCTCCAGCTGCGGTTCTGGGATCCTTTCTGTTTACTTTGCTGCAGAGTTTAGAAATCCTGCTACTTTCAGACACACTTTACATTTTATCTCATAACGACCACAAACAACGCATGTTGTCTGGGATTGTATGTGATAGATCAACACAATATAGTTCACAACTGTACATCTGTGCTGTGGAGAAAAAGTGCTGTGCAGGTTTCTGCTGATATGCTAACATTTTTAGATTAGCACTGAGGATGCGCTGCAGCCTTTCTGAAGCAGTCATGTGTTCTTCAGGCTGATGTCACGTTTTGACCCGAGCTCCTCAACACCAGCTGCAGGCTACATCTGCTTCCTGTTGCAGCCTCTGCTGCGCTGACCTCTCCCTGCCCATAAATCCACTCATTTACACCAAATGCCACAGAGAGCATGCCCAGAAACACACACGTCGATGTGTGTAAACACAGAGACTCCAAAGTCCCGGCGCTCAGCTGTGTGTCCCCTCTGCTAGCAGACGTCTCTCCTGAGTATTACGCATTGTGCAGCAGATGCGTGTTCATCTCCAGCCTTCTCCATCTGTGTGAGAATAACCTGCATTTAACTCCAGAAGGAGAAGAGCTGCTTGTTTTTCTCTCAGGCGACTCGCAGATGGAGCCTTTTCAGTTCAAACAGAGGCATGAAAACTAAATAACACTGAATGCAGCAGACAGTTTTCTCAAGCAGTCAAGTTACAGTTTATTTCTAAAGCAAACAATCTGAGTTATGAAATCAATAAATATTTAAATGAAACCTAAAGCAAAGAATAAACTGATGCAAAAGTAGATAACCTTATCAAGCAATTTGGGTCTAGTTTCTAGTACAAATATCTTAACATACTTTAAATATGACAAACGTAATTTACAAGTAACTTTTCAGCCAAATATGGGCCCCAAATATTCCAAAATATTGATTAAATAGTTCAAGATCTTATTTCTTGTTCAAAAGTTACTTCTAAATTAGTCTAGTGTTATTTCAAATGTAAAATATTTGCATTCGAAAGTAGGAAAAAATGGTAATATTTTGTTTTTGCAGTGCAGAGCTTCAGGACAAAAACAAAGATTCTTTGTTCAGTGCACATGGTTTATACATATGGAGTAAAATTATAAATATTTTTATCCTACAATGGAAAATGGTGAGTATAAATCAAAATATTTTAGTTTTAATTCAAATATTTTTACAGGAGAGCTGCATTTGCTGCACCTAAATAATTTAATGTAATTAAAACTTGGCCAAATGTAAAAAGCGTTTTGGATCAATGTGACCCAAATCCTTTTATAATTATTATATTTTTCAATAGGAAACATGCAAGATCCTTTTTCCTATTAAAAAACAGATAAAATTATATTATTTCTGTGCTTGATTTTATTTTTATTTTCTTAGCCCAGAGCACTTTTGACTGGATTTATGACATTTATTTTTGATCAATAACATGTGAAACTGGGATTAAGAACATCCAGGTGTTGTTGTCATTTACCAGACAGCGTCCGTTGACACACACAGCTCCGGCTTCCGGGTCGCAGGCCGTCCCGTCCAGAACGTGACCAAAGTTATAGTAGAAGTTGTGTCCCAGCGCCAGGCAGCTGAGCTCACAGGGGCCGGAGCCTGGCAGGGAAAAGCTGCAGTCAGTAAATCATTCGTCTTTATGGAACAAGACATGATAAAAGGAAACAGGACTGGAGGGAGAGAGACACATAAAATGCAGAAAATGGGAACGAGAAGTGGGAAAGATCTGGAAGAAACTGGCAGACAAGGTCGAAAATCACAATAACACCTGCAGCAGGAGACACCTGTGAGCTTTCAAGACTTCCCAGCTGCAAGAATACATTTCACAGATCTGAAATCAGATCTGAGGAATCGTTTTATCGCTGATTGATGGCATCAGACAGAACGGTTTGTGCTAAATTTAATTTGTACTTGTAAATCAAGTTGGTAAAGTGAGACCAAACGGTTGTGAAATGAAGGATTGTCCACGTAGAAACGATTCATATGCACATTAGAAATTTAAAAAAGATGTTAATATCTGCAGAAACCGTTCAGTTTTGTTCAACTTGGGAAAATGTGACTCCTGCAGTGGCTCTGAAGTGCAAACATTTCAACGAATCATCAAACAAAACCATAAATCTAAAAACACACAGATGAAAAAGTGCAAAAGGAAACAGGTGAAACATCTTCAAACATTTAGCTAATTTTGTAACTCAATTCAAAATTGAGTTACACATTTTGTAATTTTTTCATTTTGATTTCATAGTAAAAAAAATAACTCAGTTTTTACAGTGTGTGTGTGGTGTGTGTGTGGGTGTGTGTGTGTGTGTGTGTGTGTGTGTGTGTGTGTGTGTGTGTGTGTGGGGGTGTGTGTGTGTGTGTGTGGTCACATTATTTCACTTAAGACATTTTTCCATAAGTGAAATAATATGTATAGGGAACAAATACTTTTAATCAATATTAAGAAATTACTAACTTCAAACAAGATCCAATTTCTCGGTGAAAAGTTACTTTTAATTTAGTTTAGTCTTATTTCAAAGGTACTAAGACATTTCCACTTGGAACAAGACCAAAAATACTCTGAAAACTTTGCATAACATCAGTCTTTATGCTTTCAGCTGATTGGATGATAACAGATCTAAGGGACCAATCAGAAGACAGTTTTAGTTGCTGTATTGTAGTGTTAGGTTGTAATATTTGTAGAATCCAAGATGGCTGCTCAGGTCGATATTTTCTTGCTGACCTCCGTGGAACGTTGTCCATCTGAAGGAGTTTCCGGACACCAACGGCCGGTCATTGAACGCAGCACACTGCATGTCTCTGAAGTCCTCCGAGCCAGGAGGACACCCCTGCACAGACACAGACATGCAGCATGAAGACGCTGAAACATCCTGGTGATCGTCTTCAGAATGAACCTGCAGGGGGCGCTACAGCTCCCCCCTGCAAAAGTTATAGGACCTCAGAAAATATGAGATTTGGTTGTTGCACAGTGGCACAGTTGGTAGCATTGTTGCCTTGCAGCAAGAAGGTCCTGGGTTCAATTCCCGGCCCGGGGTCTTTCTGCATGGAGTTTGCATGTTGTTCCTGTGAATGCATAGGTTCTCTCTGGGTACTCCGGCTTTCTCCCACAGTCCAAAATCATGACTGTTGGGTTAATTGGGCTCTCTAAATTCTCCCTAGCTGTGTGTGTGTGTGTGTGTGTGTGTGTGTGTGTGTGTGTGTGTGTGTGTGTGTGTGTGTGTGTGTTTCTCTCTCTGTGTTTCCCTGCGTCAGACTGGCGACCTGTCCATGGTCGCCAGTCCAGGGTGAAGTGTGAAAACTCGAGCTGCTGCACCAGTGAAACGTCTCAGACACGCCTATGAGACCAATTTGCAAAGCAAACATCGGCCATTGTTGTAAGACGCTTCACAGTTGTTCTCTGAGGGAGGAAACCCTGGAGCTGCAGTGACCTTGGTGTTGCAGATCTTGTACTGTCTGGGATCTCCGGCACACGGTCCGCCCACCGGATTCCTGCACACACAGAAACAACTTATTACCACAAATATTGCACTTTTGGTTCCATGTTTTTGCACAAACTTATTCTTGGATAATGAGATTTTAGTCTGATCAGTTCTGTTGGGTTCAGTTGGGTTGCTGGGTAATGGGCAGCGCCTGGTGATAGGTGACGTTACATCCTGGAGGTTTTTGAAACACAAAAATTCAAAAATACTTTGTTGATCCCAAAGTGAAATGAAATGAAAACCTTCAACTTATTGCCAAAAGTTGAAGACGGGTGTTTTTAAGCACTCGGGCTTTTTGGGGGATAATTTTGCATAACACGTCCCTCTTAAAGCACGGCGGAGGGTCCATCATGCTGTGGAACTGCTTTCCAGAGAAAGGAAAAAGAAGGAGACTCCATTTAAATATTCTAAAAGTTCATCCTGAACCAACATGTGATGAAAGATTTTAATCTCACTGAGTAAATGTTGAAGTTTTTTTATTACTAAATCCAGAAAAACTATTTTTTTTCACCTCAAGACGGCCAAAGATAATAATAATAATTGATATTTACTAAAACCTCCAACAGAAAATTCGCTGAAGACCAGATCATTACCTGGTGATGCAGGTGCGAGTTCTCACTGAGGCTCCGCCCCCACAGCTGCGGGAGCAAACCGACCAGCCGCTCCACGCCGCCCACTCGTTCCTGAAGTGCAGCTGCCGTCGGGCGCGCACCGGACGCCCCGATGAGGCGTCACTGGCTGGACCCCACCCCGAACTCCAAGAGGCCTGAAGCATCAGAGAGCCCAAACACAACGGTCAATAAAACATGAGACAAATGTTGAAACATTTTCATTATTTAGTCTGAATTGACAATTTAGAGAAAAGGTGAGTCAGTTGCACCCAATTTAGATATATTTCACCCAGCATGTTGTTAGTTGTCTCTCAGATTATCATCAGGTTTGCAGAATATATTTTACACCCTGGAACATTATAATATAAAATGCCGTCCAGCTGTGACACCACATTAAGGAAAAGATATATAGAAAAAATAAAAAAAGATGAGAAATAAATTTCCACTAAAAAATTCAGACAAATTTGGAAATTGATCTCAGAGTTTCTAGAAAAATAAAATAAAATTGCTAGAAAAAAAACATCAATTTTGAAATTAATCTCAAACATTTTCTGGTAAACACTTGGACATTTCAAAAGTCAAAAGTGATCAATTATTGACAGAAAATCTCGAAAATTTCTTCTGGGGTTTTTCTATAAAATTTCTCAAATAGAATTTTTTCTAGAGAAAAATTCAGTTTATTCTAAAACCATTTTTTAAACAAATATATGTATATTTTCTGTCTAATACGCTTCACATCAAACTAACTGAAGAATTTCCTCCTTCATAAACAGTGAATCTGGAGGAGCTGCAGATATTTTCAGCTCAGGTGGAGAAAAGTATGAGGCATTTATGGAAGACAGTCGTCAAAAGTCCACAATAGCTACATTTTCATGTCTTTCTTCCTGCTTTCTGTTCTGTGCATGCTGTCACTCAGCAGCATCAACCTGCAGAGACATCCTGTGTGTTTAAAGCTGTCATGACGCAAATAGCGATTGTCATCAGCCTGTAATGACTGCTCAGCAAACACCAGGCACAGATTGATGGGATGTCATTCTGTGAGAGAGAGATGGTATGGACGGAGCTCCAACAAAGCCTTCCTTATATTTCTCCAGGAATCGAACAGGAACATAAATCTCTTCAAACGGTGGATGGGACTAAATATAACAAAGCGGCCCTGTGAGGCTGATGGATCAGGATCAGCAGAGCAAAACAATAAAAGTGATTAGAGAGATCTCTGTGGTTCTCCTCAAACACATTCCAGAGTTTGTGCCCTGGAGGAGGAGTGAAACTGGCAGCCGTCCCACCAGATCCTCACACAGGAGCTGCGCTACGAACACACACTTTTAACTCTTTGCTCACTGCGTCAAGGACTGCTGCAGGAGGAGCTGGAGTCAAACGAGCAGTCAATACAATGAAAACCAGGCAAGGAATTAACAAAACCAGCAGGGTGCAAACCAATAAAAAGCCTATGCAGTTCATTCAAACCTCTAATTCCCTCCACCAGTGAAATGTAGCATTTATAAAGTCCTGCAGAGCCCACCTATAAAAGCACTGAATGCTGGGTAAATCCATTTACAGACGCCCTTTGATGAACTAAATAAAAAGGATGTTGCTTCCTGAAAGAGGAAATGCCAAAAATAATGCAAAACACAACATTGGCCAAAACTCAACAGTAGCTGCGTTTCCATGACCATAAAACGGCACAAACTGGAGTTATGAAATTGAAATCATGAATGAAATTGGCTTTTTGATTCGCTTAATGGAAAGGCCACCTTTGGAAAGAAAAAAAAACTCTGAATTTTTGAGAAAAAGGTTTTTCACCAGGATGAGGCAGTTTTCTATTGGGATTGGAGGATGATGTTATTTAACAACTTATCATGTGAACAAACTTATTTACGTGATTTTAATTGTGCTTCTTATTTAATGCACCATAATTGGATTTTATCAACATTAACATTATGTTGATAAAACATAATGTTAATTGAACTGATTTTTTGCGGCCCAAACTGCAATTGAATCCCTATGCAAATTTGTCCCGTCCAGCACAGATGGCCGATGCCGATGGAGTCTTTTTTATTTATAATCATGGTAAAGTTATACATGATGTGATTTTCTTACAATGAAAAACGTTAAATACGACTGAGACATTTCCTGAACCACCAAAGTAAAGTACCAGAGCTTCTAAACACAACTTCAGCAAACCTTAAAAACCTTTCAGCTTTAAATGACCTGCTATACTTCCTTCAACAGGTCAGGAGATACATACAGGCTACAAAATATGTTCATTACATTTCTGCACAAAATTATTCTTAGATTGTGAGATTTTCTGGACTTTTTTTTTTAACAACTTTCAGAATTAGCTGTTTTGCCACTTTAAATTCAAATAAGCTGCTGCTGACCACACCTCCAATTCAATGTTCACTCTCACACGTAAAAATGGCCGCTAACAGATGCACAACATTACAACCATACTTCTTTGAAAAGCAGAAGTGGAGCCTCCTGCACAGCCAACCAGAATGCAGAGAGTGGTTTCTGGATGATAAGTCGATAAAAAAAACACTTATCTTTTCCAGCAGCCATTGAACAGCGGTAAAACCAGCTGACCAAACATGCTGGAGCTCTGCTTTGGTTGCTAGGTAACGGTCGGAACTCTGCTTTGGTTGCTAGGTAACGGTCAGAACTCTGCTGGGGTTGCTAGGTAACGGTCGGAACTCTGCTGGGGTTGCTGGGAAACAGGCAGCGGCTGCTGATTTGTTTACATTCCTGAGTGTTTTTGAAACGGTTTAATTTCCGGCCACCAAAATACAAGAACTTATTGCCAAAAACCATCTGGGTGTTCTTTTTTTTTTTTTTTGAGAATCAGCAAAAACCCCAATGGAAGTAAAAAAAAACTCCAAAAAGTGAAGTGTGCATTGCAGGTCCCCTTTAAGTCATCGTTTATTAAATCGCTAATTTCCACCTGTCTGTGCAGAACAAAAAGTTACTTCATCTGACCTTTAAAATTAAAGCTACAGGCAGAAGAAAGAAGCAAACTAATTGAGTATCTTTGACTTTGTGACTCATTCTGCACAAACACACCGAAACCCAACTTGTGCCGCGACTCCCCATAATTTCTTGGCAGGGTCTCTTGAGGTTGCCCTCATTAGTGTTACTCCCGTTCAAATTAGCGTTGATAACAGTTGGAGATGGGGGGAGCTGGCCTGCTAGATTAGTGAAAGCAACCTTTGACCTTAGCAGTTCACTCCTTCTCCCTCCTCAGCTTGAAGAGAGAAACTTCATATAGGGAACGAAGCGGAGGAGAAAAAAACGAGAGCAAAGGTAAATGCTTCAGCTCAAACAGCTGAACCAGACTCATCTTTTCACAAACGCTACTAGAACAAACCTGGCACTGAAAGGGCAAAACGCTTAACCAACAAAAAAACAACAAAACAACTGAAACCGTGGCAAACTGAGTCGACGGAGGATTTCAGACTATCTTCCCAAACAGTGAAGAAAATGTCAAAGTGTGTAAAAACATCGGGCTTCAAGAAACACAGCGAAGAAAGGCATGTTGGGGTCACCATGGGGTCACCAGGTCTTGATGTTCAGTTTTTATTTTCTTATTCTTTGAGTGGTTGTTCATGCTGCTAAATGATGCGACTGCAGTCAGACTTCGGTGTGAACGGCTTATAACCTGCATGTGCAGAAGAAGAACGTTGACGTCACAAAATGGCCGCCGTCGCTTACCGATCCATTTTATAGTTCATTCAGTGGCGAGAGCCAACCGAAACCAACAGTCGATCACAAATGAGCTTCTCAGGTTTTTGCTTATGTCAAAAAACACAATTATGGCGTTTCTCTGAACTAAAACGTTTGTTTGTAAGTGATTAAAAACACGCTGTGGCATCTTCCTCCAATCACTTCCTGTCATCTTCTTCTTCATCGTCTCTGCCAGTTGAACATCCAGTTCTTGATCATGTGACTCGTGGTGCAGAAAAAGTGTTTTGGTTGCAGTTTGGAGAACTGAACCAATTTTCAGAAAAACCCAACTCATCTGATCGGACCTTAGAGATTGTGATATTAAATGAAATAAGTGAATGAATAACATGACAAAAATATGACTTTGAAAAATAAATCTTCTTTTCTTTCTTTCTCAAAATAATCCAAACTATTGCTGTGAATAATTAACCCAGAAGTTAGTTTTGGTTCCAGTTAGTTTCACTTTAAAAGCCTTTTTGTTGGATGGAAACTGTGTTCGTTTCAAAGGAAGCTGAGGTGACAGGCTATTCTCAGTTGAGCAGCGGCTATTTCAGGCGAGGCTGTGATTTATGGAGACGTGGGAGCGGGAGGACTTACGCCCTGCGGGGAGGCGAGGGAGCCGGGAGAGAACAGCAGCAAGACAAAGGTCACGACCCGGTTCAGAGTCAGCCTCCTGCAGAGAGAGAGAGAGAGAGATGTAAATATATTGTTGCTTCTGGATTCAAACAACTTAAAGTTGAAGCTGCGTTAGCAGAGAACTGAAAACGTCGTTATGACTCGACTGAAAAGAGGAGAAGAGTTCAGGACTGGGACTGAAACCCTCCTGCTGGACTGAACTTCTGACCTCTGACCCAACCTTGACCCTGGCATACAAGAGGATGCAATACTGAAAAAAGAAAATAATAAATATAATAAAGAAAATCAGAAAATTATAAAGTGAAAAAGTGACCCAGATATGTCTGTATGCACTAACCAGTGAATAAAAATGGAACAATTCATTACAAAAAGAGAGAGATCCTACTTTAGTTTGTTACATGTGAACAAATTCAGTTAGTAAAATTTCATTTATTTATGTATTTACCTGAATAAACTTATTTTTAATAAAATAATTACATTTTTTAAAAGTTTTTTTTTATGTACCAAGAAGCACCTGCATGAATTTACATGAATGTATTTCCTTCTCATCCCCAAAATGAATGTTGGATTTACCTTTTTTCTGCACCACATTCACCAAAGAGATGCAATAAATCCATGCAATCAGAAACATAAACCCACCGCGTCCTGCAATCAGGAGCGATTTGCATCTGTTTTTTCATCCATTTGTAATTAATTGTCGTCTTTTCAAACACAGCAGAAGCAAGAAAGTCATTATAGATGGAGGGAAAACCTGAGCTGGTGACGCGTCACCACCAACTGAATCAAACCAATCACAAGCTGCGCTTTCGTTACAAATGTACAGAAATCTTTGTTTAAGGTTGAAGAAGCAGAATTTCACAGAAGAGCTCTGGATTCAACGCGTTGGAACGACAGCTTTCTATGAACTGACAGCTCTGATTGATCCAGCTGCACATTGTCCATAAAACCAAACAAACCACGAAGAAGAAGCTTCCTGTTGTCTTCTTTGGCGTTTCTGCCAGCAGTAACATCTGGCTTTTGATCAATGACTCGTCATGTGAGAAAAAAAAGTTTCCAGTGCAGTTTTGTGAGAAAGACATCTGCATAGGAATAAAACATAATAATAATGTGTGTAATGTGAGTTTAATAAAGTATTGAATTTTAGCATTCAGTGATCCAATCAATGAGTTTTTCTGCATAAAACTAAATTTAAAAATCTTTAGTCTGAAGCAAAAACATTTGAATGGATGTAAAGTTAAAAACATCTCTGCGACCTTCAGTCGGTGTCAGCAGGTGAAGTTAGTCATCTAATTATCGGCTTTGCCTTGTTTCTGTGTAAATGCCAGACTGCAAGATAAATAACTTGTTTTAGTCTGGATGTGTTTTCATCTTCCTGCATCAATCCTGACTCAAATGCACTTACTGTTGCTGCAACACTCTGAGTCACAGCTGCCATCTCCGTGAAGCTCTGAGTGTGTGTGTGTGCGTGTGCGTGCGTGCGTGCGTGTGTGTGTGGGGTGTGGGGGGGGGGGTAAGGAGGGGGGGGGGGTTTCTCTACAAACGGCCTCATCTCCTATGATTGTGCAGGAAAACGCTGCGGAGCAACAGATTCTCTGTCTGACTCACGGAGGGACGTTTCTTGGAAAGCCCCTCTCTCTGGCGACAGCTGCAGTGCGTTAACGCTTTATGGGACTCCACTGAGACGCTGCTTTGCTTTTTGTTACCACTTATCTGGCAACCAGGCCGGAACTGATTGCATTTTAAAGGAGACCTATTGTACAAAACTCCCTTCTTGCAGGGTTTTGTTCTTCTGCTTGGGTCTTACCTGCCCAGAGTTTATTTTGGCAGTAAACTAAAGATTTTTTTGGTGTCTGGAAAATGAGCCGTTTCAAAAACCTCTAAACTGTAACGTCACAAAGTTTTCTGGAGGAAACATTCGAGCAACCCGGTCATCCCGTCTTCTTTTGCTGTCCTCGTTTCACCCTCCATCCCGCCTCGCTGCCATCCATCTCTTTCAGCCTCTTTTGTCTCTTTTATCTCTCTGCAGAGCCGTAAATGCCGAGCTGACGCTGAGCTTTTGGAGTTGGCTTTTGGCTCGGTCCCAGGTCACTAAGTTGCCCCGTCCAATTAAACGATGCGCATCTCCCTCACACTCGGCTGAGCAGAGCGCCGCGCTGCCGTCCCGGCCTTACATGGGGGAGGTCTTATCAGGGAACAAAGAGGGTCACACTGACTGAGAGAGGCTAACAGAACATAAATAAGGACTTTAAAGGCCTTTTTCATTCTCGCACAAGTTTATTTGATCTTCAGCATCTCAGGGTTTTGCGTGACCTTTTGGTGACTTTTACGAGTTTTCATGAAAGAAACGACACACTAACAAAAACAGACAAAACCTACAAGAACTTGCTGGTTGTTTTTGTAATAATAGACATTTCTGATCAGCTGAATTGATAACAGTGAGTCTAAATAGAGAAAAATCTGATTTTTTTCCTGTTTTTATTCCCTTGTTTTTTGGCCTGTAAATGCATCGGCAGGCAGCCTGTCCTCTGCTGCAGGCAGGCTGGTTTTGATCCTGGTTTTGTTTAAAGTTTGGTGGAAATCAGATAAAGAGGGAACATCTGCTTTGGTGCTTTAATGGAGATAATCCTATAATCCCTTCAGTTAGACCTCCACCAGCGAACCTGCACTGGATTTCTCCTTTTATGGGCAAAATCTGCTGCATTTGATTTTAGATTATAACAAAGTTCAAATAAATGCATGTTTAAGGTGAGATCAGTTTGTGTCATGAAAAACTTCTCGTCCTCTATGATTTTATATTCAGATAAATCTTTAATATAATGTACAATGGCCTAAAATTAAATCTTTCTGAATTTTAACATCTGCAAATATTTGTGTAGTTGGTAAATAATTGATATTAAAATATGTATTAAACATCTGTTTGTCTTTTTGTGGTGGATTTGTGTGTCTATAAGATTATAAAACATTTTTCTGCTTTAACTTTAAACTCCAAACCAGTTACCAGTGCTAGCAAAAACTTTAGCGCTCCGTCTGGCAAACTGGGAGAAGTGGGAGTGTCCTCAGTCAGGACAACGCATTCGCTTGTTGCAGATTTATATCTAATATTGCAGTAACAGTTGCATATTACACACTGTATGTCAATCTGGGATGCTGTGATTTTATTTTAGTGTCTATTCTGTGTAAAACTGAACAGAAACTTCCTACAGTTTGAACTGCAACCTGATAGATTGATTCAGGCCTAATAAAAGTGCTGTGATGTCACACTTGGACCTTATTGTAAGTACTATCAAAATACAATGACAAGCAGGTCCAAAGATACAGTAAAACACAAACATTGTACTCTAAAACACACAAGAAATGAATGCAACTTAAAAACAGCCAGTGCTGCTGACTGACATTTCTAGGTCTTTATAGTCACAGATTGTGAAAGCAGTATTTCTTTTCAAGTTCCAAACTGAGAAATTTAGTTTAAACCAAGAAAAGCATCAAGAGAAGATCCTGGGCTCACATTCGTACAGCGAGGAAGAGGAGGAGGTCCGGCACCCCACCTGGAGATTTAAGAGCTCTTTGTGGCTCTTTCTTTAAGAGCTCAACATCTCTCAGCGATTTTCCCATGATGTCACATCGTTGTGTTTATGGTGTTGGCAAAGAACTTCCTAAATCTGAAACAGGAAAGGTTTCGTTTAAATTCAGGTTTATGTCTTTTTTCACAGCTTGTGTGAATATCTGGTGAGTTTAATGAAATCGCCGTCAACCGTGATAGTTTTTAATTAAGAAAAAAATAAGACCAGAAACCACATCAAAACTCCTAATTTCTTGTTTTATCCCGACTTTTGTTCAGAGTTTTACAACCTCGGAGCTCAAACCGCGTCCCAGAACAGCCGTAAAACTAATAGAGGCGTTCCTAACGAGGGGTCCGCGCTTCAGCCTCTCAGCACAGACAGTTCCAGACATTAACTTCATGAAATACACATCAGTTTCTGCTCATGTCTGGACTCTAACTGCTCGGCCCCCCTCGCTGAGGGGCCCGTACAGAGGTCAGCGGGGGTCAGCCTGCCTCGTCCTGCTCTCATTAAGACTATAGCTGCACATTAGTGAATAACTCCAGGGCAGAGGGGAGCAAAATGTCTTTAATCAACACGAGACTGCCTGTTTGTTTTGACTGACGCCCGTTTGAAACTAAACTCTGTCTGCAGAGCACAGAACCAGCAGTCACACGGAAACCAGCAAGATATTTTAAAAATGCAAAAATTTAAGACTCAAAGTTTTACTAAAAATTTATGTAGTTTTATTTGGATGGTTGTGGATTTGTCTGTCTGTCTGTCGAAAACAGCTTTGGGTTTTTCACTATAATTTTGTTTTATTTTGAGACTTTTCATCTAATTCAATTAGTTTTAATTATTTTTAATTAGCATTCTGGGTAAATACAACTCAAACCGACATGCTAACCTAGCCCAGATAAAAGAGAAATCCTCCAACCTCTAAAATCTGATGCCACTTCATTTTGTGAAGAGGTAAGCGGCGCTCAGTGTCTGTATTTTTTCCTTCTTGGTGCAGCGCCCCCACAGGCGAGGAGGGGAACAGGTTGCTCTAATGGTTTGGTTTGTTGGTGAATTGAACTTTTGTCCCCAATCAAACTGAATCATCGGACGATCAGGTGTGAAAACACTTTTAGACATATTTACACCCAAAGGTCTCTCAGTCAGATGTGTGCTTCATGCTTCTAAAGCACAATAAAGTAATCATGATATCAGTCAGGGTTTAATTGAATAATCTGTGCTGTCTTTCTCCAAACAGCGCCACCTGCAGGAGTGGCGCTGCAGGTGGTGCTGCAGGTGGCGCTCCTGCATCTGCAGAGGAGAGCCTCTGTGTCGCGGCTGAACTCAAACACCCTGAGCAACATGTAGGCTCACATTCACACCCTGTACAAACAAACTGCAATCCACTTCTCTGCTGCGAACGCGCACCCATGTGCCCTTTGACCCCAGAGAAGGTGCGAGACACCTTGACTGGAGTGTTTCTGCATGGTGACCCAGAGAAGCATGGCCTGGCTTTGACCTGTGACCCCCTCAGAGGTCTGTCCGTGTTTGGGATTCGTCCTGCGGGCGACGCACTGCACGCCGCTGAATGAGAGCAGATGTTGAGTCTGAGGTCGGAGCTGAACTCTGACCCCGTGTTTGTGTTGACGAGGCGCCGTGGCCTCGCTCAGGTCCAGCTAACAAAACAAAACAAGCCCTCAGAGAAGCTTTGTGCCTCTGCAGCTGCTGCACTGACAAACAGCAGAGAGTCGACTTTCAAACAACAGCTACTGTCTGCTGCACTTAAAAACCTGTTCACGAGGTTTATCTGAAGAAATGAAAGATTTTTTGTGATAAAAGTCTGAAAACACAAAATCTTGCTAAATATTTTTGGTCTAGTTTCTACAGCAAATATAATTCATTTGAAATAAGACAACAGCAAAATATAGCAGCTTGTTTTAAATAAATAATTTCTCAATATTGATTAAAAAGTACTAAATATAAGTTAAATAATTATTAACTTAAAACTGATGGTCTGGTAGACATTTGTTACATTTTCAGCTGCTGTGGTTCACAGCACTGCAGTCAAACAAGCCAACCTGTTCCCCTCCTCACCTGCGGGGGCGCTGCACCAACAACCACTGAAGAAAACCATATGAAAACCTCTGAGCACAACTTCCTTCTTCACCAAATAAAATTGAAAATGTGGCGGCGGCAGATTTTAGTGGCGTTGTGTTTACCCAGAATTCCCTGCGCTGTGGCGCTCTTATTGCTTTTGGAGGGGTCTCCGGTCTGCTTGGTGTTCACGATGCACTCAAACCGAACCAGAGTTCCCGATTCTGGTTTGATTCAAATGGATTCAACAAGGCCACTGTGAATACTCCCTAAATAAACGTTTACGCCACAGTTTTCAGATTGGTATTAGTAGAAAACGCGATTTTACGTTCATGCTGTACTTTAAAATCACATTAACTGACATTCTTCTGAAAATAATCAAACACTGAGGTCAAATTCAGTTAAAGTCCAGAGAAAATATTATAGGATCTCCAGAAAGGAACGCTAGACTGAGATGCTTCAGAAACTTTCAATTTGGAATAAAAAACTTGAAGGAAACAGAATGTCGAGATCAAACTCTGATTCGTTCTCCTTTTTTGTTCCTTCGCTTTGGCTAATTTGCTTCTTTCATGACGGAGAGACTTGGAGGACCATCATACCTCAGGGATTATGAGATTATCTTCTCACAGCCTCTGGCTGATTCAGAGCCTCCAAGGTCATCTGCAATCACCCTCTGCAACATGAGTCACGGCGAGAGACACAAATACGTGAAACCGGCGTTAAAAAAAACCTCAACAAGGCGTCAAAACAAAACGTCACTGAAGAAACTCCCAGGCTGGGTTTGTAAAATCAGCCACTTGTTAGAGTTGTGCAGCGAAACACGAAGACGGAGCTGTAAAATTTTATCTGAGTGAACCTTGAAACAGGAGTTTTATTAGTATAATCACTAACTGATATTATTTTGTAGTTAGAGCCGAGTTAGCTGGAATCACTGAAACGTTTTGCTGTCGGGTTGGACCTTTAGGATCGGATGTTCCTGCCTGAACCCTCAGAATCATTGATTAGTTCATTAACTTTCCATTTTTCTTTTATGGACTCTGTTTTCTAACAATAAAACTGCAGCTGCCAGAACTACATGACGTTTTAAATTGGGAGCAGAAAGTCGCTGCATGTTTGTCATTTTTTAAGGGACACAAACTGACTCTTTGTTGCTTTTTTTTTCTTTTTGCTAAATTGGAGGACAAAAATGATTCCCCTTTGATTCAAAGATGGAAAAATCTTTTTTATTCAAGGATGGAATTAATACATTTTACAGCTCAGACAGATAAAAATACAAGTTACTCAAATACATTTAAGAACTGCAAGTGGAAAAGAGTTTGCAGGAGCAGTGGGCCAATAAAACGAGAGCTTAAAGGTCTCTTAACTCAAAGCTAATCTGATTCGTTTGAACCGCAAGCTAAGCAAAGCTGCATGCGACAACAAGAATGTGAAAACCTGATCCAAAAGGCCCAGCTCAGGTTTAAACCACGAAGCCAAATGCAAATATAATAAACAAGTCCAGAGATTAGACAATGAAGTGTTTCTGGTCTGTTTGATGATACATGAAAGCATCAGGAGTTTCTTCCTGCGCATGAATGGAAAACGTTGTTTTGCTTTCAGAATTGGAAAATCAGATTAAAATCAGCTGATTTCCAGGCACTAAGATGCGACTCGACGGCCGTCATACGGAGGAGCACAAATCTGCCAACAAACATCTTCAGATTCATCTGAGACATTTTATGGAAAAACATATCTGAGGTCCAGAATTTGTATGAAAAAACTGAGAAGTTTTTGACTAATAGAAATTTTATTGGTTTCAAAACTAGATTTAAAAAAAATAATAATAATTTTTACTTTTGAACCTGAGAAATTTCTAAGTTTTTTCTTGCAAATTTTTGGCTTTTCCAACTCAGAAATGTTATTATTCTTCTGAATATTTCTGATATTTATCTAAAAAGTATAAGTGTTTTCTAGAAATGTTTGAGCCACTGAAGGAAACGACAAAAACGTCTGAAGACACAAAGCACAACTTCCTTTATAAAACTGAAGTGGCATCAGATTTTAGCGGATTTAAGATTTCTCTTTTCCTGTAGCTAAAACCCACAAGCCGAGCCTTCTGGTGCTCGGCTAGCGTGTTTGTTTTGGCTGTATTTACCCAGAATGCTCGGTGCTTTTGTCGTCTTTTGTTGTTTGTAGGCAAACCAGAGTTTGAGTTCAGACCTTTTCAACCAAAGCCGACCTTTTAAACAAACGGACTGGATTACATTTGACTGTGAATGTCAGTGTTACTTCTCCAACACTTTTGAGGTGTAAATGACATTTCATTTATAGTAAAAATCTGAGTTTATGAAGTTTATGGTTCATTTTAAATCCAAAACAGGAGCTGGATTAAACCTCTCGCTGTTCTGAACCGCCTTATCTTGCTAACAACAAATTTCCTCCCAGAGAAACTCGTGTTGATACCTGGTGCATCCAAATTCCTCCCAGGAGGAATGTGAGAACCAATCAGAGCGCTCGTTTTATGCTCAGTCTTCCAAAGGTAAGCAGATTAAATGTGTTCATGTCTCTGACGGCTGGATCTCACACACATTCCTCCTGAGAGTCATCAGAAAAGAAGCGCCAGGGGCCAAACTTCACGTCTCGCTCCAAACCAACTGAAAACATTTCACTCTCCGCTGTAAAAGAGTTTGATAAACAGGTTTTAATGGAAAGGTTTGCTTTCAGGGGGAAGAACAGGAGAAGCCCGGGTTTCTCTGCAGCAGCGACAGATCAGATAAATATGAGCAGAGTATTTATAGCTGGTGACAGGAGATAACAGCAGAGCAACATGTGCCAACGGTCCTGATGCGGAAAATACTGAGGCCACTTAAACAAATACAAAACAGAGTCAACTTACACCAAAATTCTCTCATTTTGAGAAATAAAACATGAAAATTTCTCAGTTTGAAAAGTCTGAAATTTTCAAGAAGATTCAGAAATGTTGAAATTAACCCCAGAAATTTTATAGAAAAAAAAAACAAAAAATAGATTAATCTTAAAAGTTTTCTAGATTTTTTTTAAAAACTCAGTTTGAAGAGTCAAAAAAGTTCTAGAAAAAACTGAAATGTTGAAATTAATCCCAGAAATTTTCTAGAAAAAAAATCTGGATTTTTTGGATGATCAAAAATCAAAAATTGAATAAAAAGAAAAATAATAAAAAATTTTTTTTTAGATTATTCCAAGATATTTCCTAAAAAAATTTTTTTTTAATTTCTGAATTTCAAAAGTGAAACATTTTCAACATTTCAGATTTTTTTTCCTGGTAAATTTGAGTCTTTGTTGTGAAATTAAATATTAAAGTCATAATTCTGACATAAAACTGAATTGGTTTTGAGATTAAAGTCCCAATTCATTGTTTCTTTTTCCAGAATCCTGTGTATGAAACATGGTAGTGGCAGCATCATGCTGTGGTGTTGCTACGGGCATTTTGTGAGGGAAAGAAAACAAAATGAGAACTTCAGTAAATATGAGTCAATAAAATCTCTGCAGAAAATGAAACAAGCTCAGGGACAAAGTCAGACTGTCTGGAATCTGTCGCCTCCCTCCTCAACAAATCTCCAAGCCTTTGCAGTTCCTTGCAAGAAAAAAAGTAACTCAAGGTAAATATTTAAAGTTGCTGCGCATGCAGTCGGAGGAATGTGTCACTTCCCAAAGCTGGACCCCAACAGAGAGTAAAACCACTTCGACATGTTTTCACTCAACTGAGAGGAAAAAAGTATTTGGTAAAAAATCCACTAAAGTCCTGAGGCTCCAATCAAATGATCAATCATTTCACATTTAAACATTGCATCACCAAACCGACCAAAACAGAAACTTAAGTAGAAATCTTCATATTTTAATGACTAAAATGACAAAATCAGGCAAAAAAAAAAATTTTCTCCCCCAAATCAGTTTCCTTCAAAATAGAACTTCTGCAACATTCACAGAAATTTCATTTCTGCAACATATTTCTCATTCAGTGGAAAATCCACAAATTTTATTCAAGTAGCAGAAATACATCATGACATTGTGACGTCATCAGCGTGTTAAAAATATTCCTAAAAGTACTTTTACGACAGTAACTAGTTACTACCCAACTCTGCCAGTTTGTCTCACCTGGTCTGCCCTGGGGCCATGCTGGATCCGTTTGGGTTAAATTGGATGGGTTCGGTTCTGATGGAGCATCATGATGTGAAACGACGCGGCGGTGACGCGCGGCGCGGCCCCGCTGCAGGGTGTCCAGACCTAAACGCAGAGCCCATGTCCGCTCTGCTGGCCGTGCGCGTCCTGCTCCGGTTCTGCTCCGGTTCTGCTCCGGTCCGGTCCGCTTTTTGAAATACGCGGTAGGGAATAATTTCTATTATTTCTGCTGATTCTCCTTCAGCTGGAGGGAAGATCCATCCAAGCAGCTGCGCTCTCGGCTCACATCCTTCTGGGGAAACCGGAGCATGAACGCATCTTCCTGAGGACAGTCCTGGTGCAAGAAGTGACTTTTTAAGTTTTCCAGCTGCTAGTCATGAGAAAATCAGCCCGAATGAGAAAAAAAAACTTTTACACGAAACAGTTTCCAAGTCAAATCAGCAGCAGGTTGCGGCTGATCTGTCCGCTCAAAGTGCGCAAAGGAGAGCGGCGGTGCGCAGCGCGGAGCGTCCTGCGAGCTGTGGAGCGCAGAGCTTCGAGTCGGTGACTCTCCCTCCACCTGAGCGCCGCATTCCTGCGGGGAACACGCCTCTCTGCGCCAATCAGAGCGCAGCAGCTGCGCACAACTCAGAGGAGCGTCTCCACTGCGCAGCTGTGCGGCGCTTGACCTGCAGTCAAACAGCCAGATTCACCAGATTTTCACTCATTTTCATCTCATCAGAATGTTCTTAGGACAGAATATTTGGGCAATTGTAAATGGCAAAAAGGAGAACATTTCTGCCATGAAATTAGAAAATATTGAGAATAATTCCAGAATTTTTGTAAAATTAATAAAAATTAAAAAATTTTTAAGCAACTTTTGAGATTAATCTCAGAAAAGTTCTAGAAAATTTTGAGTTTCACAATTTGAAAATGTGGAAGAAAAGAAACAGAAAATTTTAAACAAACTTCCAACATTTTCTGGAAAAGACTCAGAGATTTCAAAACTTTTCAAACAGAAAAAACAGAAAATTTCTAGAAAATGTTGAAATTTCTGAGTTTCAAAAGTTGAAATTCTGTGAGAAAAAAGCTGAAATTTTGACATGAGAAATTTTCTAGATGCAACTTAGAAACTTGTTGCAGAAAGAAACCACCTGACCTCTGACCTCTGTCTGCTCCTCGGTCTGCCTCGCTCCCTTCATGCAAAGCTGCAGCTGAGACACACCTCAGCCGAGTCGGGAGGTTTCAACATGCAACCTTGAGTTTTGCAGACACAACAGAGGAAACCGGATCGGGTTTGTATCTCCAAACAGAACCGCAGGGATGCTAAACTCAGTGGCCAAGTGTTTGATTCAAGCAACATTTCCTACCATCCAGGGTGGGGGAGAGTTTTAGCATGAAGGGCTAATGAAAGCAGGCTGCACATGTCTGAAGTCCAAAATACCAGAAACATGACAAAGCAGCGAAGGCAGACATATTCACTGCGGGAGTCGGAGAGGCTGTGAATCATCAGCTGCCATCTAGTTTGAATCTGACTGAGACTAACAGAGAAGTTCGACTCCAAAAAGCTCCGCATTCTCTCCACTGGCTTCATCAGAGGGTTGGAGGATCAGCAGCACATTAACAGGTTCAGCTGAACATGAGTCCTGGATCAGCAGTTGCTTGTTGAACCTAATGTGTCACGGTTTCTGGTCAGGATCTCGTTTTGTGCCGTTTCAGCTTCACGTTTTCCCGTTTTATTCTTTGCAGGCAGATACCTGATCCAGAAGTGACAGCAGAGCATTCCCTCCTCTCTGTCACTTTAAATCCAAATGAGCTGCTGCTGACCATGATCCCTCAACACTCGCACATTAAAATTGTTGCAAATAGATGCACAGGCATACATCTTTGAACAGCAGAAGTGGAGCCTTCTGCGCAACCAACAAGAATACAGAAAGTGGTTTCTGGATAGTAAATCATCAACTAGACACTAGTCTTTTCCAGCAGCCATTGTACAGACACACAACGGTGAAACCAGCTGACCAAACGGGCTGAGCTCAGCTTTGGTTGCTAGGTAACAGGCGTGGCTTGCTGATTGGTGAAGTTACATTCTGGAGGTTTTTGAAACGGCTAAATTTCTGGACACCAAAAAACAATGAAGGGGCAGGATTATGTGTTTTCCAGGCACATTGTGGCATTTCATAGAAGAATCAACAAATTATGCTACCTTCATAAAAAAATGCTGTATGTATCAAATATGACTTAAAACTAAATTTACTTCCTAACTCAATGCCTTAAAATTGGGCTTCTGTCTCTTTAAGAAAGTCCTGCTCTTTCTGACACTGTGCCTTCCAACATGGCTCCTTCATTAACCCTTTTACATTGTTTTTTACCAGGGTTGCACAGAGAAGTAGCTCCCATAATGAGCTAAGCATCAGGTGTTTGCTAATTGCTGCTGGCTAGTCTGAAGGAGCTCAGAGGTGGAGGTGCTGCAAATAAAAGGTGGAGCTCAGTCCACCCAGGTGTTTGGAGCTGAACATGTGCGACAGAATGAAAGCAACACTCCAGGTATGTTTTGATGAGGGAAAAACAATATAACATCATGTAAAAGTGAAAAAGCAGATTTTACGTGATTCTGTCCCTTTAAAGTCTGCACTGAGTTTTGTGTTGTTAACTCAAACGAAGCCCTCAGCTTAACTTACAAATTGCTTCCCTCCCAGGTTCTTTCTTGCCATAAATAACGATTAGTTTGTAGCTGTGGGCTGGGTGAACATGTCCCGGCCCGTCAGCCAGCCTCCAACACACACTTCATCTCCGCTGAGCCTCTCCACTGATAGCTGGGTGTTTACAGTAATCCTCATGTTTGTGCGCTGAGCATGCGAGGCCATCAGGGCCGCCTTTGTGTGCGACAGCCTGCAGGTTTTCCATGCCTGCCTCTGAGCTGAAGGGCGTCTTTAGGATGATGTTAGGGAGCGGTGTGGATTGGCAGCGATCCCACGACAAAGAAAAGCCATTAACTGTGGGCTCAACTGTGGCGCAACGCAGTGAAACACATACAGAAACTTTCTATCCTGCTGTCGTCGACGCCCAGGAACACACCTGAGGGCAAGTTTACAGCAACCAAATAACCCAGCGGTCATGTTTTTGGACTTTGGGAAGAGTACCCAGAATGCACAGGGAGACTCCATGCAGAAAGACTCTATTCGAGATTCAAACTCTCAAACTTTTATAGCAAACCAACACAAAAAACTGCGTTTTGTGATTCTAATTGTGTAAATTTGCACAAAATCAACCGATTCCTGTTTCTTTTTTTAATGTTAATCCAGTAATCTGTGAATTTATTGCATCTGTTTTTTGTTTTTATTGCTAACCCAATTTTCCCAAAACGCTGCACAATTCGCTGCTCCCAAGTGGGCAGGGCTTGTCCCTCCAACGCCTGAATGGAACGTCAACGTCTCCTCTGATTGGCTGACAGATGATGACGTTAATGAAGACGGGAGCTCAGAGGAGGAACTGCGCCTTGAAGGCGGAGCTAAGTCCACCCAGGCATTTTGTAGCTGTGTGGTTGATTTTTTTCAAACATGCATGAAAGAATCAAGGCAACACAGCAGGCATGTTTTTGATGAGGGAATAACTTTATAACATGACAAAAAAGTAGATTTTACACCTCACCTGTTGCTCACCTGGTGACTTCAGAGACCAGGTAACTCCAAGTTTTCCTGGGTTTGATGAGTTTCATCTTTGATCGCTGTTTAAACCTTTGATCGGTTTTTATGCTGCTTTTGGATGTCAGTTATCCACTGATGTTCTGCCTTGGATTTTTGAAGATATTGATAAAAATAAAACCATCTCAAGCGCAGACTGGATTTAAGTTTTGTGTCAACAATGATTCCCTATTCAGCTGCTCACCGACTTTGTTTGAGAGTCACTAATTTTAGTAAAGTAGCACCAAAAACACCAAAGGTTTATCAAACTTTGGCAAAAGTTAATGATTCTTTGTCCTTCAGCACAAAAAGCTTGTTTGTCCTCTATTGGAAGGACAAACAAGGACAAAATGTTTACATGTTCCTTGATAGATAATTTAGAATATGAAGGTGGATGCAGTTTTAATGTCTGTTTAAACATTAAAACTGCTTTTATCCCAACCTGCTGTAGCGTCACCTGGAAAGCACATCCCATGTGATGTTCTGACATGATCTGGATGTGGCGTGGCCTTGACGGCTCCAGCAGGATTAGGAAAGGAGCACACACTCCCCAGGTCGGGATTTATGAGGTTCATAAAGTTCATAAATGAAGGAGGTTGAAAAAAAGAGGTCGGCAGCTTTAAATTTATGGCTGGCAGAGCGGCACGGGGGGAATCCTCCACACACACATTTCTGTCCAGGCCATGTGTGCAGCAGTCACATAAATTTGTGTTTTTTCCAATTCATCATAAGACATAGTTCATCAAACACAAACAGACAATGAAATCTATCATGTAAGCCATTTATATGTTATTAACGCATCAAAAGCTTACCTGGAGTGTTGCCTTGATGTTTGAGAAATCTCCTTGGCAACCATTCCCTGGAGCTCATAATCTGTCAGCCAATCAGAGGAGGAGACATCGGCGACAAGTCCCGCCTACTTGGGAGCATTATCGTCGGCCATTTTGCAGTTTTGTCATGGATGATGCACAACCATTTCTGAACCGTGTGACGCTGCACAGCATCTAAAAAAACAAAAACAAACCATCGTCCTTCTTCTACTTCCTGTCATCTTCTTTGTCATTTCCGCCAGTAGAAACGTCTGGTTGTTGATCATGTGACTTGAAAAAAGCATTTCCATTGCAGTTTTGTGGAAAAAACTAATTTCAATATGGCCGAAAAACCACGTTATCTATCGGACACGTGAGCTTTTTCTAAATTGCCATGTTTCCATTCAGCAAATGTATTTAATAATTTCAATTTACACATTTTAATGGTTAATGGAGACGGAGTTAGAAATTTTGAGTTGCTAATTTAGAAATATTAGGACGGAATTTTGTGATATTTTCATGATAATTTTCTGCTTTCCTCTTATGTGTGACAGTAAATGTGACTTTTCTGTTATTCGCCATACTGGTCATGGACTTTAATTAGACATCCAGTAAGGCAGAGGCAGCAGTGTAGCAGAAGTAAGAAATACTGCCCCCTGCAGATAGGAGTTAGTAATCACTTTAGCGGAAAATTTTCGACGATTACAGAATTACAAAAAACTGATGGCACTGTTTAGGCTCCGTATAAATCTGCATTAGAGTGTTCTAAGTTAATGAATGAAGTTTGAACAAAGAAATCACTGACATTAATTTACGGCTGGCAGAGGGAACAGGGCGACGTCTGCAGGGAAATCCTCAACAAACACGTTTCTTTCCAGATGATGTTTGCAGCAGTCAAATTTGTCTGTCAAATCAGACATGAAGTTACATGCTTTCCAAATTCATCATAACACACACAGTTCATTACACACAACCCGCAATGAAATCTACCAACCGCTTTCCCACAAGAGAAATAAAAGCCACTTAAAACCTCCAGTAAATACCATCCATCACTCTGACTGAGCCGTTTGGAATCCGTTCAGCAGGACAAACATCTGCAGCAGGAGTTTATGTGCAGAAACCAAACAGTCTGAGGGAATCTATCAGCAGAAAACTAAGCTTTAGATCGGGAGCAAAACATTGTTTGCTTTTTTCTAAATATTGCTTAAATTTTGTTTAAATAGCAGGAATCATGTCTGTTCCTCAAACAAATACATCATGCTGTCAGGAGATGTTTGCTCGGATGAAAAGTTAACTTTAAAATTTGATGCAAACTGTAACAAAGTTTCCAAAAATAATTTTCATGAGAGATGGATTTGTTGTAGTCTTGGATGAGAATTCGGACCCGTTGGGTTTTACAGATTTTGTCACATTACGGCAACATATCAACATGAAGATGGACAAGCTGGTCTTAAGTTCATAAGTTTTATATTGAATTGATTTGGATTTTTTTTCCCAACTATTTTGTAATTATGCTATTGGATCAGGGCTTTGCTATGAGTTTCAACGGCCTAGTCAAAGTCCAGACCTACATGTTTCTGAGAATTTTTTGCAAAATTTGACAGTGGATGTTCATCCCATCTGACTTTTTAATAGAAATCTAAAAAATAAAAAAAAACATTTTTATTCCAAATAAAAATATTTAATTTTTGTGTTTTATAAAAACTATAAAATTATGGTTTTCATTTACAGTTAACTTATTGCAAATAAAATTATTTTATGTTCTTTGTTTATTTGCAGTGGCCTCATAAAAATCCCTTTCAAGTTTTTGATCTCCAATATATCCATTTTGAAAAAAAAAATTGGGCTTCTTTCGTTTTTAGGTCAACTGCAACTTTTGAGCCAACAGTTTTGGCTTTGGCGCGACTCGACTTAGAGCGAAACAAATCAAACACAGATAAACACTCGACCTGCACAGATGCAGCAGAGACAGAAACGCGTCGCAGTGCAAACACCAACAGCTGCAGCAGAAAGTTTACAGCATCAAAGCTCCACGTTTGCTGAATGAAAACGTCTCTGAGACGCTTATTACTGTCAGATGTTCCCACTGAGCAGAATCGGGCCTCACAGCGGTCGGATGAGGGGGGCACAAAAGCATGTAAACAAAAGCCAAAGCCGTGAACCACATCCGAAGCCCCTTCACAAAGCAGACCGCAGATCAGAGGCTTCTGCTCCTGCTGTTCTGGGAAGAACAATGTTTGTTTTTAGTCATTTCTGCTCTGATCCTGCTGCTGTTCTGGAAGATTTGTCTATTTAAGCCATAAGCACCAGAGGAGCAGAGGGAAAGCTGTCTGGGCATCCGATAAAGACAAAGCTAGAGCATGGTGGCCGAGGAAACCTAAATGTAGCTGAAGAAAGAATCATTGTGACGAAATCCATACAACAATAAAAACACAGAGAGGTTCCCCAAGGCTCAGTCCTGGGACCTCTTATTCATTACATTGATCCTACAAGTCTGAAACTGAAGTGATCTGCGCCATCTTGGTAGGCATGTGCAATGCATGATGCAACAATGGCTTATCCAGCAGATAAACGCCACAGTAGCTAAGCTAGCTCGGCAGTAAGTACTACAGTAAATATCACAAATATTTATCTTAGTATTACTCTGAGGTGGGGAGAGCACTCAAAAATTGTAACTGAATAAAAGTTGTGATGAGAGCTACTTCTAAAATTATTCTAGATTCTTTTTATGATGTATTGTTAAAAAATAAAAGTGTAGTGTCCATTTCATTTTAAACTGTCCATATGTATATTTCATGGTAAAACTCCCCTCCTCCGGCCCATCACTCCTTTACATTTTCTTCCTGAATGTCTTAAAAACTAGTGAAACGGACTGAAAGCGAAGCGGTGCTCTGTGAGACTGGGACCAGCTTCCCAAGCCTCATTAGTATCTGGCGGGCGGGCGGGCGGCGCCGCCCACCCCCAGCCGGTGGGAACCTGGAGGAGAGCGTTCACACCAACAACCTTCACAGGAATGATCCAGCCTGGCATCCTGATCTGCCTCCAGCTCTGCGCCATCATGGCCTCCCTTCCCTCCCTTCCCTCGCTCTGGTTTCTGTTTTTTTGTTGTTGTTTTGGGAACTGGCTTCCAGACTCCAGAAACGAGTTCTGGCTGATTTCCAGGAGCCCACACTGGCCATCTGCCTGGCTTTAGTCTGGTCACGCTGGGAATGCACGGCGACTGGGAACCAAATGTCTTCTTCATGACAAAACTAAAACAAATGTTTCACCGCAGATTCCTGGGAAACCTGATCTCTGATTTATAAGTAATTAGCACATTGTGAAATGGTTACATGATAGATGAGCATTCCTGCGTTGTAAGAAGTGATGTTTGCCCTCCAGTTGGCAGAAATAAGGAATCCATTACCAAATTGATGCCATGTGACTCTAATTTTAGCGCTGCCTTCAGTTGGAGCTGACAGCTCAGCTGCATTCACCACTTCCAGACTCAGGACTGGGTCAGAAACGTTCCTGCTAAATACAGTCCAGGTTTCACAAAGCACCGGTTTCAATGGATACACTTCCATCAACCTGAGTTTAACAATCTCTCCATTTCTGTTATTTTATGCATCATCACATTTGTTTTGACCAGATTTGTTTCTTTATAAGTTCTCTGCTGCATTTTGGGCCCATTGTCCTGATTGTGCAGCAGTAGCAGTCAGTCTCACAACAAATCTGAAAAGGCCTCTGACTGAAGACTGTAGGACATGTCAGCAGCTCAATATCTGGGCAGCGGAGAAGATATTTCACAGAAATATGCCTGGGATGACAACAGCCATTGGTAGCAACCACTGCTAATCCACCTCATTTGCTTTTGCCTCTCCTCTCTAAAGCTACAGTATGTCTCCTTCCTAAAAAATATGTTTTTACCTATTTGTTAAAACTGTCACTTTAACACAAGAAAAAAAAAATCAGGTTCCCTTGTCTTCTCCTAGTGCTAACTAAAAACAACCAGTCAGCCAGGAGGCGGGTCTTAGCGCTGACAATCATGCTAGTGAATGACAAACAGCTTCTCCCCAATCGGCAGAGTCCATTGACAATGTTAACATAGCAGCAGATAAACAGTCTTAATGCAATGTAAAATTTTTCTGCCATTAGCACATTTCCATTAGCGCTTAATGCAGCGCTAAGCCCCTCCTTCTGGCTCTGATTGGCTGTTTTTGACCAGGTGCAATGCATTGCTTCAAAGAGCAATGGTAGCAATATACGACGGCATGTTAGAGTCACTATAGATCAAGAAAAGTCCAAAATAAATTTCCACCAAAACAAAAGCAAAAAACCCAACTCATTTTCAGATCTAGAGGAAATGTGTCAGAACCTCCCCCGAAAATTTAGAGGTTAATCTCAAGTTGTAGAAAGAAAATAAGTAAATTTCTGAGTTATGTTTTATGTAAAACATTTTTTTACATAAAAAAACAAGCAGGGATATGATGCTTTCCCTTCATGAACAAAGTAAGAGATTAGCCTCTGAGTGCTAGCCAATAAGCTGCTCTCAGTTAAAAAAAGATAAGAAAACAGTTGCCACAGTTACACAGCATAACAACTGTCAGAACGTAATAAAAAGATCCCAAGAACCCGTCCAGCTGCACAGCCTTTGACATCACAGGGAATAAACATCTCTGCCAAAAGAAAGAAGTCCAGAAAAGGAACAAATCTCCTCCAACATGCTAACAAAACAAAGCAAAAAGCAGAACAAAGAAACTAAATCTTACCAAGTAGTTTTGATTTCTTGAGCAAATATCTCAGTTCTCTCGAAATAAAACGAAACTAACTTAAAAATAACTTTACAGCAAGACATGGGAGCTTGTTTTAGGTCAATAATTCCTTAATATTGATGAATGCATTCCAGCTCCACTGGCAGATTATTTCACCTCTAATATGACATTTTTTCTAAGTCATAAGTGAAAAACAACAGTTCGTATTTAGTTTCTACTTTTCCAATTAAACCTTAAAGTTCTGAAGAAACAAACATTGCAAACAGATGTGCTGCATTTCAACTACACACTCCTGCCCCCTACTGGGAGATCCAATAATGACAACAAAACTTATAGACTTCATACACAGTAAAGTTTTTTTATTGATTATATTAATTTGGAAAGATAAGCACTATAACATGTTATAAACCAATAAACTTTTATATTTTGAGGGAAAACGCAAATGACTTTAAAAAAAAAATAACACTAAAGGGCATAAACATTCTTTAAATAACAGAACTGTACATTTTACATGCACCTAGAAAAAAAAGAAGACAAAAACAAACTGGATGTTGAGACAGAAAACAACCACAGGCAGCTAGAAGTGAGCTAAAGCTGAAGAGACAAGATTATCAGCTGCTGGAATAAGGAAGGAGTCAGTAAGGCAACAGAAGGCGGGCGAGCAGTCAGCAGGAAACCCTAAGAAAACAGGAACGTCACACCACAAAGTAGTTCGGGAAAATAGAGAAACCCTTCAAAATAAAAGCCTAGAGTATCAACATGCACAAGGAGCCTCAGTTGGACTGGAAACAAACCCAAACCTCTTCTCAGAGCAAACGCCAGCATAGCCAGGGGACACATGCAGTATTTTTTGTTTTTTTAGGATAAAAATAATTTGATCCCTCACATTGTGTAGGTTTAACAAAAGACAAAGAACCAGAGAGCCATGTTGCACTGCATAAAGCTGCACCTGTTCAACAGGTTTCACGTGGAAAAAGGTTGCATAGGAAACAACAAAAGAGCAAACGTCAAAGGCTCTTCTTCAAAAGTGGCACAAGGGGGCGCTCAAAGCCCGCCATGACTGAGCTGTTACATAACCCACTGCAGAAATGAGCTATAGGGAGAAATCACAGGAGCACAAACAGAAAATCAGATTTTTTCACATCAAATATGAACCAAACATGGCATGCGGTCGATTAAAGTCTCTGACTGATGGCTTCGTTCTTCTTCTTTGGGTTAATCAGCTAAAAACGGTGTAAAAAATATCTACACAATGTGAACCAATTAGTGCAAAAAAAAAAGAAAAAGAAGAGTTTAAGTGCATTTCTACATGGTGTCCGATGTTCACGCGGTCCGTCTGCTGCGGCTGTTCCTTTAACTTCAGTAACAAAAACAGAAAAGTGGATCCACAGTAGCGCATGCCCTTATTCACAATCAGGTACAGTACAAGCAAATTTACAAGTCGGTACAAAATGTAAAATAAAAATCATACGCAGGGCAAGAAAATCTGCAACAGACAGGTAAAAAAATGGCGCGGGAAGGAACCCGAATGTTCGTCCAAAATGCGAGAAAAATAGAGCTTGTCCTCGACACGATCAATTCAAAACATCTGCCATTTTTAAACAGTCTCATATTTGTAAACAGTTTGCCCTTTTTGTCTCATTTGAAAATACGCTGCAATCGGCTCTTTTTTAAGAATATATACATATATAAGCATACATTTCAAAACATTCTGACACCGTATGTAAAGAAACATTTGAAAAAGTTTAATCCCTCCTTTTTTTTTTTTTTCTTCTTCATTTCCACCAGAACCGGGTTTTCCGCTCCAGCTGCCTCGAATCCGGCTCCTTTTTTTATGAGAGCCGCAGCAGAAAAACGTAAATGTTGGATTTCTGCTGCTCTTCTGCACGGTGATGGGGTTGCTATGGTGTGTAACCATGGTTATGGTGTTTCCATGGCTTCAGGGTATCTGGCGCTGAGGGGAAAAAACACAGAAACGCGGGAGCGACTCCGGCGCTCCTGGATCTCGTTTTATTCTTCTGTTTTTGGTTTGAGGAGGACATGGGGGTTTGAAACAAGATGACAGACCTGCAGCAGAGTGAACTGTTTGCTCACATTCTCAACGGGGCGGCGGCGCCGGCAGCGGCGGCGCTCTGCTCAGAGTCTGTCGCTGCGGAAGGTGTCCTCCACAGACGGGTCGGGCAGCACCATGTCGGGGTTGCTGAGCATGCTCAGTCCGTCCAGGCTGAGCGGCTCGATGCGCAGCTCGTCCTCCAGCGGGAAGCCTCCCTCCGAGTCGAAGCACTCGGGAACGGTGGAGAGGGCGTTGCTGATGTCCTTGGACAGACTCGGGTTGGAGTCATCTGAGACGGAGACAACAGACGATGGAGGTGGGAGAGTCACAACACTTCCTCTCACTGCGACGCTGACATCATCATCATCATCAGCAGCAGCAGCAGGAGGCAGAAACTTATCAACAGGATGATTTTACACAAAATATTACAGGAGGAAAACCTTAAAACACTAAAATGCTTCATAATCCTTCCAACCCAAAAATAAAAAAAATCTTTGGTTTCCAGTTTGTTACTATAAAACAGCAACAAAAAACCCTGGAAGCCACTTGGAGAAAGTTAATTTGAAATTTAATATTGTTTTTAATGTCAATCTTGTTATTTCTGTAAGATTTTAAATATTTTTTTATGTGAACCAACATCTGATGCTGAATTTCCACTCTGCAGGACGACTTGCGTTGTTTCAGATTCAGTTTAATTCAAATTCAAAAATTGATCCCAAAGTGAAAATAATGTTTCTATAATTTGACAATTAAAATAATATTTTCCAGTTTCATAAATATTTTACTGAATAACTGGTTACAAATCATCCGTACACAATTTGGATCATGTAAAATGTGAATGTGAACCTCCATAATCTCAACCATTTTATTTCTATCATGCTAGTAATTGATTAATCATGATTAATTGTTTAAAGTTCGAGTTGCGGCTCAGGTTAGAGCGCCAGTCAAAAGGAGTGAAGCAGGAAGCATCCTGCGCCCATATTTGGGTTTCCTCCAGAGGGAACGGACATTTCCTTTTTTAAACGTTTCTCATGTGTTTAGTGTCGGTCTCACCTGTGAGAATGATGTTGGGCAGCCCTCCGCTGCAGTTCGCGTACAGCATATTGGGCCTCATGTGGGAGGGGTCCTGCAGGTTGCCATGGCTGCCCCCCAGGCCGGACAGCGCCGCCTGCGAGTAGTAGAGCGAGGAGGAGGACGGGTCGTAGCAGGACCCCCCTGCAGAGCAGCTCAGAGCGTTTTCCAGCAGGCTGAACTGGTCCAACTGGGAGCAGATGGGAAGAAAATGGCCATCAGAGAGCAGCAGTCAGCACACTCTCTGTGTCAGGAGTTTCCTCCGACAGCGTTTCATTTACAACGACAACAAATTGAAGCTTCATGGAGTGCTAACGCTGAAACGTCCGCAGCTCGTTTTGCTAAACCGTAAAGTTGCACTTTGCAAACAAACTATGCAGATTAAGAATTTTCTCCTCTCTGAATGGCAATGGGTTCAACATCTGGGCCGCAGATGTGCGAACGTGTTCTTCTGCCCTCACCTGATAGGCCAGCGTCTTGTTCTGCTGGGTCGAGAACTGCTGCTCCACAAACGGGTCGCTGAAGAGCGACGCCATGCTGTTTGCCTGGCAGGGAGGCAAAAACACAAACATTCAAACCAAAACGGGATGATAAAAATTTTTTGTCTGGTTTCAACTTTTTTTTTATGAATCTGTTAACAGAGACTTCATAATTCATTTTATCATTTATAAAAGTAAAAAATAAAATAAGGCAATTTTTTTTTTCCGAAACAGTTTTTTTTTTCTTTTTGTCAATAAAAACTTTGTGTCTGAGTTTGGTGAATCTTTGGTTAAAACGTGTTTGATTTTCATTCAGTGGTTAGAAAATCCAGAAATATTACTCAAGTAAGAGAAGAGATGCTTCAAAATAAAGTTCCTCAAAGCACAGCGTTGAGTCTTTTTTATTTTCCAAAAAGCTACTGAAGTAAATGTAACTGAGTAAATGTAACTAGTTACGACCCAACTCTGCCTTTGACCTGCAGATTTAGTCAGATGATTTAGAAGAATGAATCAACAAGCTGAGGGAGAAACCTGAAAATAGACGATTCATCAGGATGATGCATTTGGAGCAGCAGAAAACGTTGCAGCTGCTTCAGCTGTTAAATTTGATGTGTTTTTACATCGTTTTACATGTTTTTAGAGACTCACCACTCAGACCCTCACTGCCTGATTTCAATTCTGACCTGCAGAATTTGGCTGATTTCAAGTAACATTCTAAGAGTTATAATTTTAAACCCATTTGTGGAAAAATGAGCGAATAAATGTGCTGCAGGATCCCTTAGAAAGATGTAAAACAATCCTCCAAAGGTCACTGCAGCAAAGTGTGACCTCTTGGGGTCATCAAGTCTTTATAGTAACCATTAGACACCATCTACATGCCACAATGAATGTAAACAATTTAAACACTGACACTTGACAGAATGAGGTTGCTGTGTGCAGGTCTCACATGGCTTGTGTTGAAGTCCAGAGGGATGTTCTGAAGAGGTGAGACAGGCTGTTGGTGCTGCTGTTGATGCTGCTGTTGGTGCTGCTGTTGGTGCTGCTGTTGGTGCTGCTGTTGGTGCTGCTGATGCTGCACTGGCTGCTGGTGCGGTCGGCCATGATCCACTGCATGCTGTGGCTGCTGGTACAGCGGGTACGGCGGAGGCGGTTCCCTCGGCATGTTGCTGGTATCCAAGGCGACGCCCTGCAGAAAGGACGGCGATGACCCAAAAAGACACAATAGAGCCTAACGGTTGATTCGTTCTCAATTTTTCAGTTTTTATGAAATAAATGCAGTATAATTCCACAAACGAATGACTATAAGGCTCTCAGGTGAGAATAAACCTAAAGGGCATTTTCACGGTTTGATTTCAGACCAAATCTGCTACATTTGTTACATTTTCACCTGCTGCGGTTTTATTTCACTCTGCACTGAAATGGACCAAATCCTTGAAAAACCTGTGTTCCTCCAGGCCTGTGGGGGCGCTGCACTAAGAAAGGAAAGGTTTTTGTGAAGGAAAGGACACAAAAACCTCAAATGAAGGAACTGAGTGCAAGTTCTTTCTAAATGAAATGTAAACAAAAAGGAGTGACATCACGCATTCGTAGGATTTCTCTTTCATCTTTGATAAAACATCACAAACTATTTCTCCGACAGGAATGCAGCTACTGGAGATAGAAATAAAAAAAGAAGTGAATCTCCATTATGTTGAGAATAATCTCAGAAGCTTTCTGGAAAAAACAACAACATTTCAGAACTTGAAGAGGTAAAAGTTTGTGAGAAAATAACTGACATTTTCTAGTAAAGACCTTGGAAATGCCCGAGTTTGAAAAGTCGAAAATGTTCAGGAAAAAAACTCACAAATCTCTAAAATCTCTCTAAAAAAGTGAAATATTTCCAAAAATATTTGATAGTTTTTTCTAAAGTTGGTGGAAATGTACTTCTTGTTTTCTTTTTAAGTACAACGGCCCTAATACGCTGTCGTACATTTCTCCCACTAGTGCGACGCTCTCACACCTGTTTTAGTTGTATTTACCCAGAATACCCTGTGCTAGCATTCGTTTCCTGCTTTTGGCGCTGCTTCTGGTCCACCTAGCGTTCACATCAGAACCGCACCAGAGTTCACTTCAAATGAACAGAGACTGGAGGCGAATTAAATGGTGTGAAAGCAGCTTGTGTTTCGGTGTGAAGCTGATGTACCTGTGTGATGGGGGACAGCGAAGGGGACATGGTGGGAGACAGCTGCTTGGGCAGACCCCTGCGCTGCTCGGCTCCAGGAGACAGAGTGAGGGGGCTGATGGGAGCCGGCCGCCGGCGGGGCGAGCTGCTGGGCAGACGCACGGACGAGTTGATGGACGGGTTGCTGAGCGACGACTGCAGCTGGCAGTTGTTGAGGGACGCCTGGATGGACGGGTTACTCAACGAGGAGGACAGACCTGCTGGGACAGAAAGACAAAAATCAGATTCACCAGCAGAACTCATGCGCATGGATGTTCCTGGTTTTCAAAAGTGAAACACTGGACTGTATTGTGCGAGCGGGGAGGGAAAGGGTGAACGGGAAACGAGCGTGGAAGAAAAGAGCCGATTGTCCGGAGCCAGAAAGAGGGTCGAAATTCCTGCGTGGCTTTGGTGGTCAGCCAAGCTGAACTGTGTCCGACATGAGAGGCCGACAGCGCACACAAAGAGGAAGGAGTGAAAGGGAGCAGCAGTGGGTGTGATCGGATCTGCGAGTGAACAAGTCAGAGACAGAGAGATCCCTCAGAGAGGCATTAATAATGTATGATCGGCTGGCGCATGTTTGAGATGCTGCAGCAGTCGTTCTCACATCTGAAAGCTGAATATTAAAGCCAACAACACCAAACATTAACAGCCTCCTCTTTAAGCCCATATTCAGCAAACAGGAAGCGTCTGAGAAGCTTCAAACTTCATGTTTGGGTTATGAGGCAGAAACGGGAGGAAGACGAGCCAGAAAACCAGAGAACAGTTCTTCATCATCACCTCTGACTAGGGAGACAAGTTATCCAAAGTTGATTGATCTTATTTATCAACTAATGAATATTTGATAAGCGGACAGTTTCTTAAAAACTTGAGTTTCCAGAAGCTGAATGCATTTTTATAACTGAAGAGCCACATTTTTCATCACATGCAAAATTTTTAAATAAAAAATTCTTACATTTTAACATTATTTTGTATCAGCGCTATTAAATGCTGCTTGAATAAATATTAATAAACTGTCTATAAAATGTAATGCAGCAGCACCTTATTAGGCTGCTGAATAGAAAAATAAAAGAAGAAAATATTAACCTCCCGTGTACAGACAGCATTGTGGCTCTTTAAGGAAAGTCAAACTTCACTAAACTAAGTACATTAACTGACGACAGTTGTTTGTTTTTTACCATCCCTCTGCTTTTCCGTCATCTCATCCTCACCTCCACAGCAAATAATTCATTTTCGGTTGGGAAGCTGACGTTGTTAGGGTTAGGGTTATGGAGGTGAAACTTAAAGGAGTTTGTCGAGCGTTTATATTTCTAAACAGAACCGCATTAAGCATATTTTTCATGCAATATTGGACTCTATCAGGACCTGTTTACTCTTTTCACTCTGGTTTGGCCGCCATCTTTGTTTCTCTTACGTCTTTCGTTTTAACAATGACCATTGGTGCCTCTGCTGGATGACTACAACACTACAAAACTTATTTAAGTGAACGCTATCAGTTAATCGAATATAACTAATTTGGATCTAATAGACCATTAATCGACAATTAAATGTTTGCATCCATGCATCTGATTTTTGATTCTAACATTTCTGGATTCGTACCGCAGGTCTCCACTCACCCTGCGAGTTCCCAATGCCGAGGTGCATCATGGCGGCCGGCAGGTTTCCGGTGCTGCTGCCTCCGCTCAGGTTGGGGTAACCGCTGCCGTCTTCCGGGTCCAGCGGGGTGGACAGCGGCGGGGGGAATTGTAGGTTGCTGAGGTCCGGCAGAGAGCCACCGGTACTCAGCGAGCCCTGGTAGTGGGACAGACCCGGATTCTGCTCCGGAGACGGGAATATACTGTGCAAAAAGCAACGAGCGAATTTTAAAAGCTGTGGTCGCCTCCATTTCACAGCAATACTAGGGCCATTGTAGATAGAAAACAAGAAGTAAATTTATACCAAAAAACTAATAAAGTTTTAGATTAATCTCAGAATTTGCTAGAAAAAAACTTGGAAATTTATGAATTTGAACATTTTCAACTTTAAGAAAGTCACTTTCTGAGAAAAGCTCCTGCATTATCTAGTACATTTGAAAGAAAAACGATTGAAAATTTGAGATTAATCCAAAAAAGAAATTCTAGAAAATAACTTGAAATTCTGTAGATTCAAAAGTTAAATTACTGACTTTTTTCAAGAAAATTTCTGAAGTTAATTTAAATTTCTTCTAGAAAATTTTCAACTTTTCAAACTCAGAAATTTCCAAGTATTTTTAAGGAATTTTTTTTTAGCTTAAGTTCAAAATTTCTGAGCTGTTTTTCTCGCCATTTCAGAAATTTTCTTAATTCTATAAAATTTCTGAAATGTACTCTCTTTTCCGTCTTCCATCGCCCTAACACGGCATCAGACACAGCCACAGCCCTCTTCATCTGCTTGGTTTTTTTTATTTGTCCCTATTTTATTTATTGCCTAATGTTCCTATTTCTCCAACATGTGATTATGGAAATCAACCATGACTCATCATGAATTGGCACAGAACAATAAAAACGAACAAATGCTTGCTTTCATAAAAACATGTTTATCAGAAACCAGCAAATCAGGCTGCAGACAGACTGCTATTCTGATCTTTTTGTTTCATTTGTTTAAATTTGCATTAAAACAAACACCCTCGCAGACATCCTGAATCTTTGGCGGCTCATTGGAGGAGGATGTTGCATTCTGTGAAATCAAAATGACTCATGAATCACAGACAGCAGTTATGATGTTACAGTTACAGGGTGGCAGGTTTCATCCACAGGAAAGATGTCTTAAGATCTGAAACTTTTGGAGGGCATTTATTAATTACTTACACATAAATTGTGTAAATATTTTTCAGTAAAATCTACATAAATGAATCACAAATTGAGGTCAGGAAAACTAACTGGTTAAGAACTAAAACAATTAAATCTATACGATGGAAAATATGTTTTCCTGACGTTATGTTGATCTCTCCTCCAGTAAAGATATTTAAATCTTTGAATTAGTTTAATTGTTTTTAGTTGTTTGTGGAAATTATTTATTTCTACAATTGTGCAGCGAATACATTTTTGAGGACTTACTTGATTCCAGGCACTTCACATGATTTAGGTCTTGATGCCAGAGACTGGACCTGAAACACAATCAAAATTAATTGATTATTATTAATCACTGATCATTTTCCACCCTCTGCCACTTTGTATGTTTAGTTATATTGCACCAGACTATTTTAGGGACTGAGATACAGATATCTGAGCTTTTTATTAATTGTCTATCTCCATACTTTTTTTTTTCTCCTTTATTATGTTGGTCTTTTATTCACACATTTTTGTTTTTTCCACATGTCCATGATTCATCAAAAGTTACCAAATTAAGTCTCATAAGCATAAAATATATTTTATGCTTAAATCATATTTAATTACAGTTCTTATAAGAGGGAGAAACTAAATAACAGAAAATTCTTTATTGGTCTTGAAACAACATGATAGCTTCAGATTGTTTGAAACAAAAGTTTCCCAAAATGTGTCACAAGTTAAACATTATTAATTAGACTGAAATAAAGAATAAATACATAACACAAAGTAAAATACATTTAAAAAATATAAGGTATTATCATCTAAAGATAAGGACCAGCAGGAAAGATAAAAATCTGATCTAAAATAAACAAGATGATAATTCTGATAAATATTTTTGGAATTTGAAATGAACTGGAAGGTTTGCAGCGTGGGACCAGTTCATCACTTAAACACAAATAATCATTTGGGTTCAATCATTTCTTAATATTGATGAAAAAGTTATACTTCTACTGCAAATCATCATCTTGTTATAAGTGAAATAATAATCTCCCAATGGAGCTAGTAGTTTTCAATCAATAAGGGATTATTGACTTAAAAAAGGCTCATATTTCCTCATGAAAGGTTATTTAAAACTTAGTTTTGTCTTATTTCAAGTGTATGAAGATATCTGCATAAGAATCCAGACCTAAATAGATTCTAGGGATATGAGATTTTGTGAAACCCAGATGGAGCCGTGATTTCTGGATTTCACAACCAAGAGATTCAGCGTGGGAGTTTTTTATTTTTATTTTTATTTTTAGAGAAGACATGCAATTGGACTCAGTTCTGGGGAACCATTCAATGGGATCGCTGAAGGCTCAGCGGACGAGAACCGCTGAAGGGCGGCCGGAGGAAGGAGCTCTTTGCAGCGTTTCTTTGAAGTCAGAGAAATACTTTGCGCTGTCGTCAACAATCAGGATTGTAGAAATGTGTGTCTGGCTCGGTTTTGTCTGTTTAGAGTGGAACAGGAAGGACTGGTTGGACCAGTGGAGGAACATGTTTCTGCCAAGTCGTGGCTGGAATTTAAGGTGTTGTGTTCACCCGAACTGACCCGGGCGCTTCGGCGTCGCTTGGAACGCTTCACAGACCGCTCTTAAAGTGGCGGCGCATCGAATTCGCTTCAGGTTTCTACGAGGATGATGACAGAAGTCAGGAATCTGGATTCAAAGCTCCCACCCAGATTGAATACTCTCCTCAGACAAGAGGAAACTCGCACTTAAGACTGACTGAATCTACATATCAGGATATAAAGATAACCAGAGTAGATGTGGGTGATACGGATTTAGCAAGTTTTTTCCCAATATTTTGTGGTACTATTGTGATAACAATAAAAACAATAACAGCTATTTTTTGATTCGCTTTTAGGAAGCTCTAAGGTTGTGACTGGTCTTGAAAAACATTCCTTTTTGCTTCTGCTGGACACCAGTCACATAAAGAAGTTTGATTAATAGCTTCATATTTTGACATTTATTAGTATACAGTGAAAAAAATAAGTAAAATTAATAATTTGGACAATTTTGGGGAGTTTAAATAAGATATTGGAATTTATTGCAACAACAATAAATCAAAACTCTTAGAATAAGATATAAGATAACAGGTACGATAAATACCCATAAATGTCATGTTTGTAGCTCTGGTGATATTTATCATTAAAAAAGAAAATAAGAAACTGAAAAACAAACAAGTGAAAAGAAGGACAGAGGGGAAAAAAAAAGAAAAAAAGAAAAGAAAAACAGTATCCGTAAAAAGAAAGTACACCCTCTGCCAGTTCTGAGGTTTTAGGAATCAGAACAGGATAAAATAAACGTGGCGTTTACCAGGTTCTAAAATTTGTTAAATCCAATCTAGATTCCATGCTGTCATAAATAAATAAAGCTGAAGCTTTAAATCACTGTCTGAAAAACTAAGTACACCCCATGAGTCAGCAACAGTTAGCAGCAATAACTCGAAGTCTCCCTCTCACAATGCATTGGATAAATTTCCAAAGCATTCTGAGTCATTCTCCACTACAGAATGACTAGATTTGGGTCAAAGTTCAGCTGTTTTAAACAAGCCCATATCATGATGCTGCCGCCGCTGTGCTTCACAGGTGGTGAGAGGTTAGCAGTAAAACCCAAACATCTCCACACTGGTCCAGTCAAAGTAAACCACAGTACAAACATTTTTCTGATCATAAACTTAAACCTATTGAAGTTTGGTCAGCAATAAAACAGACATTTCTGTTATGTCCCATTACACAAAATAAATTAATAGATTCTTATTACTTTTGTACAGTTTCAATGGTGCACAACCACAGCAACAAGGTGTTGTTTTTACAACTGGGATCAGCTGATTAGTATCTCAAAGGCTCAAATAATAACTGAACTTTGATCAACCATTTTTTAAAGTGATGCATAAATAAACATGACATTGTGTGGTTTATGTTTGGTAATGACTAATATTTCACCAAAAAATCTGCTCAGCAAATGATTTAAATTCTTCTTGAGGGAAGACAGAATTATTTTGAAACATTTTTTTTGTTTGTTTCATGCAGGCAGCAGTAAAACAATTTGATGTGAAGCAGTAAAACCTCGCTACCTTCTTGGCCTCCCACAGCTGCTTGGGGAGAGGTTTCCCAACGCCCATCAGATTCTCCTCGTTCGGCAAAGCAGGGAAGGAAAAAACTGCAGAGAGAAACACACAAATCAACAACAACAAAAAAAATATCTCAATTATATTAGAAAGGGAGTAAAAAATGTGAACCCACCGTCTCCACTGCCGTCTACGTCGGCTTCGTTGACACTAGCTGCATGCCAGCCTCCATGAACAACAGCAGGAAAGACATAAAGAAAACCAGAGCAGAGCAGAGGAAGATTAGAGGATGCTTAATTAGAACCACCAGCTGTAACGAATGCCACCATGTCTGGCTCAGCAGTCAGCGTGCTGACAGGATGCTAACATGCTAACTGTTACTGAGCAGCTGGCACGCCGTTATTAATCAAAGATGAGGAATGTTGGTTTGGACATCAAAGAAAGATGAAAACATAGAGAAACTCTGTTTTTCTGCTACAAAGAGAACATTCTTCCTCTTTACTGCAGGTTAATGTTGGTTTAGCTTTTCATTTGGTTGATTCGGATGAATATTTCCTGCTCACCACTTCGTTAGGAAATAAATCATATTTTCCTCCTTGGATCCTCTAACCACTCGTTCCTTCTTCCTCCAACACTGCAAAAACACAAAATCTTACCTGATATGTTTGCTCTAGTTTTTTGGTGCAAATGAACTTGAAAAAAAAACAAACTTAAAAGTTAGTTTTAAGCTTTTCAGCAAGATATAGGAGTTTGTTGTAAGTCAATAATTTCTTAAGGATGCTTAAGGATGTTATAACAGTATTTTTGCCATATCTATTAAAACTGTCACCATGTCAATCAAACTCCGGTATGCGCTGCTCAATGTGCAAATGGTGGAAAAACAAGTTATTACAGGAAAACCATTTATCCTCAGTTATCAGTGGCTATACTAACTATCTTTAGCATTGTTAGCAGACCATGTTGTGGTGAATCAGCTGTAGTGTAGCAAAGAGTAAGTGGGAGGGCATGAGCATGAGAGTGATTGAAAGCACTAAGACCCGCCTCTGATTGGTTGTTTTTGAATGAGGGGTGTATTTCTACACTTTGTACTGGGAACATTGGGAGAAAGGAGAATATGTTGATTATTTGTCTTATGTTACACTGTCACAACATAGTGATCATTTTAACAAGTATGTTAACAAAACTGCAGCTTTAATATTGATGAAAACACTCGTTCAACTGGTGGACTGTAACACCAGCTAAAGACATTTTTTATAAGTGAAATAGTACGCCAGTGGATTTTTTCATCAATTTTAAAGGAGTTGTTGATTTAAACTCCTTTATCTCGTTGAAAAGTTTCTCAAAAGTTAGTTTGGTCTTATTTAGTTATTACTACCAAGATATTTGCACAAGATCTAAACAGATATACTTGGTAACATTTGGCGTTTTTTGCAGTACATGAAATCAGTCTTTCATTTCAGACACTTCCCTTTCTGCCTCTGCTGCAGACGGGACAATGAGGCAATACAACACTGGCACCATTAAATTCCTCAGTCCCTCTTCCAACGTGTTTATTCACTGTTGCTCACACTCGCAACTCAGACGGAAGCAAGACAACTGGGATGGAAAATGGCTGGCTTGTGTCCTTGGCAGAAGGGAACTCAATAGGGAGGTAGTAAATGCTAAAACACGGTCTGCACCAAACCAAAAGCCTGACAGCTGCAGGGTTGAACGTTAGATCTCCGCTCATTTCCCAGAGGCAGGAAAATCAGAGTGTAGCAGATGTGTTTCCGCCCGCGGGGCAGTGTGTGTGAGTCAGTGCCGTAATTTCTAGTTAGCTGCTTCTTTAATCAGCCGGGGCTTAACGCCACTCCAAACCGGCTAGAACCCTGAGAGGTGTCAATGAGGCCCCGGGGCGTCACAGCTCGCCACGCTCACGCGTCAGCCCGTGAGGAAGCGCCGCTCGCTCTCCAACAAGAGCTGCCTTTGTATCTCACAGAGTGGTATTAAGGCTTCATTCACACCAGCCCTGTTCAGTCCGCTTTAACCCAACTCCAGTCCGTTTGCCTGGAAAGTCCGGTTTGTTTGGGAAGGTATGAATGCAAACCCTAATGCGAACTCTGTTCCGCCTACAAATCTCGGTCTCGGTTGAAGTGAGCTCTGGTGCAGACTAGAGACCATTCCAAAACTACAGAGCAAGGCATTCTGGGTAAATACAACCAAAACAAACACACTCGCACTAGCAGTAAAGTGGCTCGTGTTTTTTTTTTAAACCAAAAGCTAAAGAGAGGATTGGCAACCTGACCAGGGTGACCCCGCAAGGGAGGGAGGGAGGGATGGATAGAGAGAAATCGTCCAATCGCCAAAATCTTTACTTTACTTTGAAAGTTTATTTCTTGAGAAACTTCTGACTTTTGTCTCCACAACCTTTCTAGGAATCTTGTCATTTTGTTTGATCCAAAACGTATTTAGTGTCTGAAATCCTGAACTTCTGAACTCAACCTGTTTGAAACGGTATGGTGCAGATCTGAACCGAGAAACAAATTACAAATGTGAATTTGTGTAATGTAGTGATCTGATGCCGGCTGTAATCTTCAGAGCAAACTGTACATCTCCAGATTTCTTCCTGATCTCATTTCTTTGTACTTCATAGGAAAAACATGACCATCAAAATGTACCAATACACTTTTAGCGTTTCTAGTTTTCTAATCAGGAAGGTTTTTTTCAGGAATATCCTTTGGATGACAAACAAAATCAGAAATACTTTATTATTCACCACAGGAAGATTTTCAACATTGCAAACCAGGAACCTTATTAGAAGTAAAGAAAAAATAAATTTGAAGATTTAAAAAGAAAGAATGAGAGGATATTGAAAGAGTTCAGTCAGAGATTGTGGTTATAAAGTTTCACTTCGACAGGCAGGAATGCGTCGGTGTTTTACTTTGTGAGTTTTTGCTGAAGCAGTTCAGAAAACGATGGCGAGGATGTGAAGAAGAGTCCAATAATGTTTGTGCTACTCTGAAAATACTACAAAAAGAAATCTGGTATTATTCTCCTTTTAACAAAAAACAGTTAAATAATCACATTAGGCCAGTAGGTGGCGGTAAAGTCACCATTAATGATTAAAGAGATGAAAACTTCTAAGTAAGATCATTAATTTGTTTTTCTTTGTTAGTAAAACCAAAGCAGCGTGTTTCATTTTTGATTTCATCGACTGTTTGAACACTGACAGACCGGTACTTCCACCTGGGTCTAAGGTCATCCATTGACACACCATCCTGTGATTCATCTCTCTGTACAGGTTCGATTCAGACCGAGTGTCAGAAGCTCATTCTTAAGGTAACATCCTGTTTGAACGTGCTGAAATAAAGGAGGATTATCCGGGAAGCGAGAGAGAAAATGTCAGAAAACGAAAAGGGTTGAAAATTTCTGGGTTTGTCCAAAAGCAGAAACTGGGATTTTTAGATTTTTAGGTTTGGAGATGTGCGGACCAGCAGAGAGAGAAGCTGCCTGGATGGACTGTGTTCTCTGTTAATCAGTGACCAGAAGAACAGAAACACAAACACCATAAAGCTGGATGATAACAACCATAGGAGCTGCCTTGCAAGCCCAACTCCACTGGAGTTGATTTTAGAGATAAGATGTTGAATATGCAACAAAATTTCTCCATAAAATGAGAAATTCCTCTCAGATGGTGGTTTCCTGTCCTGGTCGGCGGTTTGCGTGACCCGCCGATAACTTTCCACCTACTCTTTCATGGTGTGATGTCTCATGGTCGTGTACACTCTCTCACACAAAAGACAAAACACACAGAAAGATTGTCTGACAGCAGGAAACACATGCAAGGTCGAGCTTGTTGTGGTTCACTTTCCAGCCTTTCTTCAGATTTATAGATTCCTTTGACAGTTCTGAGGCATTCTGCACATGTGGGTTGAAAATATTTATTATTTTATGTTCCACAAACCCCAAACATCATAATGATGGAGTTTGGTTTGGTAAATAACTGTTTCATTTCTTTTTATGGGACAAACATAGATTAGTGCCTTTCTGTTCAACATTATGATCAGAAATGTATAAAAGTTTTCACAGTTAAGGGTTCATAACTTTCTGTAAATTTGAGTTTCTTTGAAGAAAAACTTTTCATAAAAATTAAATATTTAGTGAGCCATGCGTCTGTAAAGCAGCAGGATTCAGGCTAGCAACAGAGCAGATAGCCTCACTAGATAACTGCTTGATTTCAGTTTGTTGGACTTCAGGATGAAATAAATGTGAAAATAACCAACAATACTCTTTTACTGATTATTTATTGCTAGAAAATGTAGAAAATATTCACATGAAAATGCAGCTTTTGAGGTTGAAATACTTTGGCGCATTGGTAATTAACGCTTTAGAGCCTGAACACAACTCTGACTAAAATTCAAATGTTTGGTAGAAGATTCTAAAAGCATTACTGATTCATTCAAATAAACATTTTACTGATGTATTTTTGTCAAAGGACGATTAATTTTAGACTTTGTGAACAAATATGTTTAAGGACGATGTTTCTAATAGAATGCAGTTTCACTCTGGAAGTTTCTGATAATTCATAATATTTGTTTAGTATCTGAAACTGAGAAGAAAAAAAATTTTATTTTAGGGTTTTTTTTTTTAGCTGTTGGGGCAATTTCTTATTTAGAAACGGTGGAGCATAAAATATCCACACACTGAAATTTTAAACTATATATAAAAAATAAAAGTACAAAAAAGTGAGGTCAAAAGAGTTTCTCACGTAAAAATACAGTCAAATAAAGTGAATAAAAACAACAGAAAGTAGAAAATGAAGGTAGTAAGTGTGTGTTACTCTCACCATTGCGCTGCGGAGGACCTCGGCCCATCTGCTGGTTCATGCCGAAGGGGTCCTGAGGGTTTGGGTTCATAGCGCTCGTATGCAGAGCAGAGTCCGAGTTGGTTCTGAGTAGGAGGAAGAGGAGAGTTATGCCAAGTGTTCCAGCACCTTGGACAGAGGCAGGAGGGTTTGTAAAGGCCGTAAGGGTCAGTGATTCACTCCGCTTCCTCTCTGCCTCCACGCAGGCGGCTTTTCTCTGCAGGCTCACGCTGACCTTACACTTACACCCTCACAGGATCGCACTAACCGAGCAGCACGCTGTGAGCAAAACACAAACTGCCTCTCCGACCAAACACTCACCCCGAAAGCAAGAAATGGCTGATAAATATATAGTTACCGATGCACTGTAACTACTGTCATTTAGTGCAGCTTGGAAAGTTAATGAAAATGAGTTTTTTTCACAATATAATTTTGTTTGAACCTTAATCCAGACACAGGTAATAAGTGATAAAATAACCAACGGTTGAGAACTTTTTTGTACAAAATAAAGAAATTGTTGACATTTTGCTCGTTTAGAAAGCAGAGAGATGGTTCAAACTTTACAACCAGCAGATTAACTGGTAACAACTAAACCTGTTGTCATAAAAATAAATGGTTGGATAAATGATAATATTGTTGTTCTATTTGATCAATGGACTGGAAGATATTTTAAATATCCAAAATAAAACAACCAAGAACAATAAATAAAATGGAAATAAAAGCCACACACAATTGAAAGTGTAAATAAAATGGATTATGATGTGAACAGAATCGCTTTTCAAAAAAATCATAGAAATTATGAATTCAATTTTAATTTATTGTTAAAGTGAACGGATGGATGGATGGAGGGAGAAAGGGATGGATGGATGGATGGATGGATGGATGGATGGATGGATGGATGGATGGATGGATGGATGGATGGTCAGGAGTCAGAAGAAGATTTGCAGCCAATCTTCAGGCTAGATTTATTTAAAAACAAATGTGACTCATTTCTTTGACAGAATTTGCTTTTTCTTCTTCTTCAGATTATTTTTAAAGTTTAACTGAAACATAGCGACATGCGTTAAGCGGATCCCTCCAAACTTCTAATAATCCCTGAAATTCATGCACACATTTTAGACCTTTGCTGTTGTTTTTTTTTTCAAATGATCTTTTTTTTTCTCACCAACATTTCACTTGCATGTGGACAAGCCGTACAGAGGCATCAAACTCTGCGCTTCACAAAGAGTCTCAATGTTTGTGTGGACCGGGCCAATATGCATTATTTTCCAGATACGCTGAAGTAGGTCAGACAAGATGAAGCTAAAATCTTTACCTATGTACTTGTGTCTGGTAAAGGTTCAAACATGTGGACACATCAATAGATTTTAATTTTTGATGCATTTTGTTGAGATGAAGGAAATTATTTCTGAGTCGTATTTTTGCATTCAAGTAGTATTAATAATCAGAAAGCTGCATGTGTTGCTCCTCTCAAACATGCAACCTCTTTCTCTAATGTCGTTTTAATCACTAATCTAAAAGGTTTTCTAATTACACCCATCTACTACAAACAGGTGGGTTTTATTTTATCACCTCATTAAATTTTTGCAGTAAACTAAGAAAAAAGTTTAAAAATCAAAAGAAATTAAAAAGTTTTGAATTATTCACAAATATATTCCAATTTACATCTGAAGCTCTTTTTTATCTGCAGTTTGGTGGAAATGTTTACACTTTTGCATAAAAAGCAGTTACATTTTTAGTGAGTGACACTATAACAAAAACATCACATAAAATTGACAAAAATAAGATTTAAAAAATAATTTATGTTTCCTTCACAAACTGAATACATAATAGCTTCTATTCTTAAAACAAAGCCAAACACAATGAATGCAACTGAATTAAGAAGTTGAATTGCTGAAGGGAAGAAAATATTAAGTAGGAGCCATTTTGTTAAGCCGCATGGGCCAAGAGTCCAAACGCTTGGTTAGTAAGAGAAAAATTATTATTGTTTCAGGAAGAACAGATTAAAAAGATGAGTGAAATTCTGCAAAGAGGAAAAATAAATCCATCCACTTCACTCAGACTGGATGTTTACATTAGTTCACCAAAGAGGAAAAGAGAGGATTACTGAGATGATAAAAATCAGACAGAGATTTACAAGAGAGACAAACCAAGAACATTACAGAAACAGGAGAACTGTTGGTCTCTGCGAGCGAGGGACAAAGCGATAAAGATAAACTGAGGAAAGGAGAGAGATTGGAGGAGGGACGGAGGGGGTCAAGGATCACCTGTTGAGCTGTGATATTAATCTAAACCCCGGCCGTTTTTCCTCAGTCCATGGCTGCTGTTCCCTTCGAAGACAGAGGAAAACCAGGACAGACACGATTACTGGCTGAAAGAGGAGAGCACTGCCAGGAATTAGGACATGTTGGTGTTTGGACAGAAAGCTGACAGAAGAAAAACCCTGGAAAACACTCAACACAACCGTTTCATTTCAGGGGGAAAACAAGACAATTCACAGGAGAGTTACGAGTGATGAAAAACCGTCATGGAGGCTAAATGAGAGCCTGGGCTTCATTTTGTAGCTGGACGGCCAAACACACAAAGCTCCGAAATATCAAATCAAACCAACCTGATGAGGTCAGTGCGGTGAAAACCGGAGGCAGAGCAGGAGCTCCAGAAAATACTTCAAGGAAAAGGAGGTCATGACCTTTATTGAGGCTAAAAGCTCATTGTTTTTTCTTTTTGTTTTAACCAATGAATCCCTATTTTTACCCATGAATAAACCTTTTTGTATCCTTCAACTATTGCTTGTTAGTTCATTACATAATTTATGGAGATAAACAGTTGTGAAAAAATGCTACAACCTCATGAATAATTTAAAACTTCCTGCATCGGAAAATATTTTTATTTATTTTGGCTGTTTTTGTAGTTCAGCCAGCAACCCAGAGCAAATGTTTTGATCGGCTGTCATTCTCCAACAACCAGCCTGCAGATCTTGATGAAGGGATTTATTTACTGTTGCATGTTGTTTTCTTGTGGAAGAAAACTATTTTTTGTGCAGTGAAAGTGGAAACAAAACTGGCACAAAACAGGCACTGGTCCCAGTTTGGATCAGAACCCAAACATTCCTGATAAGGAACTGAAACACCAATTATTAATAATTATTATTATGAATTATTTTACATTATATTCAGAATTTCACTTTCTGAGCCATTTGAAGTTTGATTTGTCAGTTTCATTTTATTTATGATTTATTTTACATTGGCTGTTGTTCTCCTAATTGCACTGACTGAACAAGTTTAAAGCCATTGCCATATTTAAATGTGCTGTAATAGTGCAGAATTGTCAAATTAATTTGCAATTCAGTTTATATATGTTTTTAAAAAAGCCAGGGTGCAACAATTGTAGTTTCCTGTCCAATTTCTGACTACAGATTTAAAATTTAAAAAATGACAAAAGTCAGTTCACCCTGAGGTTTAAGTCAATTTTCCAGTGTTTTTCTGTATCAGATGATGCTAAACCTCAGATTATCTGTATGGGGGTGAACAATGTGGATCAGTGCATCCCTACATATCACCAATATTAATGTTGATATTGGCTCAAAATGTTTAAACCCTACTTCACATTCAGTGCCAGCCACTTTGCTGCATCTCGATCTGTAGCTGCTACTTGTTTCCCACTGAAAGCTTATCTGTGGCTGTTAAGCCAAGTGTTGACTGATGCACTTGAAGCGAGAAGTTTTTTTAAAGAAGAGTCTTTACAATCACTGTCACTATGACAACGATTGGCTTGCTGTGAGTAAACCTGCAGAGGTCTGGAGGTCGGGGATCCCTCGCTGCGAAGAGGACGCCTCTCCCAGCGTCTGCTGGGGGTTTTGCTCGCTGACATTTGCTGAGCAGTTGAAAAACAAAGCAGGCAAAATACAAAACCCTCTGTGTGTGTCAAATTACCTGGCTAAAGGATGGTCATCACTGTGGGCAGCACACTCCATGCTTATATTTAGATATATGACGCAGGTTAAGGAATGCAGAGTAGACGTGACACTCCCAGCTTGACAACAAATCACACAAAGGAGTCGTCTTGATGTCACGTCAAACACTTTCTATATGGTAAACCAGGGGCCACACCGAGATCCGGAATCCCCTCAAAGGGCCAGTAGTGGCAAAGTTTATCGATGAAACCAAATAAACAGGAATATTTGCATTCAATTAGTAATTCTTAAAGTTAAATGATATTTAACTTTTTTCACATTAGTGTGATTTGGCAGAATACAGATAAAAACTGACTTGATTTCATTGATAAAATAATAGTTAGGCACACAACTGTTGAAAGCTATTCATGTGAACTATTTTTTTCCCATTTTCTTCCATTAAGCCCAAAATAATAAGCAAACAAGGAAGAAACATTTCAAGTTTTGGATCTACGGTCCAATTCATACAAAGAAATCAGATTATGTTATTTCTTTAATTGAAAGAGGTCATGCTAATTGTTGAGTAGGTAAAAAAAAAGTGAAAACATTGAGCTAGCTTTAGTTCTTAAAACTAAAATTATGTGACAAAAAGTTTGGACAAAACTACTCTGAAGTTTGCAGGCCACATAAAAAGTATTGGGGTCCGGATTTGGCCCCTGGGCCTTGTGTTTGACACACTGTTTTTTTTTTTTGTTTGTTTTAAATGAATGAAGACACATGGAGTTCCAGATTTGAAAGGTTCAGACTTCTTTCTTGGCTTTTGCCTAAAAACAATTTGTTCACAAATGAGATAAAGCAGCAGCTAAAAACTGCAGCACAGCGTCTCCCCAAGAGGCCGTGTTGGAAAAGTTTCAGACGGCTCTGCTGGAAGGCCGCTCTGTTTCTGGATTCTCCAGGGAACCAGTGATTTCATCCCCAGAGAGGCTGGTGCACCAGCAGCAGGCCAAAGATGGGTGAGCGGACCAGGAGAGGGCGTGGGACCGGGCCCGGCCGCTGACCCTGAAGCAGATGCATAACTCTGTTCAGGTCTGAAGTCTCAAGACTCCCGTTAGAGCTTTAAACCCCCAAATGGACCCGATCCTCCATGTTCTGGCTAAAAATAAAGACATGTTCAGAAACTCCAGAGAGGAGAGAAAATGTGCCGAGCAGAGTGCTGGTCGCCGCGCGGATAAAGGCTGCGTTCCCCTGCTTTTCTCACCATCTCTGCGTACCGACCTGCTGCTTTTCGGCCTTCGTGGAACAGACCCTAGAAAGCTCCAGGACTTCATCTTAAAGGGACAGTTCAGTTTCCTCAAGTAGGACACTGTTAGCAAAATCTGTTTGTTGTCATAGTGAGGCTGATTGTAAAGACTTTTCTTAAAAAAAGCTTCCTGAAACTCCCACTTCAAGTGCATCAGTCCTCAGACACAGTTGGGCTTTCAGTGGGAAACAAACAGCAGCTACACATCAAGATGTAACAAAGTAACTGAAGCTGAAAGATTTCTTCAAACCAGTTCCAATTTTTAGATTTTTTTCTGACAAGGAGTTTACAAATGCAAGAAAATATTTTCAAAAAGTGGCTTTTATTTCAATCATCCTTTCTGTAAGCTGCACAACAGAGCATCAGAGCCACAATACAGTTTTGTTTAATTGCCAGAGAATAATTGTAATATTAGCAGAGGAAAGACGCAGTTTACCAGAAAACCGAGAAAAAGTTGTTTTAATGAGAAAAAAGTTTCTATAGTTATCAAATTAAACATGACTGTCGTTTTCCTCAAAATAGATTCAGTTGTTTCAAAGTCCTGCTACTGATAATGATTTGATACTGATGTGTTAAAAGTATTTCCTTATCTCTAAAAGCGACACTTCACAAGATGCTCAACACTCCTCAGTTTAATTTTTTACTTTTTGTGTAAATGTTTCGATTCTAATATTACGACTGTATTCTTGTAATAAAAATGGAAAACACAAAATCAGCCTGACGCTAATATTCAGTCTTAGAGTTCACCTGAATTCAAAGTCCAAATAAATAGAAGCTGTAAAACACGCTTGTCAAACAAGATGGCCGCCCTCTGCGCACTGATGTCACTCTGAACTATGGATTTTTTTTTACAATGAACCTGTAAAAAAAAAAAATCCAGATATTCTGAAAATTTCATCTTCAAAAACCAAAAATTCGATGAATCAATAAAACTGATTGATCGCCCAGTCCTAATATGAGAAATCTGTGGGTTTTCCTTTGTAGGTAAAATAATGACTTCTGAACCAATCTCATTAGAGCCCACTTCAAAAACAACTGAACTAACAACATAAATTGGAGCTCTTTAACAGACGTATCAATAAGTGGGGGAGGGGCGGTTGTATAATGTATTATCCTGCCACAGTTTGTAGATTTTCAAGGCTCTTTGATTGTTTGTTTTGCAACCCAGGCTTGTTAACCAGAGCTCAGCGGGGAGCATTTAATCACCTGACTCGTTTTCTTTCACTGTTGGCTCCTGATTGCATCACCTTTACTTTTCCAACTCAGACGTTTTCCTGATGAAACACTGATCAACAAGGCTCTACATATCTGTGTCAGCCTTCCTAAAGCACACACACCACATGTCTTCTGCTTCCCGGTGCGACTGGCACTGCAGATGTTTGCAGCAGTGAAAGAGTTAAAGCTGCTCTGAGGCTCTCGTCCACAGCTGACTAACGATAATGAAGCACAGATGTAGCTGGAGTTGTAAACACTTACCGCCCCTCTCTTTCCCAGGAGATGGACAAGCGGGGAATCTGCCCTCACAGCCAAAACACTTCACATGGACAATGTTTGGATATGAAGGGCTTTTTGTACTCTCAACATACTCTTGTATTACTCCCAGTGATGGAGGCTTTTTGCTCTGATGATAATTACCGTAGTAAACACAAACAGAGTCTTTGTTTCCTCTACAACGCTGAGCCGCATCTTCATTCTGATACAAAACATGAATATGGAGAAATAAAAAACATCTGATTTCAGGCTGAGATCCAAAGATCCGATACTAATATTTGTATTGGTTCCCACAAGTCTGAACCAGAAGTGATTTATGCATCTAGGTAGGCAAACGAAATGCATAGTCCCCCCCATATGTTGACACTCTTAACTAATGTGTGAGAAAATAATACAGAAACAAAATGGCTGCTGTCAGGATCGACCCGTATGAGATGGAGAACGAAAACATGTCAGACAACGTGGACAAGCTGCCTCTGGTCTCATACTACAACACACTTCGCTACTTAGTGAACATGAAGAGTGCGCACACCAAGGAGGAGCTTCGGTCCTGAAATTCATGGATGCACACATTCAACGTTTCAACAGCTTCGTAAAGGACGTACGAACAAGATGGACTACAAGGTCCTGGTGATTGGCAGAGTCATGCAGCAACACACACACAGGCTACATGTTCATCTTCAGGTATCTGTAAAATGTAGATTGGCGCATTCCTGGTTTTCACGCTGATAGTTACATTTTTTTGCAGGGGACTTTTAACAGTAGAGTTCCTAAAATCTGGTTGCTCTTCAAGCTCTGAAAACTATCTTGCATGTTTGGACTGGGCCAGTTGAAGTGCCACTGAGGCCCTCCTGTGTGTCCCTGTGTTTTCGCAGGCGATGTGGGCCAAACTCCACAGCTACAGAGGAAGTTTCTCCCTGAAGCATGCTGTGACAGCAATCTGCTGCAGGTTGGAGCAGGAGACTCAATATGGCCTGCAGCAACATGACAGTAATGCATGTTTGGAAGAGACGGAAAAGATACAATAATAATACTTCAAAAGAAATATGGCAGTTATGAGTCAAACAATATTTAGCACTTCTGAATGAATGAGTCTCATGCACTGAGGTCAGCTTCTGAACATTAATTTTGCAAATTTACAGGCAATATACTTATTTTGTTTTTATTTACTTGTTTTTTGTGTGTTGAAGCAAGAATATAAAACTTTTTTTTTAGGAATATGTATATATAAAGGGTGAAACAGCAGATATAGGCAAAAAAAAGCAAGTATTCTATCAGGCCTGTTCTATTTTTGGCTGATGTAAACAATCAGAGTTGCTTTCAGATTAGTGGGAATATTTCCACTAATCTGTTAGTTAGCAGAGCTATTTTTTTATTAGCACTTTAGGTAATGATGAAAACTTTTAGTGCACTTAACATCCCCTAAATTAATTTTTCCAGATAAATTCAAATGTGCTAATTTATTTTAATAAATAAAATCAATTATTTTATTTATTCATAAATTAGCATTAGCATTAGCTTCCACTAAATCCCATATTGGTTTAGTGCGTTATCAAAACTAAGGTTTATGATTAGTGCCTTAAAATCAGTCCAGTAACTTTTTAGTTAGGGATGACTGCAACAGTTATGAATGAAAATAAATAAATCTTGAAGCAACGACAGCTGAGTATCCTGAATGTGTTCTATGAAAACAGATATTTATCTGCATTTTCCATCGAATGTTTACAGAAACATTTAGACGCACATTTAATTGATTATCGATGTGAACATAATCAACCAATTATTGTACATTAATAAAGTTATTTTAATTATTTTGCTCATTCTAGAAGTGCCATTTTGTAAATATATTTCATTACTTAAAGTCTAAAACTTTTTGAGAATAATTAATTGTTAAGGTGAGTATAAGGTCTTCTGGTCTTCAACCCGACCAAATGGTTCATAAAATGATTCCTTAGTGTAGATTCGTAAATCTATTTATAGATAAAGGTATTTTTATCTTAAATGCAAATTGTTCATATTTCTTTACAGTTTTGGGTTAAATCTTGCTCTAAATATGTTATTTTTAATCACCAAATGGCCTTTTTTAAAGTCCAGTTAACGATTAATCGATTACTAAATTAGTTTTCATAAACTGATTAATCGTTCCAGCATACTTCATTTTCCTTTGTATTCATGAGTAAAGTTGTTTTAAGTGAAAAGTCCGCTTCCAGTGCTTGGTGCCACATGTCTGTCGGAGAATCCCACCCAGCCTGAGCGCGCTGACGTCGGGTTGCTCCGTAAAGACATTTGTCAGCCAACCTGTTCTGCGTCGTCAACAATGAGAGGGTGTAGGCCTCGTTCGCTTCCACAGCACAAGCTGCTACAGCGCGCTCAGCGCCGATCTTGGCCAGCGTCCGGTTCGTGGAAGAAGACGAGGCAGGGTGATTGGCAGCTGGCCAAGGCAGCATACTAAACACAAAGCAAGAGAGCGAGCGGGGAGGAGCCTGGCATGGCTTTTTATCTCAGCCCCATAATTCACTCCCTTATAAACACTGAGAGAAAGCTGCCGACCAATACGCTGCTGCTCTGTGTGGGCACAACCAGCGCTGGTTGGAGAAAAGAAAACCTTGTGTCTCACACTGTGCTGCACGAGTTGGGAGATTTTCAGTGACAGCACAACAAACCCTAACAGTGGAAAATCTGCTGTTGGGCATGACCTTTACAGGAAAAGGCTACCTGTCAAACACTTTCAGCCTCCATGCGGTTCACGCAGCATTCTAACACTTCAAACATTTGAGCTGAAATCCCAGCAGCTCCACCCTTCAACTCGGAGCTTCCCCTCTCATTCACATCTGTGATCCGGGTTTGATAGGGAAAATTCTGGTGTCGGGATCAGAACAGAGAGGAAAGACGGTGGCGTCCCGGTGAGAGGAAGCAGAATAAACAGATACCATAAGGTTGGTCTCACCTTCTCCAGCTGTTGTCTGGCGGCGGCGACAGGTACACGGCTCCATATGGTGAGCTCTCCATGTAGGGTTATGTCAAGGAAAAGATCAACATAAAAACAGAAGTGATGGCATACAATCATTGTGATTAAACTTTATTGCTACAAAGAGCCTTCATGTGGCACAAATTACTCTGAACAATGAAGTTTCCAAGTTCAACAGCCAATAAAAAAACAACAACATAATTATCTGAATAACAGCTTAAACCCTGAGCAACTTCTCAGTGTGTGTAGTGGAGCAGAACATGTTTCATCTTGCTATCACAGAGCCTGATAGTTGAACTGATTAACGCGGGAAAAACTTTCACCAGACGCAAACATCATAAAAAAAACAATCCAGCAACTCTTCAAAAACCTGTACTTAAAGTTTAATCAGCAGGGAGGAAGATGTTCAAAGCCTGCAGGTCTGTTGTCACTCATCACATGCAACACAAAACATGAGATAAGCCACTCAAGCGCACACAAACACAAAGTGAAGAGGACTAAAACCACTGCTGAGCTTTCTCCAAACACAGACGAGGATAATTCAAGCACCTCTCTAACGTATGACACCTGGGTTTCGCTTTTTTAATAAGTATCTAGCAGAGAGAGCAGTCTGACAAACTGTACCAGGACTCCTTAGAAGATGGATATAATTACAAGAAAATAAGAAGAAATACCACTGCCCAACAGTAGGTGGCGATAACTGAAACACATAAAACACATTAAAATGCAAAGGAAGAACTAAAAGAGTTCAGCAGATCGTTGACAATCTGATATTTACTGAATCTATTCTCAGCTTGATCGTCAGGGTTGACGATTTCAACGTAAAATATCATCTCAAATGCAAATACTGGTGTCAAAAATAAACAGGCAACTTCAGAACAGCAGTTACATAATGAAGCATTATTTTTCACTAAAGATGCGACCAAAATCCTAGCGAGGGACACACTTCGCTAATCACTGAGCTAATTCTTCATTTAGCGCTTTAGATAATGCTAAAAACATTTAGTGCATTCAATTGGGCTGTTTTATAAACTTGTTTAAGTTTTGGTTACTGACAGTTCGGCTAGTAGGACGTTTATATTCACGCTCTTATTTTGAAGTGGGTACAGACTGTTTGAGCAGCAAAATTATGTTTATTCTGTTTATTCTGTAGCCAGAATGCATCGTAAACACTTTAAAATTTACATCAGTCCTGACAGAAACAGCATCGTGGTCAATTAGACAAAGTTAGCAAAACTCAACAACTATACAAAATGAAACCAGAAGTCTTGTCCTAATTCAAGAGTGCTAAGATATTTGTAGAAGAAACTAAATAAAATTACTTTAGACTTTGCGTTTTTGCAGCGTAGTGTTTGACATTAAATCAAAGTAAACAAAGACATAAGGATCAAGAAAAAGAGCAAATAATAAAACAGGTCAGTTCATTAAACTGCCGCTGAGGATTAATTGCTTTTGTGCAGTTTTCCCTGAAGAAAACTGCACAAGGCGGCACAGGATGATTTGATTCGAAACACTCACTACACTCGTAACATCAGCAAGACATCATCATCATCATCATTGTGTTAGGAAACAGACTCCTCATTACGTTCAGCTGTCAGGACAGCATGTTGTATAAAATCAATTAAAATGGTTAGTACTGTTTTGGGTCAAAAACTAAACAGCTGAGTGATTATCTCTGATGCTGTGATGGTGGGAGATTCATACAACCCACACAAGCACACATTAGCTGGCTGCAAACAATTAAAGCGAACAGGAAGAAAACATTAACCGCTCTGCTTTTCACTCCATCCTCACCAGATTACAACTTGCTCGTAAATCTACCACTCTCACTTTATATTAGTCATAACCTGAGCATGGCGTTTCTGCGTCACATTCATTTTAATGACTAACTCCGCTCCCGAGGCAACAATGCACCTCCGTCGTCACAATCCGGAGAGCAACGTAAACACAAACAAACAAACAGCACCGACTGCACGGTTCACCGTGGCAACGGGAAAGACGTATGGAAGGATATCTGCCGGCCGTGCTTGTCGATGGGTCGGCGGTGAGGAGAGTTCATGCGGTTGCGGTCCCTGTGGACCCGCTCCACCAGCCCGTGGTGGCGGGTCCCCCGGACCGAGTCCAGCCCGGAGGGGAAGCCACCCTGTGGAGTAGACAGGAGCAGGAAGCTTACGTCAAACATACAGCAGCAGCAACGTTACCAAAAAAAATTCAGTTATTCACATCTAGCATCCAGATGTTATGATCCGATTTTATTTTTCTGGAAAAGCAGCAGCATTATCCCACATTAAAACCATTTTAATCATCCAACCCTTAATTTGAGCACTATTCAAAATGGGAAAGACAGAATGTCATTCCAGGAAGGCAGAAAGTAGCTGCAAACCAAAATTTGTAGCCTGAGCAATAATTAAAGAGGCAGTATTCTGCAAAATTGACTTTTTTGAGCTTTACATCATACTTTTTTATTGAATGACTACAATCATTTAAAAACTCCAAAGTGTGGTTCTGTTACCACAATAAAAGCTGAATTTAATTTAATGCTCTTTCGACATTTATCCTCGCTACCAATCCGCATGAAGGACTCAATTTCCTGCCGGCTAAAACTCAAAGCGTGACAGTAACACAAGCCGGAGCGTAAAGCCCCTTTTCAGATCGATGAGGGTCCGTCTCCCTCGGATATGGATCTAGATCATTAAAACTCAAGAATTCAACATGTCAGAAACTTTATAATGCACTGAGGAGAAGTTTTATAGGATGTTTTTGTTATCGCCATGGTAAAAATAACCAGCATGAAGCTCCTTTAGCACTCTCACATGGTGCAGTTTGCTTCCTTCATAAAACAAAGATCTGCAGAAGGCAAACAACATCACAGACACATCTTCACAGTGTTAGTTACAGATAAAGTACGTGCGTTTTTTCTGTTTTAGGAGTGCTGCATTAGCCAGAGACGATTTGGTGATTTGAACAATGTTTGATAATTAAAAAAGGGGAATCAAGAAGCCATGTAGGTTTTTGTCTGCTTTGTAATCAGAAGGATAAATGGACTCTGAGTAAGAGGAGCTTTCTCCCCTCTGTGCTGAGATTGATTTCTGGATGGCAGCTCTACTTAAAAAGAGCTATTCTTCCAAATAACAAAGGCACCTTTACCTGGACCTGCAGCCTCCCAGCACTCCTGAGGGAGCTGACACAGAAAGAGAGAAGCTCAGCTTCTGAAAACTGTCAAGGATTAAGGCACTGATGTTTCATTCTCCCCTCTACGTCCATAAATCTAAATTATTCAGAGCTTCTAGAAAAGGTTTATTTGCATTTCTGTGAGTTTAGTTCCCAGTTGAGCTGTTTTTGCTGGAGAATCAGACATTAGGAGAGGCTGCCTGGCAGAACTGGCCTTGAGAAGAGGAGGCAGACCTTGATCTGGCAGTTTGTGATCTAAAGTTAAGCAGATTCTACAGAAAACATCCATGTTTGTGTCTTTTATTTATCTGTTCTATCCACACGGACACTTTTCAACACAATAGCTTTGCTTTGTTTGTTTGAAGGGATGCAAAAGGCTTCAATAAAACAATACAAAACATGGCTGTTCTTTATCTGTTTTTACAAAATATTGTGCTGAAGCTCCTAAAAGTTTCAATAAAGCAGAATGATGTTGATATAAAACAGCTAAAATGTCTTTGAGCTGACTGATCTCCTGCACAATAAGTCAAATCCTTGACAAGCTGAAGGAATTACTCAATGAAACTCGTCCTTGAAAAGATTCATAACATTTTGTTTTGCTCTCCGACCATCAGAGCTGGAGGCGTATTATGAGTTCCCACCTGAAAATCTGCGTTGGTGTTGCCGATCTGATTGACATTGGGGAGAGAGCCACCGTAGTACTGCGCCCGGGACTGGGACAGACGGAGCTGCTGGACCTTCTGGAACTGCACCTGCAGGACGGCGAGACAAACGGGCATCAGAGAGGGAAGAACCGCTGATGTCCCTTGAACAACAGGGAAAATCCAGATGATAGGTCAATTCACAACATCTGAGATAAAATGAGGCACACCTGTTGAGGCATTTAAATTATGCTTCTTTGAAGAGGTTAGGATAGATTTACAGTCTACACAGAACTTGTTTAAAAATTTTTTTGCACAAAATCATTCTTTGATAATGAGCTTTAGACTGCTAAGTTTTGCTTATTTTGAGCTGCTTTAGGATGTTTTGTCACTTTAAATCCAAGTAAGCTGCTGCTGGCCACGCTGCCAAACTCAACATTTACACTCACATTTGAAAAAGGCTGCAAACAGACGCACATTTACACAACCGTATATCTTTGAAAAGCAAATGTGGGGCCTCCTGCATAACCAGTAAGAATGCAGCAAGTGGTTTCTGGATAGTAAATTAGCAACAAAACACTTGTCTTTTCCAGCAGCCATTGTACAGGACATACAGTGGTAAAACCAGCTGACCAAATGTGGTGGAGGTCAGCTTGGGTTGCTAGGTAACATAGGCCACCAATTGTGATTTAACAATTGGAAGGTTTTTGAAACGATTCATTTTCCAGACACCAAAAATATTAAATTATTGCCCAAAAAAAAAAAAAAACATCTGGGTGCTTTTTTAAGCGTTTGGACTGTTTTTAGAAGCAGACCCAAATGGAAAAATGTGCAAAAAGTGAACCTTATACAATATATCTCCTTAAAGAAAAACTGTCAAGATATCAGGTAGAGAAGGTTCCACATCCCTGCGTTCAGTTAGGTGGTTAAGAAAGAGTCTCGTACCAACATGTGCTGAAATGCCGCTCAGTGACGAAGAAGCCACGACTCCAAAACGATGTAAGATTTCCCAAGATGTCGTCCAAACAAACAAGTTTACCACCAGAGTGGCTACAAAGTTCTACAAAGTCGTTTTGGCGTGGCCAACACAAAACCCTGAACTCAGTTTCATAGAGAATCTGTGTGCAGACCTGAAAAGGTGTGGGCGAGCGACACGGCCGGTCTACAAACCTGACCCAGTTCCACCGGTTCTGACAAGAGGAATGGACAAAAACTCCAGCAAACCGCAGTGAAAAGCTTATGGAAGGAAACCCAAAGTAATATCTGATATTGCATGTGTTCTCAAACTTAAATTCCTCATTAGGACATCTAAAGCAAATAAATTATGAATATCTTGAGGTGAAAAACTGTGTTTATGAAACAGGCATTGTTTTAAGATCAGGCAGGTAACTTAATCAAATAAAGTCATATTAATTAAAGTATGATACACATCCTGGTGAGTCTTATTTGACTAAAAACACCTTTTGCAAATAACCTTTAAACAGGTAATAAAACATTTCCCATTAGGTTCAAATTTCTGTGTTTAAAAATAGTTTTCTATTGGTCTGATTTAATATTCTAATCTTAAATGTTGTGTTTTTCAGTAACTGTTAGAAAATTATCATAAATAAGAAAAATAAAGGTATTCAAATTAACATTCACTCTTCGTTGAGGTGCAGTTCACTAAATTCATCTTTTATTAAACTGATGTAACAACATTATGCATAGGTATAAGTTGCTTGTTGTGATTTCTCTGTTTTTTTTCTGTCTTTCTGAAGGTTTAGAGGCAGACTTCTATGGTGTTGATTTTTTTTTCTCTCTTAAATCACTTCACTTTAAACCTTTTCCAGAAATGTTGGCCTTTTTCTATTCACTGTGTCCATTACATTAAAAAAACAAAGCCATTTCTAAAAATGTTTCATATATTTCCAGTGAAAATTGAGATAAATGGTGTTAAAATATCAGGGTTTGTCCAATTAATCCATATAATCTGTTTTACTTTTCTGTAAATTGCTCTCCTAAAAAAAGTAAGTCAAATAACCACCAAATTATTTATTAGAAATAATTATTCTCCTGCAAGCCTAGAAGAAGTAAAACAGATATTAATAAAATACTTCCTAAATCATAAAATAATTTTGCTTTCTATTTCTTAAGCTTCCACCGAAGAAAAAAATCCTAAATATTTTGTTCAGTTTAAATGTGCAACCTGAAGATGTCTTCCAGAAGTAATTCTGCTATTTCACAAACATAAACAAACGTCAGTAAACAACGTATCTCTGACAGTATCGGTGATGTTTCCATTAACAAAACAAAACATCCAACATAACACATCTGTGTTTTTATCAAAATGCAAACTACTTGCCGCAAAAAGCCACTGAGGGAAGTCCTGGAACTGTCTGTGCATTCAGCTACACAGGATGGTTTCCTAAATCATTTGTTTGTTGGTGTGAATATTTAACCATCTGGTTCTAAACCCAGCTATCCCATATACTGAACAGGGTCAGAAGCAGCTTAAACTTTACATTCAGGCACAACTCAAAACCACATAATTTGTGAATCTCTCAGGTCAGACAAACACCATAGGAAAATAGGGTCGGAAGTTCTCTGGATTTAATTAAAGGACGATTCCCTCATTAGGGCGTTTTGTCCCTCTGCTGCAACAGCAAAGTGACATAACAACAAGACAGGAAGTGGAAGACGAGTCCGAAACGACCTCAGGATTCCTCCACTTCGTATAGACTCAATAACCCCCAGGATTCGCTTTGTGAGGACAGGTTATGGCGTTGAGTTTCTATGTTCAAACACGTCTTTGGACCAAGGACAATAACAGAAATGTCACACAATGTCCCCTTCATTAGAAAAGTTCTTATAGGCAAGATGAAACCAAAAAACGCTTCAAAAACAAAAACTGGTCGTCTTGAGGTCTATTAAAGGATGCATAAGGTTCAACCTGGTCATGTCTCCAGTTCGCCGTAACCATCCATGGCTCTCCAGGCCTAATATTGCCTCCACGGAGCCACAGATTCGCATATAAACATAGTGATGACAACTGCAATTCAATATTTCGAGCAGCATGAATTTACAGCCAGAAACCAAACAGTCGGAAGACATTGATATGTTAACTGGCAACATGGTTTTGATCGGCTCTGGTGTCACATAAAGTAATATATGAGGACTTTCTGTTATTAGCCATCCAATATGAATACCTGAAAAGAACAGTTTGTGATCCCTGATGCATTTCTCATCTAACTAAGAAATAAACAAAGTGTAAACACTTAAACACATAGTAAATAATTTCTAAGCAAGTTCACTGTTAAAAAGAACTGGAGGTCCAGAGGAAAACCACTGTATTAAATCATTGCTGAAACTACCAGTGATATAAGTTGTTAGGAACCCAATGGTCATCAACCTTCTCTGTCTTTTCCATCATCACAAAGTCCTAAACCAATCCACAAGGACCAGTTTCAACATATATTACTATAGAATATATAGCATGATTTAGAAATAAACAACAATGGATGTTTGAGACCTAGTTCATACACAGCCACATATCTAAATCCATTTATATGGACTTTGGATTTTCATTCACCAGAAAGAGCAGTTTAATATCTTTGAAAACAATTATTTATAAAAATTCAGACCAATGTGGAGAGTTCAGAAAACTCTATATTGGAGATTTAGGGTCCCACACATTACCATCTGCGACAAATTATTCGCCAATATATCCACATCTTTGCTTTGACATGAATCCCAATCGACGTCTTCTGTTGTGTTAACTTTATATTCTCAGCATATATTTCTGTTCATACAAACGAACCTCCTGGCGCCATATTTAAATCCTAACAGGAAGTCAAGGTTGTTTTGAAGGAATCTGATTAGTTAACAGAGGTTGTAGCATTGCTCTTCACTGCCCCCTAGTGGTTTGGCATGTTAAAAACAATAATTAGAGGAAAATGTGGGTTCTATTTTATCCCTTCTGACCGCCAGAGGCGGTGCTTCAAGCACTGAATGATCATTCTTGCGCATGCGCAGGTCGAGTACTAATGACAACAAAGTCACCTGTGACCTGCCGGGGACCCACGTGACTCTATATAGTCAAATGACACCGGGCGTTCAATCCCTTTTTTTCTTCTCGCGAGCAGGTGTGTTGAGACCAGGTGTGTGGTTGTGTGAAGCTAGTTGCTTCTGTGTACCACTGCTGTCATAGCTGCTTGTTGCTAGTAGCCCCGTGACCTAATTTGGTCGGAGCTGCGGGCACAAGTCTCGCACACCAGGGGCTGCACAAGCTGTTTTACCCCTTTACCAGATCCGGGCATCGCCTCTCTTATTTATCCCTCCTGATGAGGCTTTCCGGCCCAATGTTCGTTGTCCGCGGCCTCAGTGCCGTATTACTGATGACCTTCTCTGCAAGGCCTATGACTCTGGGGCCTGCAAGGGCCAGATTGGGAACTCTCTCTCCCATCTTCTGCTGGCCCTGTCTTCCTCATTGGAATGTGTTCCACTGGACCACGCCATGCAAGGCTTGGTTGATGCGTCTCTGCAGGCCTTTGCTCTCATGACGAGGGAGCTTGGGCAGACACTCTCCACGGTGGTTCACGCTCGCCACCAGTTCTGGTGCCGGGTCAGAGATTGGTCCAACGACCTGCTCCTGATCAGGGGAACCGGGCTCAAGACCAAGCTGGGGCCGGGGCATCTCACCCCTTTCGAGCCGCACAGTCTGGCCGGTGTCCTCCCAGGCCGTTGAAGGGCCGGGGGGCCCGCAGGTGATGCCTTAGGGCCAGCAGTCGGTTGTTTTACCCCAGGAAAGTTCGACTTCGGGGCTGCCCACACACCGGACTTGTGGGTGTTGTCCACCCTGTCCCAGGGGTACCGCCTTCAATTCCGCTGCCGGCCGCCCGTCCCTGGCCGGGTCAGGATGACTGTGATCTGCGACCCGGTGAAAGCACAGGCACTGAACCGGGAAATCTGCACGCTGTTGGACAAGGGTGCTATAGTGCCTGTGGACCCCCTGCTGGATCCTGGGGGGCTTTATTCCATGTATTTTCTGGTTCCCAAGAAGACTGGGGGTCTATGTCCGGTCTTGGACCTCAGGGGCCTGAATGTGTACTTGAAGGTAATGCCCTTTCATATGCTGACCATCAAGGAAGTGTTGCAAGCAATTTCCCTGGGCGATTGGTTCACTTCCATAGATCTCAGGGATGCTTATTTTCATGTTCCCACATCAACTTCCTGGAATTGCAGGCTGTGTTTCTGGCTCTCCGCAGCTTTCTTCCAGGCTTACGGAGGAAGCATGTGCTGGTGAGGTCAGACAACACCTCTGTGGTTTTTCACATCAACCACCAGGGGGGGACCAGGTCCAGGAAACTGTTTTACTTGACTCAGCGGCTCCTGATCTGGGCAGCCCCATGCTTGGCCAGCCTCAGGGCAGCCTACATTCCCGGGCCACAGAACGTGTCGGCCGATTTTCTATCCAACGTCAGAAGCCGTTTCCAGGCAAATGGAAACTTCACCGGGAGGAGGTGGAGTACATCTGGAAGGCTTTCGGCAGGGCGGACGTGGACCCGTTTGCCTTGAGGGACGCATTTCACTGTCCCCTTTGGCTCTCCTTGGACAACAGCGGTCCTCCGGGCCACGATGCGCTGGCACACGACTGGCCCCGGACCCTCCTTTATTCCTTTCCACCATTCAGCCTACTTTTCCAGACTCTCCTGAGGATTCGTCAGAAAGGGCACAGGGTTCTGCTGGTGGCCCCCCTTCTGGCCAGCAAGGACTTTGTTTCCTCTCCTTCGCGAGCTCAGCTCAGGCTCGCCAATGTGTCTCTCCTCCAGGAGAGATCTTCTTTCCCAGATGGGGGTCGGATTTTGCACCCCAAACCGGACCAGGCCCAACTCTGGATTTGGCCCCTGCAAGGCTGGGATCCACTTTCTCCAGATACACTGGGTCGGTAGAGCGTACAATGGCTAATGCATGGGCACCATCCACGCGAGCTGTCTATGCTAACAAGTGGGCGGCCTTTGCGACCGGTGCCATGAAAAAGAGCGGGATCCGATGCAGTGTTCGGTCTCTGACATACTGACATTCCTGCAGGAATTACTGGATCGGGGAAGGTCTCCATCTATCTTGAAAGTGTACGGGATGAAATAGAACGAAAGTTACTACTGTAACTACGGTTCTATGAATCCCGGATGACCGCCAGAGTCGGTTGGTCCCTCGGAATCCTTGCTCTTCGCAAGAGGGTGGAGGGATTGAACGCAGGGTGTCATGTGACTATATAGAGTCACCTGGGTCTCCGGCAGGTCACAGGTGACTTTGTTGTCATTAGTACTCGACCTGCGCATGCGCAAGAATGATCATTCAGTGCTTGATGCACCGCCTCTGGCAGTCATCCGGGATTCATAGAACCGTAGTTACAGTAGTATCTTTCGTTCATGTGGATGAAAACATTTCCGTGATATTTTTTAAAATATTGTGGCGGAGATATTAATTTGTACAAAGACACTGCTACATGTGTACAAGCCTGTAGTTCTTTTCCTGGTTCAACAAACCTACGGGTGTTTTCACAACTGATAGTCCAGGAGACTCAGTTCAGTTGGGGTCCAAAATTTCAACATTTGTTATATTTTCAGCTGCTGTGGTTCTCTTTCTCCTTTGCACTGATTCAGACGAACCGAACCAGCAGAGCGAGCTGTTTGTCTCCTCGCCTGTGAGTGCGCTGCACCAAGAACCGCTGAAGGACACAACATGAAAACCTCAGACAAAGACACTGAGTGCAATTTCCTCCTTCACCAAATGTAAACAGAAACGGAGCTGCATCAGATTTGGAATTTCTCTTATGTTTTTGGCTAAAGACCACGAGTCATTTCTACCGCTAATGCTATTCTAGAGCGTTTATTTTGGTTGTATTTACCCAGAATGCCCTGCGTTGTAATACAGTTCCTGCTTTCGAAGCGGTCTCTAGTCTTAGCACATATGCATTCAAACCAGAACAGTGTTCACTTCAGCCAAACCAAGACCGAGGTTTGAAGGCAGAACAGTCACATCAGAGTGTGATACACATTCACATCTCCACAAATGAAACAGACTTTTTAGGCAAACTAAACTTTTTAGGCAAACTAAACCAGACTTTTTTTGTTCCCAAACTTAGATCACAACTCCAAACTGCATGCACCCTGCCTTTCAATGAGTGGCTCTTCAACAGGCTACTCCAGATGGCATTTGGGTTGGATGTGATAGTTTGTCTTAACCCTGCTTCGTGTTTCAGGTGCGTTTCTGCTCCAATCCACCTGATCCTAATGACTGCATTGGCTCTTCAGCATGGCATCCAGCTGCAGAAACCTGATAATCAGCAACTGATGTAAGTCAGCTGTGTAGCAGTACCAGAGCTGAGAGAAGCTGAACAATGCAGAACCAAGGCATGACATAAGTACTGTTTAAAAATGTATTTAAGATTCATTTTAACTCATTACTGTGCTTTTTATGCTAACGGAACAATTTAGAGAGACAATAGAAAGAGAGTTTGAATTTACAAGTTAAGTCCACGCATTGGGATATCAGCCAGAAAATAACTTAGTTTCAGTTTCCATGTAGATCATGTTAATATCTGAATGAATCGCATTCAAACCAGATAAGCCCATAAATATGTTATTCAATAACATTTGTGTTACATGGACATCCAGCTGACTTATTTTTCAAATAAAGGGTTTAATAGAGAAAAAAAATTATGTTTCACAAAATAAATGTAAATTTGACCATGGATAAAAGTCAACAAATTAAAAAAATGTTACCTTTGAAATAAAGGGGGTGGGGATTAATTTTTGTGGCAGCTGTAGTTCGAGCTAATCAGTTATCTGTAGAGCAGTGTTCAATTATACAACTGCGGCACAGTGTGCTTTAAAGGTATCAATATTGCAAATGATTAAACTAGTAAACACACACACACACACACACAGATCTATCTCTCTCTTTATATATATATATATATATATATATATATATATATATTCTAAATAACTACAACAATAAAATAGAAATTCCTACACATTGATATACAAATGATACAAATATTTTAAAAAGTCAAATAAGTTTTTGAATAGGTATTTGCTGAAATTGACTAAACCACAAATATTTCCTTATATATTATTTAAAAATTAAAACAGACACGGAACAATACATAAGGGATAATTATTCTTCTTGCCAATCTGAATGTCTGCATGTTTGATCTGATTTTGAAAAGCCCTTGAGCAACAATATTCCTGCAGGTTTGGTGCTCCTGCACACCTGATTTAAATAAATGGCTCATTAACGGGATTCTGCACAACTGGAGGAAAGGTGGAGGAGGAGACAGAACCATCTGGATCATCTTCCTGCAGATGCAGGACTTTCAACAACTTAAGATGGACATGCAAATGAGTGATTCGTTTTTTCTCTTAAATTGAAATATTTTAAGCCGTTTTATGTTAGACTGGACCCAGCCGTAAGAAGAAACACCAAACTGACACCACAAATCTCAGCCCAGTCTGTCCGACTCGCAGCAGTTTCTATTCGGGTTCAGAGAACCACATGCAGGAGAAAACGAGCTGTATTTACCCTGGATACGGTGAGATCGGTCATCAGCTGCTCAAAGGCCCGCGTCTCCTCTGCTTGCTTCTGGTTGTGCAGCGCGATCTTCTCGCTGAACTTCCTCGGGTTGGAGCCACCTGTGCCCGCGGAGCCGGACATTGTGCGGGCCGCAGTTTAAAAACTTTAGCGGGGGGTAGAAAAGTGGAAGTCCGTTCTGGAGATGAGGCGGCCGGCTGTTTATCTTCCAAAACCTCTCTGAGACGGCAGCTGCAGACCCATGAGAGTCCCTGGAAACACTCCGCACATGAGCGGCAGTACCAAGTTGCCGCAAACTGACTCCGTTCAACTGGTCGTGCTAACGCGGCTAAGCTAACGTTAAGCTGTCATAAAAGTTATCTCCCGATTACTTGTAACGGAATAAATTAAAACTCTGCTGCTGTCTTAATGTTTGGAAATTATTCACCCTTAGTTTCGAGAATAAATTGATAAACACAGCAACTTATCTGCGTATTTAACTTCATATTAGCGCATTTCAACAAACTACTTGTTTAAATGTTAGGATGACGTTAGCATGTTGCTAACATAACACAACCGAACGAACAGCAGCAGCTAACCCCTCTAGCTAAGCTGCTAAACGGACCATGTCTGTAATTTTAACAACGTATCCTTTTGTTGTCTTCCTCTGCTGAAAAAACTAACAAGTTTTTAACCTCTTCGGCTAAAATGCTGCGCCAAAACAGCGACGCTTAAACAGTTTCAACAAGTGTCCGTTGGTCCCGCATTCATTGACTTGATACAATTTCCACCTTATTTCTCCTAAAGTGAGAATAATTGGCTCCCAAACTGTCCGTGTGCGACGCAATCCACGCTGGTAGTTGGGATAGATATATCACGGCTCTCCACAGAAGAGGCGAGTCCCGAGTTAATCCACGGACAGCGCAGAGATCTCAGACAAACTCCGGTCCGACGACTCCATGAAGATAAACAAAGCAGCGCGGACGGAAACGCTCGTCTTTTCCTCGCCAATATCACACTTTTTAAGAGGTCGTTGATTTCCTAAAACGGCACAGATGTTCTTTAGTTCATGAGTCCAGGAATGACAGAGCTAGAAAACGGCAGTGAGATCCACAGGCTTGTTATTCCCTCATACTGCTGCTGCCTGCGAGAAAAACATTACCTCGTTAAACTCTGTCGACGCTGCCAGTGGCCACAAGAGGGAGACAAAGTCACCTTAATGAACCTGCTTTGGCTGATTAACCATTTCATTCTGGGATCCAAAAATTGTTTTTCCTCTTTTTAGTCTCGACTTTTGGTATATATAAATACACTGCTTAAAAAAATTTAGGGAACACTCAAATAACACATCCTAGATCTGAATGAATGAAATAAATATGAAAATAATTTCCACCTGTTGTCTATTCCATTTGCACAACAGCAGGTGATATTGATTGTCAATCAGTGTTGCTTTCTAAGTGGACAGTTTGATTTCACAGAAGTTTGATTTACTTGGAGTTATATTGTGTTGTTTGAGTGTTCCCTTTATTTTTTTTTTAGCAGTATATATATATTTGGGTTTTTTTTCCCCCAACATGTACTTAAAAAAATCTTTACATGCAATTAAAATAACGATATATCAACTTGCTCTTGTTCCATTAACTCCTCATTTAAGTCTTTAGACTCTCCTCCCTGACCTTGTTTGACACTAAAACAAAATAAATGTACTTTCAAAAAGTATATAAATATGTTAAGATTATCCTGAACAAGCATGTGGACACAGTGCAAAGGAACCACTACCTTTCATCTCAGTTCTGTATGTGCCTCAACCTGTCAATCAGAAAGATGCAACCTATTAATAGGCACTAACACGAGCTTTTAAGAGTGGCATTAAAATCCACACACATACAAGGAAACTGCTTCTGAGATATCAATGATGCATTCATAACCTGAATACCTGCAACATTTCCTCCTGTGATTGCTCCTCTTATTGTCTGTACTTCCTGATTCACTTTTCTTGTCTTTTGTAATTATCAGATCTTCCAGACATCTTTATTAAAAAGTTCATGAATCAGCCTCAACACAGAAGTTTCTCCCATCCAAATTAAGCCAAAATATTTCAATTTTTCAAAACAGACTCATTAATTGCAGACCCATTTCAGTTCCAAACTGATTGCAGCCACACGGAGAATCACTAAACCAAGTTGTGAGATTGTTGCTGTGTAGAACCGAGATAGGATTTTCTGGACCTCAGACTGGTTTACTGAATGTTTTAGACCCTGCTTTCCAGTCTTCTGGACAAGCATATGAGATGTCTTCATTGTTGGGGTTGCTGCAGTACTGTAGCAACCGTTTATATAGAGTGGATAGATAAATTATCCTATAACTATGAATCTGAGCAGAAAACAGTCTAGGCGAAACAGCCATGGATCGAGGAGACCAATTAATCCGTTTCCAATGTGGGAGAAAGTCAGAGTACCTGGAGAAAACCCATCCATGCACAGGGAGAACATGCAGAAAGACTCCCACTGCGGTTTGAAGCCAGGAGCTTCTTTCTGCAAGGCAACAGTGGTACCAGCTGCAGCTCTTTATTAATTAATATTATCCAATAGTCACAAATCAAGCAAACCTACCTCAGGAACAACCACAATGCATTGAAAGAGCTTTATTCTAAAACAGGAAGAGTACATCACAGTCTGGGCTGCAGACAGCGCCACCGACTTACACAGACTGAAAATTTTACGTCCGGATGACTGAGTCCACACAGAGTCCGGGTTTCAGGCGAAATCAAATCATCGCCGAGGAAAACTGTTTGGTGTACAGTGCCATCTGCTGGACTCCCCCTCCCCACATTTTATCAAAGTAATACTGAACATCCTTGAGCTCATGCAAGAGATCCGTCTCAGGCTTAGCAAACATAAGCTATCGTTTAATGGAAACTGACAACATATAAAATATAAATAAAGACAACTTTGATGCATTTTTCATTTAAAATACAACAGAGTCTTTGCAAATCAGCACACGTCTTCACTGCAGCAATCATAGACCTGCTTTAATCAGAAGATAAATGAACTAAAGTGGATATATATTCAAATATATAAAATAATGTGTCAAAAAGCTGATCGAGTCCATCTGAGCAAAAGTTTGGACTGCTTCAAGAAACATGGAAAACACTAAGAGGTCAGATTAGTGCCAATATTTATTGTCCATATGTCTAAAAAAGTGAAATATTTAGATTTTCTTATCAAATATTTACCACTTTTGTACAGTTAGGAGTGAATGTCATACCAAAAAAAGTTGAGCTAATTTATCTTTTTCCCTTCAAAACATATTTCTGTTAGAAGCAGCAGAAAGAAGAGCTCAGTGTTTCAACATGCTGCCATGTATTTTTCTACTGATGCTCAATGAATCTGGATTGACTGGGTAAACTGACGACTGGGGGGAAAAAAAGCATCTTTACATAAAATAATCTCAATAAATCAAAGCCCGTGTACAAGATATTCAGAATAATTCAATCAAAAATACAAATCTGACTTTGCTGCAGCTATGCAATTAGATGCATGGAAAACTTGGACAAAAGAGCGCATGGAGACGCACCTGATATATTTATTAAAAAAAAAACAAAACTAATGCACAGAATTTTGCATAGGCAGAAATGAGAGGTGCAGTGAGGGCAGGCGTTAAGGCAGCCCCCAGGTTCTGTTTCATTTCAGTGTCTGTAGCTCTTTGCTCCTTTTCTTTTCTTTCCATTTTCAGTAGAATTTCTTGTTGAGCAGGAAGATGAGCAGGTTGACGTTGACGGTGGCTTTGTCGAAGAGCTTCATCACCGCCACGCCTTCGTACTGCAGCTGGAGGAGATCCTGGCAGACAAACAAAGACAAAAACGTTCAAAACATGTAAAACTTTCGCAGGGTTTCATCAGCACACATCAAATTTATGCAGAAATTTACGTTGATATGCAACGAATTCTGAATGATTCTTGTCTTTATTGCTTGGAATGGTTCAGTTTGTCCACATGCTTTACAAGATTTGACCCCATTTTCCTGAAGACGCGTCCAAATTGGTAAAGCTCTGATCTTTCACATCACCAGATTATTCCTGGACTTTGTCTCTGGATTTCTTTGGAGATTTGACTTTCATCATGATGATTCACTAACAACTGCTGATTCAAAAAGACACTGACATCACATCTGCAGAGAGATTTGGTATAAAAATAATCCATGTCCAATTTTAATAGATTTTTTTCTGCCTTTATTTTCCAAGAAAGAAATTACAAATTACAGAAAGGATTTTCAGAAAGTGGCTTTTATTTCAAACATTCCTTTTTTGAGTTGCTCAACTAAAATATGGAAATTTTTGTATAAATACTAAAATTTAGTCATAATATTAGCAGAAAATGATGCAACTTTACCAGAAAAGAATTATAAAAATGCCAAGAAAAAGGTTTTCATTAAAAAAATCTTCTATAAAATTATCTGGAGCTGATGTGAGCAGCTCAGTCCGAGTTTTTCTTTCTTCAAAACAGACACAGCTGTTTTTACGACTGTTTCAAGCTACTGCCAAAAATAACTTAATGTGTTAAAAGATTCAATATCCGTAAAACCTAAACTACAAGATGCTCAACATTCCTCTGTTGTTATTTTTCATGTTGGATTTTTTTAATAAAACGACTTTATTATCTTAAAATTACAACTTTATTCTTGTAATAATATGACTTTATTTTACTAGTTAGAACAATTAAATAAAATTGTAGCTTGGTTCAAATATTCGACTATTAACCTGAATTTAAAGTATTTATATTTTGTAAATAGAAGACGTAAAACACGCCAAGCTATGAAAATCCAAAAAGTGCATTGAAGAAAAAAAAAAATCCAGATTTTTGATAACTGGAATCCTCCAAAACCAAAAATCTGATTAATCCATGAAACTGATTTATCTCTAACCCCCGACATGCAGCCAAATGGTCATTTTGCGTCGTTTTAACATGAACAAAATTAGTTTTTAGGCAACAATATTTTGAATTAGTCTGCGTCAGATTGTTCTGTTGAAAACCGGATCAGGAAGGTGGAGTTGCTGCCGCGCCTCCTGGTTTGCTGACATGCAGAGCAGTACCTGATATTCTAATGGTAACGTCTCCAAATGCACGCCCATGAACTTGGCCTTCACGTCGAACACGCCAACCGTCTCGGAGGGAGAAATCTCAAAGATCGCATTCTTATACCTGCAATGGGAAAAACAGATTCACTCAGGAAGAATCTGATAGAAAACACAGCGAAGAACTCAGCCTTTTAAAACGGGATGCGTTAAAACCAAAAGGCCGATTTGTTGAGCTGCAGTTCTTCACTCACTGGCTGGGCTGCAGATCATCAATTGAGATCAGAACTCCTTTCTCCTTCAGCCGAGCTGCTGTGTACTTCTGGGCAATCTGCTTACTCTTCTTGGTCTTGTTGTCGCCTGGTTTCCTTGACAACCTGACAGGAAAACATGAAGTACCCTTTCAGAATAAAGTTTATAAGAGGTTTTTAGGCTCTTGATGAGTTTTCTGTAGTTGATGTGTTTGACACACATCCTTATTCTGCTACTGGCTTCGTTGTAAAAGTCTCCAAATGAAAACATTTTTTTAGAGTAGATCAAAAAACAGCATTTCACCTGATAACAACATGCATTTATGCAAAACTTAATCAGAAATTTATAACTTTAAACCCAACTTGTCTGCAAATGAGTGTCTCTTTTGACCTTCCACAAAAGCTCTCGATGCAAAGACATAAATATTAAGAAGAACTAGAAAGTATTTTTATTTCAGATATAATAAAAATGCAAGTTTTTCACTAGTTTTCATTTATTCTTGCAATATTTACGTTGAATTTCCACAAAGAATGACACTAAAAGAATTCGTAAAATGTTTTTAGATCTGACTTGTCATTAGGTTGGAATCTGTGTACTTATTTATTTTTACATATTTTTCATCTCTCAGAGAAAAGGTCCATCCTTCTTTTTTTGCTCAATTTTATCATTAACTTTGTCATGACACTTTTAATATAAAGTTGACATTATTCAAAATGTCTTCGTTACGACAGCTCGACACTGACCAAGAAATTATGATCCGATATAAATTTGTTATAAAAGTATTACTGATTAAACTTTAGTTTGATGTTATTAAAGTTAAAGTTTAATCAGTAATACTTTCATACTATTTTAAGCTCTACAGAAGGAGCAGAGGCTTTTTGGGGCCTCCAACGTGTTTTTGGCCCTCGTGGCTTTAAGGAGGATCACCTGCAGGACTCCAGCTATGACGTCTACTTACTTGCCCTTGCTGGCCAGGTTGTCCATGCACGTCTTGATGTACTGGTTGTAGGAATCGATCTGCATGTTGTAGAAGGTGGTTTTTGAATTCAGGCCCGAGTTGGTCTGCTGAAGCTTCACCAGCTCGGCTTTCCTGCGCTGCCGATACCGTCTCTGGTTCCTGATGTCCTGCAGCGCACACACACACAGACACACAGCATATTAAAACCAGGGTAAAAATGTGAGCCTGGTATTTAGGTATTTCAGAATAGTTTAATTTTATTTCATCTGGATTTTTTGTTTCTCTCATTCAGTTAGTTTTCATTAGTTTTTAGAGTTTTTTCTTTCTTTCTAGCAAAAGCTGGATGTTAAAAAAATCCTCACTCTGGTCTTAACTAGACTTTCTTTGATGGAAAGTTTTATTTACAGAGACATCATTATTTATCATATATGTTGTTTCTGTTTTGTTTTATTTATTTTAGCTATTTGAGAGTGTTACATGTTTATTAGAATTAACTGAAATATGTGTCAATATTGACGAGCCTTTTTGCTGGTTTTTATTAGTTAAATGTTGTTTTTCTTTATTAGTTATGTAAGTAGTTTTTTTTTTTTCAAATTTTGGTTAATATTTAGATGCAGAGTTCAAAAACGTTTAAGTCTTGTACTGTGATTATGTTTACATTGATTGGGGAATGAATATTGAACCAAATATATTTATTCAAATATTGACTGGTGTTTAATCTGCCGCCATTTTGGAGATTAAACATAAACTGCTTGAGTGGGGAAAATCTAAATCAATTTCACATCCGTTCAAAATATCAATAAATAGATTAAAACACTAAGACAAACGACATTATAGCTATAATTCTAGTAGGTTTAGTCTTATAAAAGCACAATATAGCTTTTTCACCCGTTTATTACTGTTTTTATTTATTTCAGAAAACAAAAATGTTTAATTTCAGTTTTCATTATTTTGCTAACTGATTGAAACTGAGCCGGCTGTTATTTAAACCCCACAGATAAAGGGTTTATTTTTCTGACCTTGGCGATGTCGTTGATGAGGTCCTGGTAGCGGTTCTCCGGGTGGACCTTCCCGAGCTCGGCCAGCCGCTGCAGGTTGCTCTTGATCTTGTCCTTTTTGCCCTGCAGGGTCAGGCTGTCGTCCACCACCGGCTTCACCTGCTTCATCTTCTCTGGGGTCTTTGCATCCCTGATGGCTCTCCTCTGCATGGCTCGCTGGTACTCCGCTTCCTGAAAGCACAAAAACAACAAGGCCTCAATTACTGCATGAAAAATGTTAACCTGGTTGCAACTTTTGGGCTTTTAAGGCCTGAAAACACAACGTGCAACTGCAACAATTGTTAGAAATCTCTGGGATTTGTTCACTAATGAGGGGAAAGATGAAGAGGTACCACAGGAAGGCCTTCCCAGAAGCTGATTTATCCATTTCAGAACCAGGTTAAATGTGTGTTTTGGATTGTTTTCCTGTTGGGACTGCACAGCATTCTGGGGTTTGTAGGCTTTAGATGCCTAGCAACAACCTGTTGAGTAACCTGCGCAGCAGCAGTTTCAGGTTAAGCTACTTTGCCTCGAACTACTTAAAATTTAAAAAAAACAATGCAGTGGAATGAAAATTGTGGATACATTAGCACAGGTCACACCACCAGTTTGGCTGTGTTTCAGATATTTAAAATACAAAACTAATCAATAATTATTGATTAAACTAAACATTTTCAAGGCTAGCAAAAATGTGATTGTGCTAAAAGAAAACTTTGCTCATATTGGCTCATTAGCTAAAGTACATAACTGGATACTTGTGTTTTTATTTAGCCAGATATTAATGCAGGTAATTGAAGAATAATTTGATTTTCTGAAGGTCTCTTTTCTTGGATTTTGGCTGCTTTTATGGCTTGTTTCCCCAAACTGTGATAACATCCTGTGTGCTAAAAAGCAAAATGAGGAAAGAAGATGTGTCAGTACGAAAAAATGACTGGGACTGTCTGGTTAAAAAAACAGAAGTTATCAAAACATCAGGAGTTGTTCAACACTGGATATAATTGATTAGATGGAAATTTACAGCTGATAAACAGCAGAGAAATCAGGATAACTAATGACAGAACGACTCCATGAAGGAATTCCTCTGGGTCTGAAATTTGCCAGTTTTCAAAAAGAGGATGTTGCCTAATAGGTGGGAAGTGCAACTCTGTTTGCACATTATACGTCACAAAGTGAAGTCAGCATTTGTCTTCAAGCATGTTAAGTTCCCATTTTGTGCCTCAAGGTAACGCTGTAGTTTTCCACTCTAATCAAAGAAACAAACGCTGTGGACATGGCTAAATGCTGGGCGCCCTCTGGTGTCTGTTTGAAGCAATGACTCAAATCATTCATTTTCACCACATCCAACCTGCTCTGGAGACGCTGTTGAATCCAGGATCTCAGTCAGCGTCTCCCCAGGCTGGAACCGGATGACATCCACAATGAGCCTCTTGGTGCTGGAAACAATAAAACCAAGATGAAAATGTTTCTGATTACGCTTCAGTGAATCTTGCTGTTGGGGCCAAACTCACTTGAGCAGGAGAGTCTTGGCGTCCATCTCTGTATTGGCCTCACCGGGAACGTCAAACTTGTTGGTGAGCGTGAGTGAGACCTCTGTCTTTCCCATCAGCTCTTTGTTGGGATCGTCCGGAGGAAGAGGATTTTCACCTGACAGACAGATGGAGGGCAGAAACTGCTCTCAATAAACAATGTAGCCAAATCATATAAGTAAAGTGGTGATCATTTGATGAAAATAAAATAACAAAAATCAATATTTTTGGTTCATTCTGTGGTTTTTAGCCTTGCAGGAGACATAGTATGCTTCCTTTAACTATTTAGCATATGTGTAAGGGAAATACAAAACATGTTCATGACACTTTTTTTTTTTTTTCACAAAATCTGTCTGGGATGAGATTTTAGTCTCCTCAGGTCTGCCTAGTTTGAGCTCCTTTCAGAATAACCTATTTTAGGGCGTCTTATCACTTTAAACCCTGCTGCTGGCCACGCCCCCCATTTAAACATTTACACTCGCACATGAAAATGGCTTCAAACAGATGCACACTTGTAAAACCGTACATCTTTAAAAAGCATAAGTGGAGCCTCCTGCACAATTAGCAAAAATGCAGCAAGTGGTTTCTGGATAGAAAATAAGCAATAAAACACTTGTCTTTTCCAGCAGCCATTGTACGGCACATATAGCTGAACAACCAGCTGACCAAACGGGCTGCCACTCAGCTTGCGATGTTAGGTAATGAAATGGGCTTCACTTGTTTTCCCGACACAAAAAAACATGAACTTATTACCAAAAACTGGCTGAGTGTTTTGTTTGTTTTAGTTTTTAATCTATATTTAGAAGCAGTAGAAACCCAAACGGAAGTGCAAAAATGTGCAAAATATAAATTTCTGCATAATACGGCCACTTTAAAATCTGGTTTGACGTTTAGGGCCAGAACAGAGGAGGGACAATTTGAAATAATCTGGTCATTTTAATCCACTCACCAATAAGAGACTCCACAGTGGGAACTTCCCCCAGGTCCGTGAGCAGCTCATGGATGGGGTCATTGTGTTCAGGTGCAATGGCGTCCTGGTGATCCAGCAGCAGCTAACAGAACACAAAAGATTACTAGTTGTAATCAACTAATCATGGAATAATCAATTTTAGAACGTGGTGATTCAAACTCACAGTGTGAGTGTTTATAATCTCTCCAATGGAGATGTAGATGACAGGTTTGGTGACCGTGACCAAGTCTGAGTACTGGTCCACATTGAATTTATCTTCAAGGGAGGGAACGTCACATGCAGCCAAAAAGAAACGCCTGTGAAAGAAGGAGAAAATAATGAGTTTGAAAAAACAAAAGGAACATTTTCAGCAGTAATATTCAGAAGTGTTAAGATTTGACACCTGAACTTCTGATGGGAGGAGCTGAGATATTCGTTGATGGGGTTGAGGTGAGCGTTATCTCCCAGGAACATCTTGTTGGACGCAGCGTGCTGAAGCATCTTGGCCACAGAACCCAGGTTCCTTCTTTGCTCAGTGGTAAGCTGACCACCAGCAGACACCTCAATAATGTCGAAGGCATCAGGTGCTACAATAGCAGGGTTCATGTAGCGGTAATACAAAAGGTTCCCCACAATCTGCAAAGTTCAAACGGCTCCATCACTTCAATGATGATACTCAGAATAATTTAGTGCAAATTATTATTTTTCCCATTTTACAAGACCTTTAGCATAAGTATGGACAGTTCAGTCAATGCTTCAGAGAGATGCAGAAATGTCTAAATGATAGAGAGGAGCATGAAAGAAAGCCGAAAAAGGTGGCTTGGCTCACCTTAGTGTCAGCAGAGATAAGGGAGCAGCTGAAAATCGACAGAGAGAAACTGGAGCTGGTTGGAAACATGGAAGGAAGAGGGCAACACCAGAAGAAGATAAAGGAAAGAGATGTGTAACAAAGAAAGGCAGAACTGGAAGAAAATGAGCATGAAAACTGTTAAATGAGTGGCAGCAGTAAATTGAAGTCAATGGGTTGGAGATAATGGGTCAATTAAACACTGGATGTCAAAATCAGTTTAAAACTAATATTCACTGCTGATTACTATGATAATTATTGTTACCATATGATGAGTCACAGTTCATCATTATGATTAATGCAAACATTTGCATAAAGGCTTCAATAGTTAATTAGTGATCAATTACCATAAGATCATCCACAGTTTGTTATGATTAATGCAAACATTAGAATGCCAGCAACTGACAGGAGGATTCTAACATTCATGGTAAATTGTGATAAATGCCTGCATTAGCATGCTGATGTACGCTAACAGCTTAAACATCGTCTGTACCGACATTAGCATATCAGCTTCCACAAGATTATTATGATTAACAGCTACTTAACTATTGTTTAATGCTAACAATAGCGTGCTAAAACCCAAAGTTCATCATGATCAACTTTAGCATGCTAATGTCCATGGTCAGTGGTTATGATTAAACATTAGCATAATAACGTCCACAGTTGGTGTTGAGGTTATGTTTATTGCTAACACCAGAATGCTAGGATCCATCATTTTTATTTTGGTTGACATTAAAAGGCCATTAGCTGTAAGTGATTATTGCTATTAGCTCCAATATCCACAATTGATTTAGATTAATGTCAACTGTAGCAAGGTTAACATCCAGAGTTAGTTATTTTGATTAATGCTAACATTGCTATGCTTTAGTCTAGTTGATTACTACAACTGGTAGTTAAAGAAGCTGAAGATCTCGAGCCTTCAATGAGTTTGTCCTCTACAGTCGAGCCTCCAGAGACCAACTAGCATCTAAAGTTGGTCATTACGACTAACATTAACATCCTAATGTCCATGTCTGTTGTTATTATTAGCCTATTATGCTAACATCCTCAGTTAATTATTGTTACTATTGCTGAAATTCATATGACAACATCAGCATAATTCATTCTGACATTACTGTTTCCCAAAGTTTTTATTTCCAAACTCATTAAGTAGGTAAATCTGAAATTATTTGCCATGCAGCATAAATAAGTTTTTGTTTTGTGGAAACTGACAGAAATAATCTAACAAATTGCAATGCAAACCTTAAGCAGCTCATCCTCCGTAGAATCTGGGAACTTCTCTTGTAAAGTGTCTTTTAGCACCTTGGAGATGAACCGCATTCCATATCTGAGACACACAAGTAACAAAGTGATGTAAAACTGGAAAATCTGACTATGCTGGGGGAAAAAAAATCTTTATTATTTAATATTTTAAAAAGATTTTAAAGATTTTAAATGAGGAACATACGGAATTTTATCCACAGAGACGATTATCGCTGACAGGAATTTATCAGTGATGCTCTTCATGTGCTTGATGGAGGCCTCCAGTCTCGTCCTCACCTCCTCGTGAGACATGGCTTGTTCTGGAGTCACGTCATAAGGCAGCTTACTGTGAACAAGACAACAAAGAAACACAAATAAATCAACAAGTTCAACCAGGAACGGTGGAGTTGGGGAAAAGCTAAAGCAAACTGACTTGTAGTTCTTAAAAAAGAAGATTTTCCAGAGCGACTCTCAGAAACAAAAGGGTAGAAGCTGTCCGTAACTATTCAATCTTCATTTTGAAGTGTTTAGATATGTTTCATTTATTTAATGGCAATACAGACTTTTCAATTGAGAAAGCTATAAATAATTTGACAGCAAAAATGTTTCTTTGAACCACTGATACAAAAAACACATCAACAAAAATATCTGGTCAGTAATTTGTGCAGAAATGTCATATCTTGCAGCTGAATACCAGGAAATAATCATGGACCATTAAACAGTAAATACCTTCATTTTCTCAAAAAAAAAAAAGATAAAGACAACATAGATAATAGATATAAAATAGAGGAATCAGACACTCGGTACTCAGTGGTTCTACCATGTTTAATCAGAATGGAGAGAGCTGATAAAAATAGATATGAGTGTCATCAGCATAGAGGGAGAACAACACACTCCATGAGACAACAAGCTTTTTTGTGTTTCATCAACTACACAAAAAACAAACAAGTTAAAGCAACTCAAAACAAGCCCCATCTTATGATGCAACCCGACCCCTATCTCACCTCGCTTCTCCAGTCTGCGACTCCATCTGGTTCACCCAGCCTTTGTAGATGTCCACTGGGTCCGTCTTGATGTTTAGTGTTTTGTCGTCCATAATCTCTTTGACCACAGGTGCCAGGATCTGCCGCAGTGCGTTCTGTCCTCGAGCGCCTCTGTGGAAGCTCACCACCATCTTGATTACTGTTGGATTTCCTGTTACAATCTCCTTCATCTGGTCCACTTTTGACCTACAAGTAGTTTAACAACATGGTGAGTTAGTAGATACTGATATTGGGATATACCATGTTGCATTAGGTTAACCATACAGGTATTCATCTAAGCACACACACAAAGGTCTCTTAGGCACTCTTTAAAATGGCAAAGACAAGAGAACACAACATTTGTGTAATGCAGATGTGATTTCCGTTTTGTAAGTTGGGAAATGGTTACAGCAAGATTGTTACTGGCATAAACTTGAAAAAATTACAAGGATGCAGAAACAACTGGAACTGTGACAAACAGGAACAAAGTCTCAAGTATACCTTTCCCCCATCCATGACAACCATTAGCTGCCAGCTACATGCTAGCGGGTTGTTTTGGAGGTTTGCCAAGAAAAGGCCTTTTCTGACTTACCATCACAAACGTAATAACATACAGCTTGCTTCCAGGAAAAACGTACAACTTAGCAAAATGTAGAAATATTGAGACATTGTTTTAAACAGTGACATAATCTGTTGAAAGAAACTCGAGATGTCATGATTCTGAGAAACAGGTGAAAATCCAGAGTAAAGCACATCAACAAATTGACACAGGTTAGAAAGTTAGACTGGACAAAACGTTTTTGTATGTTTGCTATTGATCAATTCCTAACAAAATTGGCACCAACGTGGGACTTTACCCGCATTAATTGCTGAGCCACCTGGAATGGAGACTCTCATATTTACAGAGTGCAGAGCCTGTTGGACGTCACGTCTTTCACTTCAGATGCAGACGGCTTTATAAACAGAATGCAACGACCGACTCATAATGCTCCTCAGCATAAACTGACCCATAAAAGAGCCGGAGCTCACTGAGTTAGACAGTAGCAGTCTTCTCTTGTAAAACTAATAGTTATGAGATCAGGACTTTGTTTCTTACTTAATCTCCTCCTGCAGAGCAGTTTTGAAGAGCTTCAGGAGCAGGTACTCCTCCCTCTGGTTTGAGGCATAGTTATACAGGGTGAAGATGACAGAGTCCATGAACTTTGTAGATTTATTCTGTGGCATCTGGAAGATCAACTTGGCCAGATACGTTGGGTTGGTCTACAACGAATCAGACGGAAGGAGATGAGTTACCAGGCAGACAGGTGGATTTGACAGGAATTCAGCAACAGACAAATACTGTAAAGGATTATCACCTGTAAAAGGTAAAAGAGATGCTGATAGGCCTCAAGCTTGACTCTCTTCTCCTTGCTGAGAGCCTTCAGGCCCCCCCTCTGCTTGTTCATCATCATCATGTCGGACAACTGGCCCTTATTCTTCTTGGTCAGCTTCTTGCTGTGGGACACCACCTCCTGAAGGGTGATCTTGTTCTTCACCAGCAGGCCGATCTTGATGTCCATCAGGTTCAAGTCGTTCTCCAGCTGCTGGTTGGAGCGGATGTTTGTGACCACCTCCTCACGGAGCCGCATCAGCTCTAGCTCCTCCTGGAAGTCCTGGTCGCTGTGATCCAGAAGGTGGACGAACTTCCTCACCACCGCCATTGGGGGATTTTCGGCATTAACTGTGGAAAGTTTGCAGAAATGTCACATGACCACTAAACTCAAGAGGCCATGTGACAAAGTGGGTGACCAACGTGGCCAGGCTATCCTACTTACTCAGAGTCTTGTAGTCGTCCCTCGCCTTGTTAGCTCTGATGAATGCCTGGATCTTCACCACATCATCAATCTGCAGCGCAAAACATGAATCAGTGAGTCAAAGATTTCAATTCAGAAAGGAAAGTGACCTTTCTGATGAGTTGAAGTAGGTCAAAGATCTCAAAACATTGAGGAACAATCTAAAGATATTCAAAATCAGATAAAGTAATTGACCAGGAAAGGGTTACCAAGTCTATTCCAAGAGAACCACCAGCAAAAATTACCCAGAGTGCATCAGCAGCTCATCCAAGAACAACATTTTGGTGCGTTCATGTTTGAAACTCTCCGTGAGTGAATGAATTTAAACAATCAGGGGGCGATTACTTTTCATAGTTTCAGGTTGGCGTAGAACTGCGGGTGAATAACTCACATGATCTTCAAAGTACTTCAGGCGATCTTTATACTTCTTACGAGCTTGATGCATTCGGACCAGGGACTGAATCTGAAACAAAGACAAATCTATCAGTTTTTAATGCTTTTTGTCTACAATCGTGCGACAGATCACTGGAACGTCTTCCCAGTTTTACCTTAATGGCTTCGGCGGTGTGATCTTTCAGGTACTGCTTGCGATCCTGGAATGCCTTCCTCTGTTTGAGGCCTTTCCAGTGAGCCTGACGAGAAAAGTTTGGTTTTCAAACTTTCTGATAACATCTGGGTTTAGTCTAAAAGTATTATAACACATTTCTCACCTGGATGCACCTGACAGCCGGGTCTTGAGATTTCAGGAAGTTCATCCGCTCCTTCAGCCCATTTCTCACCAGGTAGCCGCGACATCGAGCTTGAAGCTTCGCAATCAGAGTCTCGTTAGCGAGCCAGAGCTGCTCCCGGTTGTAGGCGGTAGTTACCCCCGAAATGACCCCCTGATGGGAGAAAATAAACGGTTAAACTAAGCTTCCCAACCCCAGGTGAGTCCCACACCTGGCAGAGGCCGACCTGGATCTCCTCCTTGTTGATCTGCGTGTTGTTTGGCTTGAAGGCCTCAGGCTCCACCCACGTGCCCTCCTTGGTCTGCAGGTTGTAGTAGTAGTTGTGTCCACCCTTCACCCAGTGTTTGACCCACTCACTGCCATTATCACCTGGACAGACGGATTGTTTTCACTTTAATTTATGAAGGTAATGAACCATCGGGTCTCAGAAAAGGAAAACAAAGATGAAGCTACAAAAATCCCAGTGTTTGCTAAATGTAACAAAATCCATGGATTGTTTTTGACAATTAGGAAGATGAATGTTTGCAAAAGAAAAGAATAGATTTTTAATAGATGTTATGTTCATGTGTGATGATTGATTCACTGCAAAAACACAAAATCTTACCAAGTATTTCTGATATAGTTTCTAATGCAAATATGTTAGTTCACTTAAAATAAGACAAAACTTATGTTACTTTCCAGTAAGTTATAGGAGCTTGTTTTAAGTCAATATTCCCATAATATTGATGAAAAAGTTTTATTGGCAGATTATTTAACTTAACATAAGAATAATGTCTTGCTGTAAATGAAATTGTCTGCCAATGGAACCAAAACTTTGACTTAAAACAAGCAGCTACAGCTTCCTTAAAAGTTATTTGTACATTATTTTTGTCTTATTTCATGTGAACTAAGATATTTGCACTAAAAACTAAACTAAAATTGTTGGTAAGATTTTGTGGTTTTGTAGTGTAAGTGTGTCTTCCTAGTGCAGTTATCAAATAAATTTATAATTCAGTACATTTATTTCTGGGTTTAAAAAATTTAATGTTCAAAGTCAATTGATTGTATCAGATGTGAAAAACACGAATCGGTGCGTCTCTAAAAACGCTACAGCTGAAATACTGCAGGCTGTGAATGAGAAATTCTCCTGTATTTAGTCATAGCTACATATTTCTACATGCTGCTGCTTCATTGCCTCCAATTAATGTTCCTGTCTTTCCAGGATTCTTGGACACTCCCTTCTTTGGGTGGTGTACACTGTCAGCCAACAGCTGCATGCACCTGTGCATTTGGAGGCTTAAACTGAATTGCTTGTTTCTGAGTTGCAACCCATTGTCTCATTCTGAGATCATTCTGTTCTTGCAAATTATTCCTTTAGTCAATCTCCACTTGATAATTATGCAGATAAAAGACATAAGCAATGACTCAAACCAGGAGTAGAATGAATCATTTCTGCATCTCCTCACCTTCGTTCTTCTTCTCCTCTTTAATCTTGGCCAAGTTGCCCTGATAGGTCGGCGCGCACTCCGCGGTGACGCCGTACAGACCGGCTCCTGGACTGCGCAGAGCAGCCAGAGTCTGAGCTGAATCTCCAGTATCTACCGCCTCGTTAATGGCCTGGATGGACTGGGAGACTATTGGAACAAAACCAAACGTCAAGCATCACAATTTCCCAGACATAAACAGAAACGCTGGAAAGCAGAGGATTATATGTATGTGTGTGTGTCTGTCTGTGTGTGTGTGTGTGTGTGTGTGTGTGTGTGTGTGTGTGTGTGTGTGTGTGTGTGTGTGTGTGTGTGTTTGCTTACAGATCAAGGCCTCCTTTGTGTCTTGGTTTGCCTTAAAGATGGCGTCCTGGATCTCATCCAGCCACAGGACGGCGGACGGATCCTGAGTTTCCTAAAAGATAAAAAAAATACAAACAAAATTAGTTAAAAAAAAACCCATGAAAACATAGCAACTATAATACCAAGGCAAATGCTTATTAATGAATTTTGGCACAATGTCAATTAGATGAAGCTTTCTAGAGTGAAACGTAAAGCCACAAGCCAGCCTGGTCCAAACGGGGTCAGCAACCAGTCCATGATCAAACCACTTCAGTCTTCAACAAAGTGGCTAAAAATCAAGGACATTAATCAAGATGCAGCAATGGCCTAGTCAAAGTTCAAACTGAAACGCTGTAAGAGAGTCAGACTCACTTCATTGTCATGCCACAATACACTACAGAACAAAGTTACTATTCATATTACATGTAACAAAATCTTACCGAGTATTTTTGGTCTCATTTCCAGTAAAAATCTTTGAAATGAAACTTAGAAGCAACTTTTCAGTGAGATATCGGAGTTTCTTTTAGGGAAATTATTCCTCAATATTGATGAACAAGTTCTAGTTCCACTGGCAGATTATTTAACTTGTATCATGGAAAATGTTTTGTTTGAAGTGAAATAATCTGCCAGAGGAACTAAAACTTTTTCCATCAATATTAAATATCTATGGATTAAATCACGTTCCAGTTTCTTTCTAAACTTACTTGTAGGTTGATTTGTCTTATTTCAAGCGTTCCCAGATATTTGCACTGGAAACTAGACCAAAATACTTGTTAAGATGTTGTGCATGTCACAAAAACATCTGGATTAACTGTACAAGTATAAAAACAATATTATAGAATGAAATAAAATAAGAAAAGAGGCAGTATCAATACAAGTGCAAATTTTTACAATTTGTTGCTTCTGCAGCGGTTGTGCACAAATGTTTGCAAACATGAATGAAAACTTGATGGCTTGATATCTAATTTTTTCCCATTACATTTTTACATTTTGGTATTTACTTTCTAAAAGAACCCAGACTAAAAGCAAATACTGTGTATTTATTTTGTTTCCTATTTCATTCATCAGAACCCGCACGCTTATCTTCCGCTGCAGTGGTGCCAACCCGCCACCAGATGGCACTCGTTCTACCTAAAAGTTGCTTTCTAGCTTCTCGGGTTGCAGCCCTCAGGGAACATGGAAGGAGGGGGGTAGAAGAAGAAGAAGAAGAATTGGAAGTGTGGGCAAAACTGACACCTGATCTTCATGTCTCAAGCAAAAGGGGAAAAAAACGGGGCGTGTCGCTGGATAACATCTGTAGAAGCGTGCACAGAAAGTAGTAAACAAACCTGAGTGCAGATTAGTGTTTGTGTGTTTGATTTGTAGATTGGGGGAGGCGGTGGACAGGGTGTGGCGCCGGAGCAGGCAGGGGCCTGGCTGCTGGAGGAGGAGGAGGAGGAGGAAGACCATGCAGCTTAAACTTTATGACTGCATCATGGAAATAGAGGAAGTGAGAGCTGGGGCGGTTGAGTTTTCTAGAGGTGCATAGTTCAACTATCTAACATTTTATTCTGCACTTCGTCTCACTTCCTTAGAATCTGCCTCTAGAACATTGCGTGGGATTTTTTTTTTTTTTATCTTCTCAGTTACAGCAATCGGAGAAGTTGAGGTAAATAAGTTTATTGAGGTCAACACTGATTGAAGATCTTTTTCTGGACAAGTTAAAAGAAATGCAAATCTTTCAGTGTCTACACTATGTAGCAAAATCTTGCCAGTAACTTTGGTCTGGCTTCCAGTCAATTATCTTAATACACTTGAAAAACTAACTTAAAAGTAACTTTTTAGCAAAATACAGGATGTTGTTTAAAGTAAATAATTCCTTAATGTTGATGAAAAGTATTAGTTCCACTGCAAAGTTATTTCGCTCAAGACATTTTCCCATGTTATGAGGAAAAATCTGCCAGTGGAACAAATATTGTTTCATCAATATTAAAGTATGATTTACTTAAAATAAATAATTCCACTTTTAATGCAAAGTTGCATTAAAAGGCCATTAAAAGTGTCAATTAAAAGTTTGAGTATTTCATGACTTCAGTCGTAAACCAAGAAAATGATGGTCAACCCTGACCATCGTCTTCAGGAGACCGTCTTCAGTCAGAGGCCTCTTCAGAGTCGCCGTAATACAGACTGCTACAAGAGGCCTTCCCTCTGCCAACAGCCATCCACATCTATAATAACACTTCAAGAATCTGAATTAATAAGAGTTATTTCCTTTTGGGATCAATAAGATGCTTTTGAATTTGAATGAAACATTTATGAAAACTCCTTCATGTTCATGATAGGCATGTTTATAACAGAGCCAGGAGCTTCTCCTGCCTTAAACAAACCAATAAATAAACCAATATACTGCAAGAACAGTCACTGCTTTATCTGTAATTCTGCAAAAACAATCATATTCTGATGCCTTCCATACTGAATAAAAGGTTTATTACTGGTTTATTTCCAGTAAAGGATTCATTTAAAACCTGAGTGTTCGCCAAGTCTTTCTATTTTTGGTTGCTTTGCTGCTGCAGCAAAATAACGTGATAATAATCAAACATGATTGAGTTATTCAGTGGATTCTGGGCTGGACTTCCTGCTGGTTGTGAAGACGCAGCCCGCAGCGCTGAGCGAACTTCTGTTTCCCGCCTCGCTAACCAGCAGCTCAAAGACTGCAGAGCTAATGAGACCAAAGCGAAACGCACACACTCGCTCCTTTGTTTCTCCAGATCTCCTGAACGCAGATCAGCTGCAAACTCCAACTTCCAGTTTCACTTCATCTCAGCCACGAGGCTCATCCTCCCGATGATCCCGCGCTCTCTCTCTGTGTCTCTCGCCTGGGGAATACCTCATCAGAAAAATGACAGGAAGCTGCTGTAATCACCAACTCAGTCTTCAGCTCAGGGATCGGTGTGTGTGCCCATGTAGCATTCAGCTTTCTGTCCTTTTAAGGAGTAAAACAGCAGAGGGCCTGCTTGTTATTTCCTCGTCATGTGAAATCAGCAGGAAAAACAGATTCATGTTGTTCCTTACCAACTCTGTGGAACCATTTATAGTTTCCCCCAAAAAATCTACACAAACATGTCATGCTAAAGCCACGTTTTTAGCCCCTAAACACATTTTGTTGTGTACTTTGTGTCTGTAGGAGTGCAGAAAAGTTTAATCCCACCTTGACAGGAATGTAGAAATTTTTGCAAATGTATTAAAAAAGAAAAACTGAAATATCACAGGATGATTGTGATACACAGTTATTGATTTAACACAATTAACACAACCAGAGACACAATGCATGGTTTATGTGAAAGCGGCATTAAAATACTACAACAACCTAAATGCAGGTTGGCATTGATTTCTACAGATCCTCAGTAACTTTAAGGTATTCCCTCAAAGCGTAAAATATTAACTACTTTGAGGTGATTAATCACATAAAATCCCAGTAAAACATTGAAGTTTAATGCCATAAAAGTGTAAAGAACCCTCCAGGCTGTATGACTCATTATGATTACATACACAACAAAATGGGCGGCGGCTCCGTTTTAACACAAACTACGGACCAAAAGTGAAGCTGCAACAAACACCTGCATGCTTATCTGCAGCTCGTTCTCGGCTTCCCCTCCCTACGATCAACAAAACGGCCCAAATAAGGAGCTTCTGCTCGCAACGTCACACAAATGTGCCGTGTGCACACTCTGCATGAAAGAACCACACTTTCTATGATAACCCAGGCAAATGAGTCGGGGAAAGCAGGGAGAGGTGCTCTCCAGGCAGACGGTCTGGTGTGTCTCAAGATTCACAAGCCGAGGAGGAGCGGCTGCTGAGCCACAGTTGCACATCCTGTATGGATACGGGACAGGAAGTACAGGGGCCTGGAGAGTGACAACACCATGACATCAGCGTCTGCTGCAGGCCTGAGTCACATGGAGTCATCTGCACATTTCCACCTTCACCAGTGAATGCAGTCACAGTACATCAGCACTTCCAAAGTTCTGTCCAATAAGGCAGGAACAATTAATCGACTTCATTGTGATTAATTGGAGTCTACAGACTCGATAAACAGCCGTTTGCTGATCAGTCATTAACCCAAAAGTCTGCAGAAATCTAAACACTTTGAGTTGATTAAAAAGTTTCTTTGTCTTTCATCAAGTGGCAGTTTTAGTTTTTACCTTTTGCTATCAAATTATTAATCCAAAAATAAAACAGATTAGTAGTCAGAATTATTTTTAACTGCACATCCATCCTTTGTTGCATTTCCTAAAGCAATGCTTTGGTTAACAATCACAACAGTTTCCTAAACTGTTGCAGTTTAAGAAATACAGTTATTATTTTAATCATAGTAAAAGGAATGTTATTAAACTTATTAAATTATGTGTTTATTTCCATTATTTTATACATATCTAATGTGTAAAAAAAAGCTTGGGTGGCTAAATAAAAATCTGCAGAATGCGCCAATTTGATTTTATCTGATTAATTGATTGTCAAATAATTGATGAACATAATAAGTTGTAATCCTAATCACTAATGCAAACTAGTCAAAAATATCCACAATGCAAAACAAAAACAAAATCTTACCAAGCATTTTGGTCTAGTTTTTAATGTAAATATTTTAATGTAAATTCTTGAAATAAGTCAAAACTAAATTAGGATTAACTTTTCAGTAAGATACAGGATCTTATTTTATTGTTGATTAAAAAGTTCCAGTTTCATTGGCAGATTTATTATTTTATTAATTATGCTGGAAATTAAATAATCTGCCAGTGTTTTCTTTTACTTGTACTTGTCTGACTACTAATCTGTTTTATTTTAAGTGTACTGAGACATTTGCACTAAAAAATAGACCAAAAATATTTAAGATTTTGTGTTTTTTTTGTGTGTAACTAACACAAACTCTGCAACAAAGCAGCATTTGAGCAGAAGATGTAAGAGAAACGCTGAATGTCGCAGAGCTGCATGATTTAACATCATCTGCACACCCGACCTGAGTTCAAATTCAAATAGAGTTGTGTCAGCGTTAAAATGTGAGCAGCAGGAAAATAAAGTAACTGCAGTCTGGCAGTTTGCATGAGCTGTTTGCATAAAGCTCACTAAGAAAACCTGAAGCTCACAAAGAAGCAAATGACGAAGAAAAACTGGTGAAGCTGGAGGAAACCTGAGCAGGGAAGCAATCAGAAAGTTAGTTTAATTATAGTTACGAGCTTTTTGTGAAAACTTTCAGCCGAACAAAGTTCAACAGCTTTGTTGAAGTTTTGGATATTGACTGTTGAGGACTCTTCATGTTTGTATTTATGCTCTTATTTTGAAGGCGGTTTACGCAGCAGCTCCATTTCCCATTGACTTTATTTAAAACAAGAAATAAAATAAAGCAGAAGAGATAGAAATGTAAATACAATACCTAAGTGAGTATGTCAGAGGAGTGCAGTAATTCAAATATGATTTGAATCAAAGTTAGCGGTTTAGCACCCGCTTTCATGACATACCATGTTTGTGTAGCGCATTTTGAATTATCGGTGTCTACTGTTGTCATTTTATGACTGTCAAATTATTTGGGAATTTTTGTACAGATTTAACTAAAGAAATTGAAACATTCTCTGTCTTTTTGACAAATTAAGTACAATTGGAGGCAGTGACTCATGTTTTTCAACTAAAAGCACATCACTGGCTGCATTCAGAGAAAATCACCATGTATTTTTTAGTTTTCTTATCTGACTGAAACCAACAATTACAATCAGAAACCCTTTTGTCTGACCCATTTACACCTGTGAGGTGGTTCAGCTCAGAGTCAGCCTGCTTCAGGGACATTTTGTTAAACAAAAGACAGAAGAAGCAGCTCGTGGATCCTGATTCAAAAAAAGAAAACAAAGCTGCAACATCAGACCGGCACAAAAGCAACAAAATTCCTCACGGTTTGCTGCTGTTTGGGTAGAAGGTGCAGAAAAGATTTGCAGGTTTGTAACATGACTCCATGCAGGCTGCACAAAAATGCAAACATGTGCAGGTGGTGGAAACTGAAGCTTCCTGCATCATCTCAGCTACCAGTTTCAAAACCCAGCTGTTAATATGATTGACCGTGCAACAGAAAACATATTTCTCCTGAGACAGAGCTCCAAATTCTCATGGAAAGTATTTTCTCTATAGCTGGGATGCCAAAGCCAGACACTTCTACTCACTTCAACTCCACTTTTACTCAAGTAAAAAAGTGCATTTTTTCCAAAAGGTTACTCGAGTAAATGTAACCAGTTATTACACAACTCTGGATACAAATCATGGCTCCCAAAGTGATAACATTCACAGTTTATAGGAAGCAGGGAGGAACATGAATTTGTTGCATCACAATATTTATCTCTGCAGATTTTAATCAAAATGTAGCATGAAAAGCAAACTAAGCCACAAAAATCTATGAGGTAGGAAAACCAAAACACTATTTTCCAACCGAGTCAGTTTAAAAAGCTGGTATTCTGTGCATAGACTGCAAAAATAAACAACGAGACAAAAATAATTGGTATGATTTTACATCAGCTTTGAAAAAGCACCAAAATGCAATTTATAGAGCAAATATGTCCAGTACACTTGGAAAAAGACTTTTCAGGAAGATATAGGAGCTTTTTACAAACAAATTCCTTAATATTGATGAAATATTACTAAATGCAGTGGCTCCCTAACCCTACTATTTCACTTAAAATATTTTTCTATGTTATAAGTAAAATAATCTGCTACTGGAAGTAATACTTCCAGTTGAGTATTTTTCTGAGATATTTGCAGTGGACCAGAGGTGAAGTGAATGTAGTTGGAGAGGCGAGAGGCTTGGCGGAGGGCGGCGCCTCTTCCTGCCATCTGCAGGATGCTTGTCTGACTTACATGAGCCTTTTCCCTGCGGGCCTCCAGCAGCTTGTCATGGTAGTGCTGAGCGATGGACGGGTCCACATCTGTGAGCTTGGCGGAGGGGTTCTGCAGCATGTCCAGGGTCTTCATGGGGTCGCCCTCGTCCAGCGCCTCGTTGATCTGTCCAATGGCAGCGATTCCTGCATGGACGAAAAACAGCTGAGCGGATTAACCCTCGTTATTTATCCTCATCAGCTTGTTGATGGTTTTTAAAGGGGACATATTGTATTTGATGTTTGTTCCACTGGTGGATCATTTCACCAACATCAACACTGAAAATGATTTTGTGCAAGAAAAAAAAAATGTAATGAATATGTTTGGTGCAGATTATAGATGAGTGGTGTCCAAAAGGCGGCCCGGGGGCCATCAGAGGAACTTGGACTGATTTTGTTTGGCCCCACCGAACAAAATCAATGACTCTTGACTATCATTCAAGAATTATGCAAATTTGACCTGGCCAGACTTTTATTTGTCATTTCCAGTGAAAAATGTTAATTTGTCTTTTATAATAAGCAGAAAGTTTATCCTGAAAAGTCGACTTTGCTGCAAGGAAATCAGCTCCTATTTGATTCATTAATCTTGGCTAAATATAAAAAAGGTTTTGAAAGAAAATGACTCAAAAGCTGTTCTGACACAGAGAATAAATTTCTTCAATCGACCCCAGAAAATGCTAATACAGCTAACATGCAAAATCCTTTCCAAGCTTTTGATCCCTGCAATGTGAAAAAAAAACGTAAAAAAAAACCCTTTATTTTCTCCATTTTAGATTTTTATGTTTTTGGCTGGATAATTTGGGCCCTTGATGCAAAACGTTTGGACCATCCTAACCTGTTAAAGGGGTCATAATAGGTCACCTTAGGGTAGTTTGGCTGACCAGTTAGAGGCCTAGTCTAAGTTTTTCTGGTGCGAGTCTTACGTTCGTGCTCCTCCTGCACGGCCAGGTTGACCTGGTCGATGCAGGCCTGGATGTCGTTCCAGGTCAGGTATTTGCTCCCCTCCTCTTTGGCTGCAGCTTTCAGGCGCATCAGCTCGTCCATGTACCTGATCGGCAGAGAAAACAAAACACGTCATCCTTCCACAGACATCTGATTGGAAACGACTCGGGTGTGTGACCTTTGACCCTGACCTCTGCGCATACTCGTCCTCCACGTTGCTGAGCCCGGTGACGGAGCTGGCCAGCTGCCTCCACAGGGCGGCCCGGTCGCCCACCTCCAACGCTTCGTTCATCAGAACCACGGCGGACAGCATCTCCACGGCAACCAGCAGCTCAGGGTGGGTCAGGGAGCCCTGCAGGGCGGGACGTGGCGAGAAGTCACATGACTGATGATGTCATCACTGGAAATATGTTACAGTTTGAGAAATTTATAAATGTTGGATGGATGGCTGGATGGATGGATGGATGGATGATGGATGGATGATGGATGGATGAATGGATGGATGGATGGATGGATGGATGGATGGATGATGGATGGATGGGATGGATGGATGGATGGATGGATGGATGGATGGATGGATGGATGGATGGATGGATGATGGATGGATGAATGGATGGATGGATGGATGGATGGATGATGGATGGATGGATGGATGGATGGATGGATGGATGGATGGATGGATGGATGAATGGATGGATGATGGATGGATGGATGGATGGATGGATGGATGACTGGATGGATGATGGATGGATGGATGGATGGATGGATGGATGGATGGATGATGGATGGATGGGATGGATGGATGGATGGATGGATGGATGATGGATGGATGGATGATGGATGGATGGATGGATGGATGATGGATGGATGGATGGATGGATGGATGGATGGATGGATGGATGATGGATGGATGGATGGATGGATGGATGGATGGATGACTGGATGGATGATGGATGGATGGATGGATGGATGGATGGATGGATGGATGGATGGATGATGGATGGATGGATGATGGATGGATGGATGGATGGATGGATGGATGGATGGATGATGGATGGATGGATGGATGGATGGATGGATGGATGGATGGATGGATGGATGGATGGATGGATGGATGGAGGATGGAATCTGGATTCATCTGAAGAACTGCTGACTGATGTCTGCAGGTTCCTCTCAGGTCAGAATTGCTGAGTCATGCTAGTGAATGTTTTAAAGCCTCAGTTTGTGCTGAGCTCAGCGGTTTTTATGTCGCCGCCGTTTGGCCGCTGCGGGTGCGTGGCGTCACCTCGGCGCTCTGCTGCTGCAGACAGGCCAGCTCCTTCTGGTAGAGGTCGGCGGCGCCGGGGTGAACCTCGGGCAGCTGGGCGTCCGGGTTCATCAGCTCCTCCACCGTCTTCTCCGGGACGCCCGCGCTGATGGCGGCGTTGATGCGCTCCACCGCTTTCAGCACTGCAGCAGCAGGAAGTTAACAACGGGAATAAAATTAATGCATTTAGGTCAGTTACGCTATCTTGACTGTGATAACCGTGATGCTTCGCAGTTTGATGCGGTTCAGTTCAGCTCTTACTCTTCAGGTATCCGGCGGCGACCTCGTTCGCCACGTCCACGCCGCTCTGCAGCTCATCCTTCGTCAGAGGTTGTCCAGGAGACACCTAGCATGGAGAAACGATGATGAGGAGCCAGGACAGCTAGTCTGGGATTATGTGTATGTGTGTGTGTGTGTGTGTGTGTGTGTGTGTGTGTGTGTGTGTGTGTGTGTGTGTGTGTGTGTGTGTGTGTGTGTGTGTGTGTGTACCTGCTCTTTGTTCTCCCTCTCGCCCTGCAGCTGCTTCAGGTACCAGCCTTTGTTCTCAGGCTGCAGGTTCTGGACTCCGACGGCCTTCAGAGCCTCGTACAACTTGTCCTCGTCTCCTCCAACCAGAGCCTGCTCTGCCGCACTCAGGGCGTTGCTCACTGTAGGGTCAAAGGTCAGCCAATGCATCAGGAAAAGCAAGGCATATTCACGAGCCTGTGCATGCAGCTCCTTCCAAAAGTTCTTCAAATCACGTGGTCAGTAATCTGTAATCCGATGAACGTTACTTTTTCAGGGTAACTGTCTCATTCCTGCTTACCGTTGATCATGTTGACGTTGCCCTGGATCTCTGCCTGAGTCAGAAGCTCGTCGTAAATGTCTCGCTCTGCTTCGGCGTTCTCCAGTTGCTGCGACACAAACGACAGCATTTTATTAGCTGTAGGCAATAAAAACTGTTACTTCGAAGGTGGGGCTAGATCCAACCAACATACTTTAATCATGCAGATTAAAGTATGTTGATTATCACTTACAATAAGCTACGATGTTGATGCTATGATTTCAGCCTTGCCATTCTTACTCGTTTTCGTGAGCTGGCCACCTTCTCCCCCTTGGCTTGGTAGAGCGTGTCGTGGTACTTCTGGGCCGAGTCCGGGTCCAGGTTGAGCAGCATGGCGTTGGGGTTCTGCATGGCGGCCAGGGTTCCCTCTGGGACTCCCTGGTCGATGGCCTCGTTGATGGCGATCACTGCGGCATGCACTGAGGACGGAGGAGCAGCGTCAGAGAGGGCGACCCGTTTCATTTCTTACTAAAGTTGCCATCGGCTTTGCTGTGGTTGATACGGAGAGAAAAAGCGGCTCTGAATGTCTAATCAACACATTTAATCCCAACTGGACTCCCACTGAACTGTAATGACGATTCATTATTTTCCACTGGCTGTTTGAATCAGTATTGTGTTGTTTATTAGTGAGCTGCAGCAGCTCAGAGAAAAACAAAAAACACAGCTGTATTTTTGTTTTTTGCAGTGTATAACTGTAAAGTGCTGGACTCCATACAAAAACACAAAACCTTACCAAATATGTTTGGGTGCAAATATATCAGTAAACTTCAAATAAGACAAAATTAACTTACAAGTAATTTTTAAGCAAAATATTGGAGCTTGCTTTAAGTAAAGAAATCCTTTATACAGAATACAAGTGCTAGCTTTTACTTTCACTGGCAGATTAATTAATTTAAAACAAGATATTTTTCTCAGGTCATAAGTGAAATATATTAATTATTAAGTCATATTGACTTAAGCTTCTATATTGTGCTTGAAAGTTACTCGTGAGTTAGTTTTGAGATATTTGCAGTAGAAAATAGACCAAAAATACTTGGTAAGATTTTGTGTTTTCATTGTGCAGCACTTGCACACTGCAAAAACACAAATTTTACCAAGTTTATTTGTTTAATTTCTACTGCAAATACCTCATTACTAAGGAACAATTGAATTAATACAAACTCCTGTATCTTCCTGAAAAGTTACCCAAGCATTAGTTTTGTCTTATTTTAAGTGTGCTGAGATAATTGCAGTGAAATGGAGCGCGGTCTTGGTAAGGTTTGGTGCTTTTGCAGCGTCAGACCCTCCCTCCGCTGACGTCGGCTCACATGCAGCTTCGTCCACAGACAGCTCACTGGCCAGGATCCCTCCGATCTTGCTGAAGGCGGGCATCTGGATCCCATACTTCGCCAGCTCGTTCTTCATGTTGTTGATTTCCTCCTCTGCAGGAAACGGCACAGAGCAGAAGCAACACATTCAGGGACAACAGAGGAAAAACCGAAACCAGTGGGAAAAAAGCAGGGAGACTTCAGGGACGAACTGTTCCTGGCCAACGTTTGACAGTCGGATTCCTGAAGCTGCCACAGACAGGAAAAGCTCTCACTGTTACTAATGGCTTTCACATTTCCAGCTGCTCTGCCTGCCTGGTTCTCCTCTCTCAGGGCTTTACAGTGTGAACAACTCCACAGTATTTAAACTTTCAATTGAACTTTACAACAAGGGAACATCTGTAATGCTTTCGATGACACGGTCAGGTTAAAAATAGAAAGCCTGACGGAAATAGAGGCAGAGGCTCCTGCACTTACCCGTGAACGCTACTTTTCCATAAAGATCCTGGATCTGTGGAGCCAAACCCAGCTTGAACAAGTACAGACTGTTGAAATAATAGGAAAAAAATACAGTATGAGGTCAATTTTACACAGAAACGATAGACGTGTAAGAAAAATATGTGCAACATCATTAATCAGATACAAAATTAACACAAATTTTCCACTAAACTACTTAAGAGGTTTCTATAAAATATCAGAAATACATTAATGGATGGAAATAGATAATTCAATTCCATTTTTAAATAAGAAAATAAACATTTTATTGCCTAAAATGCGATAACATTTTAGTGATTTTGAAAATGCCAAGTGAGGTTTGTTGAGCAAAACAAATGAACAAAAATATGTTTTCCACTGATCTGTATAAAACTCAACAAACAGTCAGTGATGTGCAGAAAGAGAACACAATTACTGACTGTTACTGATGGTCAGGATGCTTTTAAAAGCTGTTAAATCCTCAGTGTTTCCATACACAATCTTCCCAGTCTGGCTTGCATGTTTGTTTTGGCTTCCACCTCTGAATACCTGCATTGTTCAGGTTTCAGGCCAACAAAGCCTGAATGGAAGTGCAACCAGAAAATGACTCCATCTTTAATAAACAAGCGGCCTGTTTGACTTCAGCACGCCTAGAGCCAGTTAACTCAACCAAACGGAGGACAAATCCAAGCAGAGCTCTGAGTTTGACTTCAGCGTTTGGCTTTTAAATGTCTGTGGACCAACAGGCGGACAGCGAACCAACCTGAGAGCGTGGATACAGTAGACGCAGCGCGGCATGTTCTTTCGGTCGTAAATGTCTGTGGTTTCTGGGTAGAAGATCTGAAACAAAAGCAGTGAGGTAAGAAAACCGGCGTCATGTTGGAGCATGTGTGCAGAGGATGAGCTCAGAGTGAGAATTACACAACGTTAAAGATCATTTACACACCCAGTGGCAAAACTCACTGCTTCTGGAGTCAAAATCATCCTTTCTACTGGAAACGGGAACCAATGGCCCCAATTTTCCTCAATGTTACCAATCAGAGATATTCTGGTGATATTAGCTACTGATTTACACATTTTTGGGAGCAATTATCAGCATTTAAAACTCCACTCCGTTGAAACAGTTGTGCTCACCTTTGGCAGTCCCTTTTCTGCCATGGCGTTGAGCCACTGGATGACGTTGTCTGTGTGCCTGAAATGGAGGCCGGTTGCCTGCAGGAGAGAAACACAATATGAGAACCGAAGAAAACACCATTTCTGTCTTTTGAAAACCTACAGTTACATTTTGGAGACGCGAACTGTAAGAGGAAACCTTATTCAGCAAAACACGCGTCGCATGAAAATGGGTCTGTGAGCTACAGCGTCTGGCAAAAGGATTCACGTTATGAATCCTTTACACATTTCACCTTGTTGCACTCCTACAGAAATCTGTGCATTTCACTGGATTCACTGGATGCTGCAGAAAACTGAGGCGAAAAATGTGGATACATTATGCTTCTTTGAAACTAAATCCAAATAAGCTGCTGCTGGCCACGACCTCACACAAGAAAATGGCTGCAAACAGATTATACAACCGCACATCTTTGAAAAGCAAAAGTGGAGCCTCCTCCACAACCTACAAGAATCCAGCAAGTGGTTTCTGGATGGTAAGTCAACAACAAAACACTTGTCTTTTCCAGCAGCCATTGTACAGCGCATACAGCTTGGGTTGCTAGGTAACAAGCGGAACTCTGCTGGGGTTGCTAGGTAACAGGCGGAACTCTGCTGGGGTTGCTAGGTAACAGGCGGAACTCTGCTGGGGTTGCTAGGTAACAGGCGGAACTCTGCTGGGGTTGCTAGGTAACAGGCGGAACTCTGCTGGGGTTGCTAGGTAACAGCCGGAACTCCGCTGGGGTTGCTAGGTAACTGTACCAAGAAACAATTTATTTATTTCCAAAAACTAGCTTGGTGTTCTTTGGGGGTTCTTAAAGCGCTCAGGTTGTTTTCAGAAGCAGTAGAAACCTAAAAGGAATAAAAATTGTTGTTTTTTTTTTGTTTTTTTGTTTTTTCCTGAGATGGAGAAATCTTAAGGCCAGCTGTCATTTTTAACAGATTACGATTCACACTCTCAGTGCAGATATTTTCTTCTGACTACTTCAATTGCAGAAATTTTCCCTGATTTCAAAACTTTGGTGGAAGCAGAAAGTTTGGCAGGAGAAGATTCATCCTTCAGATCAACATCAAAACCCCCAGAGAAGTAATCTGAGGGAAAAGTCCAAATCTTCTGCAGCGATTCCCCTTTGGATGTGTAATTAAACTCAAACTGGATCAGCAGTTCCTGTCCATGTGACGCAGAAGACGTTATGAGACAAGAGTTCAGCCTGCAGCAGGTGAATCATTCACAATTTAACTGCAATCATTTAATTTACTGGGGCCAGTAAGAGGCTTCTGTCACCTTAGAGAAATTAATTTAGGAGCCACATTGTGCAATCACACATTAAGCAGATGCATGATGTGCGTTACTGCTGCTCTGTTCAGCTTGATCTGGTTGAAAATGAGTAAAAATGAACGCAATTTAAATGCAACTAAATGTGACTGACAGCAAGATAAGCAGCTGATTTTAAGTCATTAATATCATATTTGTTCTCATCTGACCAGAGTGACTTTTCTTTCAACAGATGATCACTTTTCCACATTTAATATCCTCTGCCAGCTTTAACTAACTTACATTATATGACCCTCTGAACCTTCTTTACTGTGTTTTATTGAATGTAGAATAAAAAAAAAACAAATGAAAATCCGAATTGGTGTCAGTGGAAAAGGTCTAAACCCCCTCACCTTGTAGCGCGTCTGTTCGCGATCGTAGATCTTCTTGAGGGAAACCGTCTGCGGGGCAAAGAAGTTGCCCAGTTTGGCCAGATAGACGCCATTTCTCAGCCCCTCCTCCAGCTCCGTGGTCGGGGGCAGCTCCTCGTCCAGACAGGCCTCCATCCACCTGCGGAGGGAAGAGAAACCATGACGCCCAACAGCAGCGATAACTTCCTCCGCAATGAGGGGAACTGATCTTAAAGGTTGATTCTGCACAAACGTGAACCATAAACTCATTTAGTAATTGATTTGTCATTAACTGGAGAATCCAGACTCTGAAAAAGGCCATTAAGTGAAACAAAAATGTACAAAAAATTTTTTTTTCTCATTTAAACAATTAGTTTAATTATTTGTTTATGTGTATCTTTGTGCAATTTATTTGATCTGTTTAATCGATTATTCATTAGAATAATCAATTGCTAAAAATATGAAGTCCGTAAAACAGCGAATCGTCTGATGATTAATGAATTTTCATTTATCATTCCAGCTCTGTGCTGCGAACCGCTCGCCTGCAGCAGTCAGTCAGCTCCCAGCATTCCTCAGGCATGACTTTTCATTTCTTGTAGGTCATATTATGAAATCACATTCCTGCTGAGTCAGCCCTGGGCCAGCGAGGAGACGCTGCGCTCCCTCACTGGGAAGACTGGATTCAGACACCAGCGGCAACGATCGCGTCTGGGTCAAGAAAACCGCTTTGATGAACCTGCTGCAGCTACAGAAAGTCAGGATGTTTACTGGGAGAGTTTCTATGATTACTTACAATAAAATCTATTTTTAATCATCATAAATAATAAAATTACAATTGCACATAATAAATAGAAGTTTTTATTATAAATAAATAAATAGAAAAATAAAATCTGCATTTACACGCAATAGATTTTTACGATTTGAGCCGAAACCTCAGCTCTGACTGGGAAAGCTGGATTTCCATGAGGAATTTCCCAGTGACAGAGCGGATTTATTAGTGAAGTCCCATTAAAAGAAAGAAGGAATAAAAACAGCCTCTCCTTTAATCTGCTGAGAAAACACTCCCACTCCGCTGCAGCCTCAGCAGGGTTACCTACGTCCTGGGAAAGATTCCTCCGCTCCGTCAGGCCGGCCTCCCTCTGCATGCACACACACGCATCTCTGCTGCAAGAGCTGCCAGAACAAAAAGGGGCTTCTGAGGGTTTTACCACACCCCAAACTAACCAACAACTCTGAGCCGCTTTTCATCTGCCTTTATCAGGACACTAGAAGGTCCCAGAGGAACTTTGACTTCCAAAGGACTTAAATGATTAATCCGATTAATTGTGATAAATCGATTACGTCAAGTAATTTAGTAATCGATTAATTGTAGATTATGACACACTCAAAGCAGTAACTGAGCATAAAACATACAAAAATATAAACATTTAGCATTTAAGGTAAATTAAAACCCTTTGTCGTTAAATATGTTCAACCCAGAACTCCTGAAGTCACTTTTAGCTTCTTTTAAAAATCTGTCATAATAATAATAATACATTTCTACTAAATACATTTGTTTACCTGCCATGCTAACTAGCCTTTGCATTCATTAAGGGCTATGCTGTCAGGAGGAAGCTGCACAGTTAGGAGTGGTGATTGACAGCGCTAAGACCCGCCTCCTGGCTCTGATTGGTTGTTTCTAGTTAGCACTTAGAGAAAGCAGAGGGGGTCTTTTTTTTTAAACAGATTATCCACCTCATATTTTACTGCCACAACATAGAGGTAGTTTCAACAAGAACATAAAAAATATTTACATACTGCAGCTTTAAAGCAGCTGTACAAACTGTGTCTTATTTTCAACGTGGAGCCTCAGTTTCAGAGAGTTTCCCAACACTTGGCTTTTCCTGAAGACTCTTGGTCTGCAAACAAATGTAAGGGCGGGCGGCTAACACCAGCTGAAACAACTTCCCTCTCAGGAAGTCGTGACATGGGGGCTTTCAGACAGGCCTGCCATTGAGGCCGGGGCGACCAAACCGAGGCGCGGGGCCGTTCTCTCAGGAACAAGCCCCCACTTTCACTCTCTGCTGGCGCAGAGAAAGGCTCCATAAAGGCTCCTAAGTAATGACTCTCTTTATCAAAGCTACACACTGCTTCCAGCCAAGCACAAACACGGTCACACCCTCCACTTAACCAGCAAAATCTGCAGCTCTGAATGGGATTTCAGGACGCCTTTCTGAAAACAGCACTGGAAACAAATGTACAGTTGTGTTTTTGACTCCAGCAGGCATATTTGCAATTCAAAATAAAGCCACAGATATGAAAGCAATGACTGGAATCCTAATCATCACCCAAAAAATGAAGGTATAGCTGTCTAAAGTTAGTGCTCCAACTCATTCCACACATTTTAAAGCTGTGAGGTTTAAAAAGAAAGAAAGATGTGCTTTATCTCTGATGGCATCAGAAAGTTGAAGGTATTTCTGAACTTAAAATAGTAAAATGTGGCTTTAAGATCGTAATTACTTTAAAAAATGTAAATGAAATGTCATAAAAACTTAGATTGAAATTAGTTCCAATTGATCAACCTATAATATACCCTTTTTGAGTTGTAGTTTGGACGCCATCCAGCAGAGGGCACCACTGGTCGGAAGCCTTTTTAAAACAAGATGGCGGAGAATGCATCCCTTTCAGGACAGAAACGGTTCTAACAGAGTCCAAGAAATGCTCCTTATGTGGTTCAGTTCAGAAATATAAAAACGTAATAAGATCCTTTAATTATCGCCTTGATAATTCGATGACGTTTTGGCAGAAATGAGGAGAGAATAATGCAGAATATTGTAACACAATCGATGACAGACACAATCTGCCAAAAAAAGACGGTTGATTCTGAGGACTTCTGGGAGTTTAATAATATCAAAAAAATCCCCACAATTTTCTGGTATTTAATGCAGTTTATTTTTTTTGATGTGTGTTTTTTTTTTAAATATGACATATTATGAAAAAACAGCCCTTCATTTTATGGAAAGACTACATTATGGAAAGTATTAGGGCCATTATAGACAAAAACAAAAAAACATTTTCACCAAAAATTCTCAAGACATTTTCTAGAAGAAGTAAAACATTTTCAATAAAACTCAAAAAATTCTGAGATATTCTCAACATTTCTGTTTATTTCTCATAAATTTTCAACTTTTTAAACTAAAATTTAATTGCCTTCTTTATGGAAAAATTCTTTGAATAATTTTAAAATTTCTGAGTTTTTGTTTTAAGCAAATATTTGACTTCAAACTCTGAAGTTTCTAGAAAATTTCTGAAATTAATCTAAAACTTTCTAGGCCTTTGGTGTAAATTTAAAAAGAGTGTAACCGAACAGTACAAGAGAAAACGTACATTTTAGAAATCAATTAATTAATTTAAATTAATTAACTAAATTTAATTAACTGATTATATTAAGTAAATTTATATTAAGTAAAAGCTAATGCCGAAAATTTTTATTTTCTCAGATAGAAAATATTCTGAAAATAATTGTGAAATAATCTGATACTGATTTCTGTGAATCCTAGAAGAAAACAGCGCATACATTTTGTAGCATAAGGGAAATGTGGAACATGCATCCAGATTGCTGTTAGGAAGCTGAAATCAAACCAGAGGTCAGAGGTCAATCTCATAGGAAGAGGTCTTCCTCTGACCATCATCACTACAGGAAGACGCTCTGACTTCTTGTCAGGAAACTGACACTCTGTAGCAAAGCCCACAATGTTCCTGCAGGATGTTACAGAAACTCTTTATTCAGGAGTTAAAACAAATGACACAAAAATAAAAGACATTTGAGAAACTTTTTGTGTGCCCTAAGTTTCAGTGAGAGCAGCTTTCAGCTTCAGTCAAATAGTGAACAGATAATTATGGCTAAGCTAACAAACCACAAGCCGTTTCTGTATGACTGTAAAGTATTGTTGTCCTGCTGAAGGGAGCGGCCCAAAAGATTTGACTCACTGATTAAAAAAAAAGAAAGAAAGGAGCAATAAAAAAAGACAACGTCTTGTATCTTTCTCTTAAAGATGAACAGGGATTTTCACAGATATGATGCAACAGTTTTCAAAAAAGACTGTCAACGTGTGGGAAACATTTTGAAACTGTTGCACCAGAAAACTTTTGCTTATTCGCATAATTTAAGTTTGTGTTGCGCATTTAGACGTTTATCAGAAACTCCTGCTTCCAGTAAAAACCAGGAAACCAAAAGAACATTCAAGGTAATATTCAATACTGATGTTTCTGCACAATGTTTCTCACAGGATGGAGATTTATTTGTAGCACATTTACCAAAATAAGTTAATATAATACTTTGCTAAAATGTTGACAATAGATATAAAAATGTCAAAATAACAGGAAGCTATGTCTAAAAGTCAGTCATGGGGCAGATAAAATAATCTTAGAAGAACAAACTCCAACTAACCTGAAAGTAAAAACTGATCATTTTGCATTTTTCAAAGGTTTATAGCCAATTTAGTTTAAATAATTCAATGTAAACTAAATCTCACACTGAATTATGAGAGATTTAAAGGAGCAGTTTTATATAAAAACGGACTTTATCTGTACACAACACTGCGTCGTTAACATGGAGAAGCAAAAGCAAATGAGGTGGATTAGCAGTGTTTGATATCCTGGGTATGTTCACTATGAAATATTGAGCTGTTAACATGACAGACATGAGAGCCTTATAGCAACAATCTTCAGTCAGAGGCCTCTTCAGATTTGCTGCAAGACTGACTGCTACTGCATCAGTCTCTGAAGATACTTTGAGGATGATTTGAGTTAAGACCAACATTTTCTCATGCATTGACAATAAAAACAAACAGTTTTAGGTGCAGAGAAGACTTTACCTTAATATATGTACATTATGGGACTTTTTCAACAGTTTGCCAAATAACTGCCTCAAAGCGTTTCATCTAAACAAATGCAAAGCAGCGCAAGCTCTAACCTGGGAAACTCCTCCGATTTACATGCAAATCTGAACACACGCATCACAAAGGAAAACACACAATAACTCTGGACAAACAGATACATCTTTACTGCATGTCGAATAAAGAAAGGAGGAAATGCGATCACTGGAAAGGCTAATTACAGCTCAGACATACTTCTCCTGCTTTATTCACTTCCTTCTACCTTTAATTTCAGCCCAGATTAAACCGACTGACTTTACCAAAGCCTGAATGAAACAGGGGGAGAAAAGTGAAAGAATGAGAGCCAAGTTGTCCATTACATGCTTTACTGGAAGACTGGAATCTGACCTTATTCTGTTCGCTGAGCCTCCAGCAGCAGCTGGTCTCGCTGCAGCCTCTCGGTTTAAAGTCCTAACCCTGATGGGCGAACTGGAAAAACCAAGACATGTTCTCTGCACAGCCTCACACATTCCCAGACTGGAAGCTCAGACATTTTCCAGCTATATTTAATGGCCTCCATTAACAGAGAAACGCTCAAAACTCTAAATAATTTTTAGCTTCGCATTCAGTTTGTTCCCCAAACAAACATCCTGACGATTCAAAATGAAGATTAACGTCAGCTTCTGCTTAGATTGGGCAAGAGGCTTTTATTCTGAAAAACTGTTGCACGCCTGCACCTTTTAGCCCATATTAATGCAGTCATTGCAGTTTTGTGCAAAATGTAATCAAAGAAAACAGAAACATTGTTAATAAAAAACAAATAATTTGTCTCATTGATGAAAAAAAAATTAGGATTTTATTTCTCTATAAAAATCTCACTCTTTATGGAAGAATTTTAAATTATGGGTCAAACAAAGTGGGCTCTTTGCATGTAGGGCGCTGACGTCACATCAGCATGAGCGAAATGCGGATTTCTTGTTTCCGCTTTGAGTTACCATGACAGCTAGAAAAGCAATACTATAAACATATATTTTATTTTTCTTAATATAAAAATGGGCTTTTAAGTTTTCATGGATTTCCTCATACACAAGGATGATTGGCAGCTCTAAGACCCTCCTCCTGGCTCTGATTGGCTGTTTTTGACCAGAATTGATGCATTTTTGTCTCATAAAAGGAAGGCAGCTTCAATGAAAGTGGGAAAAATATTTTTGTCAAAGTTACATAAAGGATTCACTTGAAAACAACATTTTTAACCTTCACATTTTAAGAGTAGCTAGAAACCTGGAGAGGTGAAAGGTCCAAACAGAGACGGACTGTTGCGGCTCTGAAAGGTGAATAGTTTCATGTTTCACCGGCGGCCAGGTGAGATCCAGGTAAGAGGCGGGAGGGACGTGTCCTGATCCCTCTCCTTTCGTTTCCTTTTGTCCTTCCCTCTCTCCGTCCCGCTCGCCGCCAGCCCGGCTGACTCAGACCTGTTTTCCCAGAGGCGTCCCCGTTTCCCTGGAAGCAACCTTTACAAGGGATTACACCAAAGCCACTGAGGGCAGCGTTTAACCGTGGACGAGCTCGTTTATGAGGCAGAGCAGCAGGGGCACAAAGGTCACGGTTAACTCAGACAAACACGAAGAAGTTTTAAACATTTCAACAAATCTTTTTTTTTTTTTTGCGTTGTTTGAACTCTTGTAGCAAATCAATAAACTGAAACAACTTCAGATGGTTGACTGATTTTATAAGAACTTTTTTCAAGCTGAAAAAAGTTCTTATAAACTGGATTGAAACCACCGGGTGAAACCAGATTAAGAATATTTTACTTCATGTTTTAGATTTCAACAGTTCCAGGTTTGGATACGGCTCTTTGCCCGGGGTGCCTGTGTGTCTGGGGGCAGCAGAAGCACCTCAAAAACAATCAAACCTGTTTTTTTTTATCTGCTAAAGCCATTATCGGGTCGGAGATTCCAGTTCAGTGATAAATTAAAGTGATATTTTCTATTTTTGAGAAGCATTAACTGTGTGATCACTTGGACTGACCAAACTTGAGCTGCACTAGAGAACAAACAATCTGGTATGTGGAAAATTTATGACAAAAAAACTGATGGAATCTGCAAAAATCTGGACCTGAAACCTTAGATGTTCCAAGTTCTGTTTGAAAACAGATAATCCAGATTAAAAGAGATTAGCAAAGGAAACATAAAGTTACATCAGAATAATGAACATCTGCTCAGAAAACAGTCTGTTTTTATTTTCAATTTAAATGTGCAAATCTTTCTTCTCATCTTGAGTCTTTGAGGTTCTTTACATTTTTTTCATTAAAAAGGTTCAGTACAGTTTTACCAGTTAGCAATAAATCAATCACATGACCAGATCATTTGCATAATTTATTTTTCTCTTTTTTTACCTAAAACTGGATGATAAAAGTTTGCAGTCTGGTGCTTCTTTAGCCTTTTTTGAAGGATAGTTTTGTTCAGAGAGACTTCATAATTGATTTTATTTAGCTGTTTATTTATTTAGTATATTTAAAATGTCTTCTGGTTCCAGTATTATTGATTTTAGTGAATGTGTTTTTGCTTTATGCTACTTAAAAATGTTCTGAAAACAACCATAATATTATTTATTGCAATAATTTCTTCAGGGAAATGAATAGAGAGGGAAAAACGATGATTATTAAAAAGTTTGAAGACTTTTGCTTAGTTTTCTGAGTGAACGGGGTCAGAGGTCAGATGTTATCGCCCTCTGAAGGTTTTCGACACATCAGTCTTGAGCCATTGTTCCCCATGGCACCAACACAATGTCGGCTTACATAATCTCCCCCGCAGCGGCAGCAACACGCAGGAGGGTTTGAGACTTTTTCAAAAACAGGAAATTACAGGCAAACAGCCGGAGCTGCAGGAAGAACCGAGCTGGTCAGGCAGCAAACAGAAAAACTCACAACGTTTCTAGAATAAAAGCCTCAATTTGGAGGCAGATTCACTTCAAATCCTCTTATCTGTGTTTTCAGAGAGGAAGAGTCATAATAAACACTTCAACACGCAAGATGGATTAAAGATTAAACATTTTGTGGCCAGAGATGAATCATCTGTTTATGCAGGAAGTTTTTCCAGAAGAATACAGACAGATTTGATCAAAGTGAAGAAAACTGATTTTTATAGGATTGGGCGACCTGCCTCACAAATAAAACCAAGATTTTTAAAACCACATTCATTATAAGTTAATTTTTTTTCTAAAAGAGACATTTCAAATTATTTCAGTCATGCCTCTGTTAGTTATAGGACAGAAAATTACTATAAAGAAGAGAATTAAGATGCGATTTTACCAGAAGAAAACATCTTAAAAATTGAAGACAAAAAATTTATAAAAGTGATTCTTATTTCAATCATTCTGTTTATTATATGACAGGAAAATATTACAAGAAATCTTCCTTCTAATCTCAAAAAACATTTAAATATCAGAAGTTTTCTGAAACTATAAGGCAAATTTGTTTTAAATTTTTTTCCAGATTTAGTTTCTATTGTTAATAGAAATTTTTGAGAATGTGTTCTTGCGTAATATTACTCAAAAACTGTTTCAAAACAGCAATATTATCGTTTTATCGCAATAACTTCTGGACATTTCATCGTCCAGTAACATTTGTTATTATTATTTCTTCCTCCAGATGGTAAAAAAATAAATTTTTAAAAAAAGATTTAGTCAGATTAAACTCCAGCTGCATCAGTGACGCCTGCTGATGTTTTCACACCATCAGGACATTTATGACATTTACTGCCTGTTGTCATCGTGATGCAGAGACAAAATTATTAACAAACTTAATATTTCAGCATCTAATTAGACAATTGGCATCTTCTTACACAAAGGCAAAACTTTAGGATAAGAACATTAGAAATAAAACCTTCCTGTTGTAGACATAGAAAAGAAAAACTTGTTTTTGTAACAAAATATTTCTGATATTTATGCTGCAGTTCTCAGCTGATATTGATATTTGATAACATTTTTCTGTCTTTGACACAATAAAAAATAAATATCAAGCTGGAAATTAACACTTTTTATTTCTTTATTTTTACTGCTTTACTTCAATATATAAACCTGTTTATAATTTTTTACAGTTAAAAAAATATAAACATTGTCTGATCTTCATGAAATACCAAACAGATTCCTCACTGTGAAATTTATTAATAAATAAATCCAAAAAAACAATGAAAAGTAAGTACACCCCTGCTGCTTCTGGATGGTTGGTTTACAGTGAGGAAGAATAAACCTTCAGTATTTAATGTCGTCATCGTCACTTTAATAAACTCTCTGCTCTGGAACAATAAAGCTAAAAGAAGTAACGACCCGTCAGAATAAAAGCTTAAGGTCAAAGTCGCCTGTGTGGAAAGTTCATGACAGGAGAGTAAATATAGTTCAATTCAGTTCCACACAGTTTACAACAATAAGCACAGATGCAACAGGAAATGACATCAGAAACACTCGCATCAATTCACAAAATGTGAGTCAAATAGTTTAATAAATTAAGCTGCTAAATATAGAAAAATCAAACAACATTTGATTTTCTGAATTAATTATGACTTTAAATTGCTTCATATAAGTGCAGCAAACAAAAGTCTTTGTGTTGCATTTCAGGCAGATCTTATAATTTATTATATACTATGAGATACATCTCATAAATTTAGATAATTTAACTTTTAATCTTTGTTCTGATATTCATAGGCATATAATGATAACATATAAATTGTCTGGAAGTTATTGCGATGAATATTATCGTTGTTTTGACGCTGTTTTCAAGTAACATAATGATAAAGGCATAATAATAATAACACACTGGCAAAGATCAATAAACATTTGACACTGGAGCTTCAAAAATAATATATAAAGTGAATTATGAATCTCTGTAAACAAAATTATACTTAAAAGTGTTGAGACAAAAGCACCAGACTCATGATAATGCAAATTATTGAGTTTGTTTTAATTTATCATATGATCAATTGATTTACAAACATACATCATGTACTCTTGGTATAAGTAAAAAAACTTTTATTTTCATGTCAGATTGTTCTTTAAAAGGGTTTAAAAAGGCCAATAAAATGAGGCAAAACGGCTCAAACTGAAACTACAAACAGCAGTAAAACTATTAAAAAGTGAGAATTTTTTCCCCCTGAATAGAAAATGTTAATTCCTGGATAATAGTTTTGTCTCAACTGAAGGAAAACTCAGTTTGTGTCATTCCAGGGCCGCACCAAATCAGTCCAGGGGCTGCAAACGGCCCGCGGGCCGCAGTTTGAGCCCAAGTGTTCAATAGGATACAGAGATACTGGAAAAGCTGCCAACATTGTCACATCCAACATGTTCAAGAAAAGAATGGCTGAAATCTCAAAAGAATAAAATATAAAACATGTTTACCATCCACATGATGCGTTCACTGCTCCAGGAAAAAAACAGATTTTTGAGTTTCCAACCAACTTATTTCATATATTTCAATTGAAGAAGTTGCATGTTTTCTACGCTTAGCTGCTCCAAAGCTGCTGCAAGCCGAGTTGTTTTGTTAGAGATGAGATAACAAAAAATAATAAACATTGATGATCTAATCTTCTGTAAATGCAGAAGCGGATCAACTACAACCAGAAGAGATATCTTACATATCTCCATAAAAACCCCACAACCTCTGTTTGCCTTTATATCTTCACATTTTCTTGTTTTTTAGCCCAAATTTGACTTTTGATCATCAGTTGTTCCAATTACAGCCTTAAAAACAGCTGGACGCACGAGGAAATCATGTAAATGCAACTAGAGGTTGCTTTGGTGGAGGGACGGCTGCTGGCATCATCCTCGGATCGATAAACACGAGATTTCTGAAAACCTGCACAACTGCATTCCCAGGATGACTGAGCGTGTGAGAAAAAAATGAAAGCAATAGTAAAGAACATTTATATTTAGATTTTCAGCAGGAAAGGCATCCAAAACAACTGGCAGGTTTCAGTAGTGAGAAAACCTTTGCTTTCATTTTGGACTGATTAAAATCTAAAACTGTACGAAGTTCAGACGTCTTACTGCTAAAGTCGTGTCAAAAGAGTTTCACTCTTGTGCAGTTATGACAATTATGAAATTGCTTGGAAGAATACGTAGGATTTTGGATTTCTGTATTAACAGCCTCAGTTAAAAACCATAAAATTATCAGAATTACATGCAAAAGGAAGTTTGACTAATTTTCTTGCTCACAGCATCAATATTTGAGGAAGGTTACAATACAGAAAAAAGTACAGATTTAATACAGACTGTCTGGAGAAACTTGCTTTATGCCAATAGTGTTTTACACTAAAAAAAAATGACTAAAATATTTGACTTAAGGAAATTTTGTATCCATTTATCCAAGTAGAAGTGATGCAGATCATCACTAATGAGGGATCTGTACTCAGATTTTACATTTTTTAATGATCATTCAAAAATCTGAAGACTTCCCAAAACCAATCCCAAAATCCAATATGGCTGCCGCAGGTACCACACTGCAATATATACAAAATCCTACCAAGTATTTTTGATCTATTTCTATTGAAAACATTTTATTACACTTGAAATAAGACAAAACTATCTTAGAAGTAACTTTTCAAACATATGAACTTGTTTTAATTCCTTAATATTGATGAAGAACTACAAGTTCCTCTGGCAGATTATTTCACCTATAAAAAGTCATTTTTCCAATATTTTTAATCTGCCAGAGAAACTTTTAGTTTTCCACCAATTTTAAGAAATTAGTGACTTATAATAAGCTAATGTTTCCTGCTGAAAAGTTACTTATAATTCAGTTTTGTCCCATTTCAAGTGTAAAATATTTGCACCAAAACTAAAGCAGAAATATTTTTTTGAATATTTTCTGTTATCCGAAATGTCAAAACACAAAATTTTGCATCTAATTTCTAATGCGAATGTCTTTGTACACTTGAAATAAGAAAAAGGAGACACTTCAGCAAGAAAAAAAGACAATAATTTATTAATTTTGAGATAAAAATTTTGAGTTATAAGTAAAAATCTGCCAATAGAATTGGAACTTTTTTATTGTTATTGTTTTATATCTTGTTTAAAAGTTACTTTTAAGTTAGTTTTATCTTATTCCTACAAGAAAAAGAGCAAAACAGTTTCAGGAACCCAAATATTAATTAATATGACTATAAAAACAAGAGCTGACTTGTTTAGTCATTAATATAAACCTTTTAGATTTTAAATGAGTTAAATCTGGATCCATGAAATTCAGCACCTTTCCTTTAACTGCCTAATGGACCCCAGCTGCGCTCACTTTTTATTTCTCATTTGAAAAGTCAACAGACATGAAACTATCAGAGATCATTTGAATAAAGTTGTGATAATGGCCGCTCAAAGTGACTCCAGCTTCACTCCGTTTCTGTTCGCAGGAAGGTAATATGGAAATAAGAACGATAACACGGTTTGCATCGGTGAGCCGCGGCGAGCGACACGATCCGTGACGACACTCCGACCGCCGTCTGAACGAGCCGCAGGGCATTCCTGCAGGCGCGGCTCACGCCCGTCTCATGCATTCCCATCGTTCCACGCACATCACCGTCAGGCAGAGTTCACCTGAAACTCTACCTGACGGAAAACAGTCAGAGGGACTCCCGACGAAAACACGCTGAATAAAAAACACAAAACCTGCAATTTATCCAGCAAGCCACAGCAGAACATGAACATTTTGTATTCCTCTCATCAGAAACGGTTTGAAAATAGCAAAAAAGGGAATATTTCCCAACTGCCTCAGGTATCAAACTGCAAAAAACTAAATATTACCAAGTATTTTGGTCTCATTTCTAATGTAAATAACTTAGTACAACTGAAATAAGGCAAAATAACTTGAAAGTAATTTCACAGGAAGAAACAGGACAATTATTCCTCAGTGTTGATGAAAAAGTACTAATTGGAAATAATCTGCCAGCAGAACTGGTACATTTAACTGATATTAACAAATTAGTGACTTAAACAAGCACCAACACCTTTGTATCTTATTACAAGTAATTACTCAGCTATTAATAGGAGCTTGTTTAAGTCAATAACTCTACAAAGTTGGCAGATTTCAATTATAACTAGACATTTTTCATCAATATTAAGAAAATATTGCCCTACATGTTGCTTAAAAGTTACGTGGAAGTGGACACTGTCTTATTTCAGGTGTGCTAAGATATTTACAGTAGAAACTGGAGCAAAGACACTTGGAAGGACTTTGTGTTTTTGCAGTGCAGGTATCAAAAAATATTCAAAGACTTTTTTACCACATCACACTATGACACAAAATGTTGCTGCTTGTGGCATAAACTGCATGAGGCCCATGAAAAACCTCTGTGCTGAAAACGATCAGAGGTGACGAAGGCCAGAGGCAACCAGGTCCCAACTTTCCTGTTTCATTTAAGCTGCAGAGCAACAAAGAGCCACTTCCTGTCCAACACAGGAAGCTTTCTTCAGTATGTGAAAAGTTCTTAATCCTATACAAACAAAAATACTTAAAAAAGAAAAGCCTAGATCTGCCCACTTTAATCATACTGCAACATTACGAGTGGGAATTAACCATCGTTTATCATTTATGGTGATACATTTTGATTTATTGTTAGAAATTCCAACTATTGAAGCTTTTCTTACTGCCAGGATTCATATTTTAACATTTTCTGCACAATGAGTTCAGTAGAAGCATCAATAAATTTAAAAATAAAGTGACCATGTGCAAATCTGTGATACAAATCACAGTTCTGGAGAAGAACAAGTGGAAATGTTTCTCAGGAGCATTGATTGTGTCTGTTGGGGTTTACCTGCTGTGATGCCCTGCAAAAACACACAAAAAAGTATTTTGTCTGATTTCTAGTGCAAATATCTTGGAACGCTTGAGTTAAAACTAAACTAAGATGTTTTCACTGCAAACTGCACTGAAAATGTTTGTAGTTTACTTGGTAATATTTAGTGTTTTTGCAGTGCAGAGCCTCATATGGGTTTGTTCAATGAAAACTGAAGTGCAGACGTAACAGACGTAATTCCTTCCTGTTGTGCACTTCCACATTTTCATCGACAGAAAACGCCATCACAACAATTTCTCACAAATTTTTAAAGAAAAAAAAAAGTGAGCAGCTGTGGAGGTTTATGTCTTAATCCTAAAGTTGAGACATTTCTAGCGCCTGCAGCAGCAAATGGAGCACAGAAACAAATCTCAGAAATCACAATGCTGTGTGAAATGTGATTTTTTTTTCTTTCTATTCCTACTTTGGTCAGGAAATGGCCCAATTTACACAAAGCATGAAGATGGAGTGATGATAATTTCCCTCAGAGTTCCTGCAGGGTTTTCCAGGAGCAGGAAAACGACTCGGCTTCAGCCGGAGGGAAACCGGATGAACCGAATCATCCAGGGATTTCCTGAACGTCGCAGATGGACGATAACAGGCCAGCAGGCGACGGATCCGCCATTTTTCTTCTTCAACACGCTTCGCAACGCCAGCCTTCGGCTTGCACCGGAACCTGTCGCCACGGCAACCTCGGGTTCCTGTGGCGACAGTGTGTGTGTCGGGGGGGGGGGGAATAAATCAGCGAGGGCTGAGTCACTTCCTGTCTCGTGTGATCCTTCCTCTTTTGAACCTGCCGATATTTTGTCGACTGCGTCTGCCGCCGGAGCCGCCGGCACGCAGACACAGAACCGGCCGCGCCTACTTCATCACTCACTGCTGGACCCGTTCAGCATCAGGCTGGTTTTAAATACATGAAATATGAACATCTTAAGGTATCTGCTGAACCGTAACATTTACTTCTCAGGGAGAAATGTGAGAAAATATTCAGGAAAAAAAGAAGAAACTGGGCTTGCAATCGAATGCACTGCAAAAACTACATCTGACCAACTATCTTTGGTCTAATTTTAGTGCAAATATCTTAATGAACTTGAACTAACACAAAACTAACAATAACTTTCCATCAAGATTTAGGAGTTTGTTTCAGGTCAATAATTCCTTAATATTGATTTGAAAAAGAATCATCGGTTCCATTTTTCTACATTAAAGGTTTGATATTTACTGTGTTTTCATTTATTTGTGTCAATACAATAAACTCTGAATTCAGAAACACAACAGAGGGAGGATCAAACATCCCTGAAAGAGACTTTTCATGCAACACAATGAAAGGTTTTCTGAAACACTAAATCGAATGTGATTAAAACAGAACAGAGTTTGTTTAAGCTCCTGATTCAAACGCAGTGAAAGAGAAGAAACTTTGATTTCCCACAGGAAGAATCAAACCGTCAGCTCTGGATTGAGTCCATTAATGTCAGAACTTAATCGCGTCAAAACTTAGACATTAACCAGCAGCAACAGACGTGAGTGCACTGCAAAAACACAGAAACACAAAATCGACGCCCGAAATGGTTTCGTTTAAAGCACTTCGATTCAAAATGCATTTCAAATCTAACTTTTTCAGTTTATCTGCTCAATAATTAATTAAAGTCAGATTTTTGACCAAAACATAAAAAGGTTTTGCAGAATTGCATTTGGTTTCTAACCTGTGGGGCTGATTATTTTCTGAATTTTGCGTTTGGGTAAAAGTCGGTTGGTGTTTGTGGTTCTAGTTGCTCCAAATTAATACAGAGTCGTTGCTAATAAATGAGAATCTGTTTTTATATCTCATATATTCATTTCAGATATTTATTTTTGAGTTTGGACGCCTTGAGAGGAACCTAAACGGCCCTGCGCCGCACTTTAGACACCCTGATTATAAGTGAAATTATTATTTTTCATCAATATTAAGAAATTAATCTAACAAGCTCCTGCATCTTGCTGAAAAGTTACTTTTCAACTAATTTTGTCTCATTTCAACTTTACTAAGATTTTTTGCAGTTTAAGTCCAAAACCTGGTGACGTAAATATTTGAGAACTTCCTGCCTGGGGATAAAAACCAAAGTATGACTCCACCTTAATCAGCCACTGATTCAGAGCTTTTATACTTTACTCACAGCTTTGTTTCTCTTTGAACACCCTGAATTCCCTCTTAAGAAAAAAAATCTGGATAGATTAAATATGTCAGCAAGAAAATTTATTCTATCCTGTTAGATTCTATCCTGTTAGATTGTTTTCAAAAAAGTTTTCATTTTTGCACAACTGCAAAAGTTTTTACTTCACTGAGCTGCACAGAAGAAACGGTGAGATGCAGGTTTTAGTCGTGACGCTCGTTCTCTTTCGCTGCAGCTTCCTCCACATTTCAAATCTGAAACCAACGTTTGATTTTTACAGATATAGATCAAGAATTTCACACCAAGCACCTGATCAGAGGCATTGATCTGAACTGCACAGATTTCCAGTTTGCATCAAATCCAGCATGAAAGTAAAAAAAAAAAAATCTGAGATGGATGTAAAGTTTTCTCTCGATCTTTTGTGGTTGTGACTGTGTGTCACAGTAAATACAGCCCCACAAACACAAATACTGCTCTGGAAAGACATTCCCATTTGCTTCTTTAAGACACCAGTCCCATAAAGACTTTTGATTCACATCACTAACATGGGAAACTTAAATGCATTTAGTCGGATTTTCACATTTATTGATACTTTCATTGAAGAAACGGTGGGAAAAAATAGTGAAGTTAATAATTTGGACAGTTTGGAGGGTTTTTAAATATCCATCAATCGCAATTCAATCAGCAAAATAACCATTTGCAAAATGTCTTTTTAGTGCACCAATCGCATGAAGATCATTAAACTGCAAATCTTAAATGCATTTAATTATATTTTCAAATCTATTGGTTATTAATTGAACAAATGATGGAAACAAATTGTAAAATCATCCATTCGGCGTTTTGGGGCCTTTAAACAATTAATTTGATATTTTTGTGACAATAAATCAAAATTCTTATCAAATGAAATTTATCATGATGAATAATAAATGATACAATAAATGTCCAACATCAGCAACGTTCACATTTATAACGAGAATGTGACTTTACCACTAAACTGCTTTAATCATATTTTTAAATTCTGTGACAATAAATCAAAACTGTCATTATAGTAACAAATTTATCACAATAATGGATAAACGATCCGTGTCTGAAATCTCCATCAACTCCGATGAACCGATGGAGACCAGAAAACCCAAAACCAACATCCTGCCGTCATTCAGCACCAATTCAGTTTCTATCATTCTGTCAGAGAAACTAAATTCTCTCCATGTTTTGGTGCAAACCAGAGTCGTCTCATGTGGCTTTACGCCTTCATGGCTGCAGAAGTCACAGAAAGGCTGGTGGGAAATGAAACACACCGGTTCCGGTTCTGGTTCTGGACCAGCAGCCTCTCACCTTTTGGCTTCCTCCAGGTGACACAGATACTCGTAGGCCATGTTCTGCTGCCGCTGCTCGTCCATCTCCTCCGCCGTGAGCCGCTCCACGCCATCCAGGACGGCTGCACACAGAGCACAGCGTGTGAAACATGCAGGGGTCCAATGTGAGGCCCGCGGGCCTTTTGTGGACCCCGGACTCATTTTGTGGGGCCCCTGACTGCAATTCAAAAATGATATAACTTTTCCCCGCAGACGGAAACTTTGTAATCAGGGTAAAAATTGTCATCAACGTCATTTGTATCAGAAAAACACAACCAAGTTTTAACAAAAGGTCAAACCAAGTTTATCCAGAGACTTTTACTGAAAAGTCGACTTCGCTGCAGAAATGCTGTTTTTCATTTTTGTCTTTTTTGTGATAATATTGTGGGAACACAATGTTTTTAGTCAAGGTTATCATCCCAGCCTTCTTTAAAGCCAGAAAAACGATGCATCAAAGTTACATTTTAACCCAAAATATTTATAGTTTTTAGTTTTTCTGCATTCAGTGACCAAGAATAAAAGTCGATTCCTCACAATATCAGGAGAAATCAGAGAAATGAGTCCAGTTCTGGTCTGTGGAGTGAATCTCCAGTCAGTTCATGGTTATTTAATTTAAACAGAACAATAACAGAGCGTCCAGGAAGGAGGTTCGTCCGAACATCTTGCACAAGAAACCGACCTCATCAATTAGTCATCTACCAGTCAACACACGTCAGGGCTCCTCATGCACTGCAAAAACACAAAACCTTACCAGGAATTTTACTGCAGACATTTCAGAACATTTAAATAACACAAAACTAACTGACAGGGAACTTGCTTTAAGTTAAAAAAATTCTTTATTTTGGTGAAAAGGTTTTAGTTCCACTGGAAGATTATTTCATTATGAAAATGCATTTTAACCAAAGTTACAAGTAACTTGTACTTTTAACATCAATATTAAAGAATCCTTTAGTTAAAACAAGCTCTTATTTTTTACTTGTAAGTTTGTTTTGTCTTATTTAAAAGTGATCTAAGATATTTGCAGTGGATTCTTGACTAAAGGTCATTGGTAAGATTTAGTTTTTGCAGTGCAGAACTGATTCCTGAAACAATTAACAGTTCATCTCTACTTTTAGCAGATTTAATACAATTCAGTTACCTAATTGCAAGAAAACATCAGATTCAACCCCCAAAAAAGCATCAGAAACCATAAACTATATTCCTAACTAAAACTGTTTAAATTTAGCTACATTTTCAGTTATCACACTGTAAAAACTACATTTTATAAAGTATTTTGGTCTAGTTTCTAAAGCTAATATCGAAGTACACTTTAAATAAGACCAAACTAACTTAAAGTAACTTATATAAGTTTCATTTAAGTGAGTAATTCCTTAATATTGATGCAAAATCTACTTACTATTTACTTTCTGAGGATATTAAGGAACAAACTCCAATAAGTTCGTTTTGAACATGTTTACACTAAAAACTTGATGAGGTTTTGTGATTTTACAGTGTGCCAGTGACACTGCAGCTTTTAAAACCCAAATTAAAGTGAAGGAAAATATTTTTGGGCTGGAAGCCAAAAATGTTTCACCACACATGTTCAAAGTGGGATGAAGGAGAGAGGAGTAGCAACTAACTGGAGCTGAAAAAGGAGCTGAAATTACTTCAAAATGTCACCAAAAGCGAAACAAAGGTTGGCTTCCAACGTGTGTTATGAAGTTGTAATCGATAAATGTGGGAATATCGATGTTTTATTAGTGGAACCGGCAGAAATGAGGATCAGTTCATTCATTTTGTCCAAACGTCGCCAGCTGGTGGCCTGCGCGCGGTGGTCACTGGGAAACTGATCCTGATTCATGTCAGTATTAAGTTAATCCATAAAAATGAAAAACTTGTAAAGTAAAAGTTGTGCAGAGTGAGAAACGGGCCTCCTCCCTGCGCGCTGCCGCGGAGGAAACGCGGAAGTGGTGAGAAAGCGGCGAACACGCTGTCAGAGGTAAAAGCCCAACTGGAGGGCTGGAGACACTTTTAGGGGATCTGCTCAGAGTTTGCATGAGGAGGGAACGAGCTGCAGCGCCAAGCGGCTCCGCTCTGCGCCACAAGAGTCTGAAAACTGCGCAGAATCATTAGAAAAGAAGCGCAAAGAGTCAGAAACTTACAGCCATATCTCGGCCGCTGCCCGTCTACGTCGTCTGAAGTTGACATCCTCCCGTTCAGAGAAACTCTTCGCGCTCCTCGGCTCACAAGCCTCTCAAGAAGATTTCAAACTTTGCGCACGAATTGATCCGCTCTTCCCAGACTCTGCGCTGCGCCAAATTCCGACAGAACCCCGTTCAGGACCCGTCGGGCCTCTGGTTTCCTCTTCTGCAGTTTGAACGGAGACTCTGTTTTTTTTCTGCTTCTTCTAACCTCACTGATGTCACTGCAGCAGGGTGTGTTCTTAATCCTGAAGTTTGCGTTTCAGGAAACACAACGGCGCGCAGCGGCTGAGGGAGCAGCGCCCCCTGCTGCTCATCACGCGAACTGCGCCACAAAACGTCCTGAAGTTACATTTGACCAACATAAAACATTTTGTTTTGTTTTTAGTGAAAGTCCAACAACAGGACATAAATGTGAAGTAACTCTGCTTTCAGTAAAAATAAGTCCATCCCGTTAATAAATTAAATCCAGTAATATAATAATGCATTACAGTTTAACCAATGCAAATTATATTTATTTAGATTTACACTCTATTTGTGTTTGTAAATATACATTTAAATATACAAGAAATATTAACTAATTCAATATTCTTTGTATATTTAATTACGTATTAATTTATTTTTACATACTAAATAAATAATAAGTTAAATAGATTTAAATCTATAGTAGGATTTTCTCTCATTCAGGGTAAAATACAAATATCAATGTGTCATACCTCATTATACAAAAATTACAAAAAATATTTAATAGTTAAAATCTGAAATTTACATACACCAGATAAAAAGACACATATTTTCTTTTTCTCAGTAATTGAAGATAAATTAAACCAAATTTATTTTTATTTTAGCTCAGTGAGAATTGCCAGGATTAAAATATCATTTTTGAGATTATAACTTGATGATTCATGAGTGAAGGGGGAGTTACCGAAACCTGACAGATAATAGCTTTACTCTCTTGGAACAGCGTTTGCCACCAGTGTGAGTATTGTCTTAGCAGCAGCTATATTGGAAAACATTTTGCAGTGTAGTTTGACATTTGTAGAAAAGAAATCTATAAATAAGCGCTGATGCAAAATATAAACACATCTTGCACAGTTGCTGCATTTTAAAAACTTAAATACTTCAGTTGTGCCAAGCATCTAGTTGGACTTAGCTCCGCCTTCGACGCACAGCTCCTCCCACACTCAGCTCCTTCAGACTAGCCAGCAGCAATTAGCAAACACCTGGTGGAGCTGCTGCTCAGAGCAACGCTGGTAAAAACGTTGTTAAAGGGTTAATGGAGGAGCCATGTTGACTTCCGAAGGCGGAGTTTCAGAAAGAGCAAGAGCTTCTTAAAGAGACAGAGGCCTAATTTCAAGATGTTAAATTATGAAGTCAATTTCTCCTAAGCTGGCAGATTATTTCACTTGAAACAAAACATTTTTCTCATTTTAAAAGTGAAATTATCTGCCAGTGAAACAAGAACTTTTCCATCAATATTAAAGAATTATTAACTTAAACAAGCACTCATATCTCGCTGAAAAGTTACTTCTGAGTTAAGTAACATTTTTGCAGGAGAATCTGAACCAAAGTTACTTGGCAGTATTTTGTGTTTTTGCAGTGTTGGAGTCTCTTTCCTTTGGCCTCTCCCAGGCGGAGCTTCACCGTTCTGCATAAAACAAGAGAGAGAGGTTCTGCTGTGGAAACGGCCGGGTCCCTCCGCTCCTCCATCTGATCTGCAGCCTTCCTCCTCCTCTTCATCCTCCTCCTCGTCCTCCTCCAGCACCATGGAGAGCTCCGGGCTGCTCCAGGCGCTGCTGCTCCTCAGCCTGCTGTGGTTCCGGTGTCACGGCCAGGCGCCACCGGACGTCTCCCCAGACGACCTCCAGGATGAGAAACTGGACCCAGACCTGGTCAGTGACTCCAAAAACACCAAATATTAAATAATAAAAGCATCGTTCCTCTGGCAGATTATCTCACTTGGAACAAAGTATTTTTGGACGCTCTAAGTGAAATAATCTGCCACTTTTTAAAGGATTTGTTTACTTAAAACAAGATTTTATATCTTCCTGAATCATAACTTGTGAGTTCGTCTTGTTTTATTGATTATTTACTGAGATACTGGACCAAAGATACCTGGTGAGATTTTGTGATTTTGCAGTGGCTGTAATAATTCAGCTGTTTTTCAAATAAAGCAAAATGTGTGAAGTGCAAACATTGCTGGATTTTTATTCATTGTCTTATTTTTCAGAAACGCTGCTCCGCTCCTCTCAGGTTGAATTTTAGCTGCATGGTGGCAAAGCAACAGGAAAATAAACGTCACAAATATTTATTTACACTGCAAAAACACAAAATCTTACCAAGTATTTTTGGTCTAGTTTCTGGTGCAAACTTCTTAGTTCACTTGAAACAAGACAAAATTAACTTACAAGTAAGTTTTCAGTAAGACATGGTAGCTTGTTTTACATCAATAATTACATTTAATATTGATGAAAAAGTAATGGATCCTCTGGCAGATTATGTTCTTTATAAAATGTCTTGATATAAAGTAAATAATCTCCCAGTTGAATTGGTATTTTTCAGTTATTAATTTAAAATGAGCTACTATTTCTGATGAAAAGTTAATTTTTAGAGAGTTTTGTGTTATTTCAAGTGATATTTGCACTAAAAGCTATAAAATAAATACTTGGTAAAATGTTCTGTTTTGCAGTCTGATAAGTCTATATGTCATGAAATTTGTTAAATTATTATTAGTATTGTTTATTTGTGATCTGATTTTCAGAGTTGTTGATTTCTTGTCTTAAAGTTGTTTTGTCTTAAAATCCACATTTTGCATGAATATATTTTAATTCTTTACAAGTAAACTTTATCTTTCAAACTGATCTTAATTGATAGTTTTATCATTTCATTTGCTCTGGTTTCTCTGTCTGCATCAAGTTTCTTGTTTTTAATAAAAACTGTCAGGATGAAAACAGCAAAATGACCAAAGGCGCATTACAGATGGGATGACAAATATTTACTTCACAATCTGAATAAAAAATAATAAAGTATAATTAGCTCACATCCCAATTATGTGATCCATTAAGAAACTGATTCAACTAATAACTCTTCAGTAATCACTGCAGTGAAAAGACATCAAGTCATCACACTGTGGAGAAAGATTTAATTTGTAAATATCGATTCAATAAATCAATAAACTTCCAAACTAAAGCAAAAAAAGAGATGAATAATAATGAATAATTTGTCTAAAGAAAACAAGAAGAGAAACAAAAGGGATATTTATCCACAATATGTAACTTTTTAACATGAAATGTAACATATTCCTGTAAAATACAAGAAATGCAGAGAAATATATAAATATTGCAACAAAACGTTTGCAGAGTAATGAACGTCAGTGGCAAATGAGTTAATGAGGAAAATGTTTCAATTTACAACAAATCCATAACATCGTCTTTACATTTTTTTTCTGCTCTTCAGGGAAATAAATTTCTCTGAGCCATGTTGTCGTGTTTCTGTTTGTGTTGCTGGTTTTGCAGGTGGAAGCTCTGGAGGTTCTGCTGGGTCGGATCCACAGCCGGGTTTCGTCCGCAGAGAAACGAGGGATGATCCCGCTGGTGAGCGACGCTTCCTGCATTAAACTGATGCAGTGCAGCTGATTTTAAACTTTCCATTTGCTCATTTATAACGTCTGCTGAGTCGTCAGTCTGTGCTGCAAACGTCTTTCTGCTCGTTGTTGGTTAAAAGCCGGTTGAAAAGCATACCTGCTGCCACTAATTAAAAGATAACAGTCCTCTGTAATTACAGCTCAAATAAAGATTCAAGCCTGATTTCAGGCCATGAAAGCCTCTCAGAAAATCAATCAGCGTTGGAACTACAGGCTCAGTTTGAGCTAATGAGCAGGATCTAATTATTCTGATGAAAAATGTTTAGCTGATAATCCCTCTTCTGATTTATGCTTTCAATTTATTCAGAGAAAAAACATTTCAACGTTTAAACAAAGGTTGAAAAAATAGACAGAAATGATAAAAGACGTCATTAAAGCCGCAATATGTAACTTTTATAAAATAATGTTTTTTGCATAATTGTTGAAATTCTGAATACTGGCTGTAGAAATACAGCACTGTTATTGACAACCAATCAGAGCAAGGAGGCGGGTCTTAGCGCTGTCAATCATTCTTATGCTTCAGCTAGTTCATCATAACATAGCCTGCTACGTATGCTAAGGCTAATTAGCATAGCCACTGATGATGGCGGATAAACAGTTTCCCTGCGACGGTAAGTTAGTACATTGAGCAGGGTACAGTAGGGTGATTGACAGCGCTAAGACCCACCTCTTAGTGTTGATTGGTTGCTTTTGACCAGGAGCGATGCATTTTACAGACTGTAATAGTAATTCAGGAAGGAGGTGGAGGAAATCGATTTGTCTTTGACAGATTATTTGCCTCACAACAAATGAAACGACAGAAATTTTCTAGAAGAAACAAGCAAATATGAAAATCCCCTTTAAAAAAAGCTCAGAAATGATGAGAATAATCTCAGAAACTTTCTAGAACAAAACACTGGATATAGATGCTGCAGCCTGAATCATGTAGTTCTGACTGAATTTGGATGTGTCCCCGCCTGTCTGTCCCCCTCAGTGCGGGACGGGGGGCCGCTGTGCCGTCAAGTTTGGCCCTCGCATCGGGAAGCTCTGCGACTGCGGAAGAGGCAGCAACTGCAACTCCTACCTGCTGAAATGCATCTGAGGAGGAGCATTTGTTTCTCCTGACTTCCTGCAGGGCTGAACATCCTTCAGCTTCCAGCCCAGTCGGCCAATTACCGTCCACATCCGCCGTCATTCGTCTTCCTCTGTGCGTTGCTGCTGCCGCTGGAGGACTAGCATGTGTTCTCTCTCCTGACAGCGGCCTGAAGCATGCAGATGCTTCCCGTCCAATAAACCCACAACATGCACACCAGCAGCTTCCCTTTCTTTCATTTCTAACAGCAAACTTCTTTTTCAGGTTTTGAACTCCAGAAAATGGTGTCCAGAGAAATAATTTAAAGATCATTCAACAAAAAATTGTGTTTTTGTCATGAAATTCAGCTGGAAAGAACATCTGGAATATTTTTTGACCTCATCTAATCACAACTGAACCTACGGCAAGCCGATTTGACGTAAAATCAGTTCAGTCAGTTTGAGGAATTATATTGAAAACCCTGAATAATAATCTAAGATATTTCAATTTATTTACATAGTAATAAAAATAACAATTTAAGATACCTTCAATGACATTTCGACGGATGAAAGTCTAAATTTTCACACACTTTGCATGATGTCACATACCCGTGTGTTCAACTCTTTCCAATAAACACAATTCTCATAAAAAGAGCTAAAAGTGCTGCTGTGAACTCACCCCACAGCTAAAGGATAAAGGGACAGTTTGATGTCAAATGAAGCTTTTTGAGTTTTACATCATAAAATGATGTCATCAATAACAGACCTGGAGTGTTGCCTTGATGTTTTTATGCATGATTCTCCATAGCAAGGATCGAGCTGTGCAAAATGCCTGGTTGAACGCTGTCCCGCTCAGCTCCTTCAGACTAGCCAGCAGCAATTAGCAAACTCAGTAGTTCCATTTTTTTTTTTAGTAAAACTCATCTCACTCTGAAAACTTTTGTTTCCAAGACGGATTAAAAGAGAAGTTCTGCAGCGGCTTTTGCTCTGCAGGCCTGTTTTATAAGCCAAGTTTGAAGTGTTTTTGCACAGATTTATTTTGCTTTTTAATGGGTTTTAATCTCCCGGAACATCTCGTGTTGCGTGGCTTTGACACTTAGCTTTAAATAAGTAAAATACGTTTGTCTCATGAGCGACTCGGAGCTTATGAAACGAATCCATCACGCTCGTCTCCGGGCGAAACGCAAAATGAGCCTCTGTGTTTTCATTAAGGATGCTGTGAGTCCATCAATTTAAATATAACTCAAAGCTTTTAAACTTTCATCTTCAGATCAAACCAGATGGATGGGCAAAAAAGGAGAACGTTTTCCTTTTTACTTAAGGCGCCAGCTACCCATTCCGACCAGAAGATGGCGCTGTTTCTTTAAGAAACGTTTGGCTGGTCTTCAGTAGAAACGTGCAGAGGATGGTGACTCCACTGATGAAGGCCCAGTTTAAAACACCAGTTCACCCATTAAGGCTGACGTCACTGGTTGAGATGGGATCCAGAAACATTAGACACAAACTTTAATGTCTCTTTGACGTAAAAATGCAAAACTTTGAATTATTTTTTTCTTATTCATTTCTTTTTCTGTCTATAACTTTTCAGCAAGGAGGGGCTTTTTTAAATCAATAACTTCTTCATGTTGATGAAAACTATTCTATCTATCTATCTATCTATCTATCTATCTATCTATCTATCTATCTATCTATCTATCTATCTATCTATCTATCTATCTATCTATCTATCTATCTATCTATCTATCTATATCTATCTATCTATCTATCTATCTATCTATCTATCTATCTATCTATCTATCTCTATCTATCTATCTATCTATCTATTCTATCTATCTATCTATATCTATCTATCTATCTATCTATCTATATCTATCTATCTATCTATCTATCTATCTATCTATCTATCTATCTATCTATCTATCTATTATCTATCTATCTATCTATCTATCTATCTATCTATCTATCTATCTATCTATCTATCTATCTATCTATCTATCTATCTATCTATCTATCTATCTATCTATCTATCTATCTATCTATCTATCTGTCTGTCATATAATCAGCTGTTTTAAGGAAAAAGATTAAATAAATCATCAGTGTTAATTTAAAGCATCTCTCAGCAAAGGTTCATTCTGTTTGTTTAAAATCGGCTTAATGATAAATCTGACTTATTTTGCATAAAAGTGCAACGGATTCCAGGTTTTTATAACTGCATCTGCAGAAAACAGCAATAATGATAAAAAGCCAATAAAACCCAGTGATCCAGAGACGGGTCAGTGGGTTTGCTCTGCTCCGGTCCGAGTCAGTCAGACCTCGGCTTGTGGTCGCAGTTCTTCATGCAGGAAAATGCAGAAATGCGAGCAGCAAAATGAGACCTTTCCCTTTGCAGACCCTGAACAAAGGCGCAGTTACCCTGGCAACCTCTCTGAAAGGGTACAGGAAGTGACCGACGCGTTTCCTCTTTTTTATCGACATGTTTCTAATGTCAAAGCAGCGGCTGCATAACGGCGGGCGCCTTCAGGACTGCAGCTTGTGTTTGGACTCACCTGGACGCAGGTGACGCTTCAGTCAGAGAGGAACTGGGAGGAACTGGGACCCAGTTGGGACACAACTCCACTTTGAGTGTCGAGCAGAAATACTTTCCTCAGGTCCGGCAGCGGATGACGAATGTCCTCATTACATCAGCCGCCATCTGGATTAATTATTCAGCGCCTGTAATTGGGTTTGGATGCTTGTTGAACAGGAAGAATCTTATTCTGGTTTTATGTGTTGGTTTGAAAGATGGAGTTGAATGAACGACTTTTACAGACTCAGCATTTTGCTGCGGTTGCATATCGGCCCCATAACTGACGGGGCCGTTAGAGCCACTGTCTGCAGGTAGAAAAGACAACATTTCTGCCAAAAAGCCCAAAGATTGAGATTCATCTCAGAAAGTTTGAGATTTTTCTGAGATTAATCTCTTAAATATCCCAAAGACCTTGGAGAGAGTTTGAAAAGTCAAACTTTTGCTGGAAAATTTTACATTTATTTCAGAAATTTTAGAGAATAATTGGAAATATGAGTTTGAAATGTGAAAAATGTTCTAAAGAATTTTTAAGTTACTTAAAAAGTCAAAAATTTGTGAAGATTTGAAATTTCCAAAATGTAAAAATTTAAAAATTGGTTCAAAAGTCAAAAGTTTTCTAGGAAAACAAAAACATGTTGAGTCTACTCTCAGAAAGCTTTTAGAAAAAATACTTGGAAATGTATGAGTTGGAAAAAACAAAAATGTAAACAATCTTTTGCAAAGTCAAAAATAAGAAACTAATTTCTACATTTTTTAAACATTTATCTAGACTTAACTTTCAAACTCAGATAAAAAATGATTAAAATCTGAGATTGATCTCCAAATTTCAGTTTATTTCTATTCTAAAAAATGTTTTGAAACTCAAACATTTCCATGTTTTTTCTCTAATTTTTTAGATTAATTTTAAAAATTTGTAATTTTTCCAGCTTTTAATCTCAGGAATCTCTTTGTAATCGGTTTCCTCAAATGAATGAAGCAGCTAAACAACCAGAATGTTTTGTTTTGCAGTGCATTTATGCATAAATCTGTTAGTTAATTATTCTTAAGGATGAGCTCTATCATGCTGGTATGTTTCTAGTGCAGTGGCTCAATAATGATGTGAATAATTGAAGAGTATCAAATAAAGGATGAGTGGCTCTGAGTCGCCTGACATTTCCTCGCTGAGGAAATATTGCAGCTTCTCCTCGACCTTCTCTGCTCCGGTGAAGGAAAACTCGGTTGTTCATCAGCAGCAGCAGAAACAACCGCCAGACGCACATTTAGGAGGATGAAGCCCAAAGCAAATCGGCTTCATCCTCGGCTTCTGTGCTCACAAAGTTTCCCCACTTTTCCTGAGTCAGCATGTTTTTACGAGTTTCCTGAACTCAGATTAGAGTTTGACGATTAAAAAAGCAGAACCTGAATCTGCTCAAATATAACCAGGTCTCTTATTTATTTATTTTTTAAATATATTTATCTGCGTATTTTGCTGTGGAGAATCTGTGAGTTTCCCTCCAGCGTAGGAGAAATCCTCCTTTCATCATGGAGGAAACGCTGAGTCATCATCTTCTCCATGTGGAAACAGCTGCTGCTCCTCAGTCTGGACACAAACCGGAGATAAACTCGCTGCTGCGCGCGCAGCTTCTGCTACTAATGATAACAACAACAACAACAATAATAATAATAATAACAATAACAACAATAATAATAATGATAATAATAATAATAATAATAATAATAATAATAATAATAATAATAATAATAATAATAATAATAATAATAATAATAATAATAATAATAATGATAACACCCTGGTCTGTCCTGAAACACAACCTTTTGTCTCAGCCTGATTTTGCACTAAGTGACAAAATAGCAAGACACACATTGTGCACATTGAACGACTGATTTCTCACATGAAAGATTTCAAGATTGTTGGCTGTACAATTCCTGCTTCATCATTTCCAAAGTCAATATGGACTTTGTGTTGCTACTTGGCTCTTTTCCAGGGTTTGGTTTTGAAGAAAACGTAAGAACAGAAACACAAGTCTTGTTTGCAGAGATAGTTCAAAACACATTTCATACATTTTTACCTGATAGGAAACTGCAGACCCAATTTGCACTTCTCCCAGGGGCGTCATTTACCATCCAGTCGTTCCCGTAGAGCTGTTGCAGCATCAGCCATGCACTGCATTTTCTTTCTTCATCATGAGATGTGCAGTGATGTGAAACATGGTGTTTGTGTAACATGACAGCTAATCTGTTGTAATATGATGTCAAGCTCAAAGTTGTCAAGCTCAAAGTTTTCATTTTTTGAGCTTACATTTGAAAAGGTTGGACCTGTTCAGGAGGTTTTAAAAACAAGCAGAACATTTTAAGAAGCTAAAAGCAAAGAGTTGCTGTAACATGAATCCTGGACCAGCAGTTCTTCCTCTGTGCATTTCAGTTCATTTATTTTTATTTTGTAATTACCATTTTATCTGAGGGTTCTTACTTTTCAAAAAACATTAGAAAACATGAAGATCACAAACAAATTTATAATACAAGAATCACCATAAAGCAGTGTTATTGGCTAAAAAAAAACAAATTAACATATTTGTTAAAATTCTCACCATGTTGTGACAGTTTAATATAAGATAGATAATCTGTGAAAAGATCGATTTCCTCCAATCGCTCCTGAACAAAACAACCAATCAGAGTGAGGAGGAGGGTCTTCGTGATGCCAATAATCCTCATGACCGCGCTGCTAAATGACCATTTATCTGCTGTCCTCGGTTGCTATGCTAACTAGCATTATCGTTCGTGTTAGATTTTATCAGGAAGAAGCTGTAACACAACAGAGTGCAAGCTGGGAAGGGAAGCGGCGCATACATGCACCTGATTCACAGCGCTAAGACCGGCTGTCTGGCTCTGATTGGTTATTTCTAGTTAGAAATGGAAGAAATCAGAGAAGACCAATTTTTTTCACAGATTATCTGTTTCTAGTCACGACATGGTGACAGCTTCAACAAATATGTAAAAAAATATATATTATGAAAGTTACATGCTGCAGCTTTAAGCATCCATGTCTGTGTACCTTTGAACATTTTAAAATTTAAAGTATCTAAACTTCTGGCTGAGTATTATAAGATGGCGTGGTCACACCTGAACAGGAAGTGATCCGCGCCATCTTGGTAGGTAAATGCAGTAAAACGCAGAGGCAGATCCAAGGCTTCAGACTAACAAAAACGAAATGTGGACACTCTTAAATAAAGAGAAAGAAAAACACATGATGACTAGCAAAGTAAGTACATGTAGTCACAAAAACGTAGGTTTCATGTCCGTCTAAGCTAGAAGACAAAAATTACATTAGCTAAGCTAACTTTGCTAGTTCAGTCATAAGTACTGCAGTAAATGTCACTGATATTTATCTCAGCATTACACAGAGGAGGGCACTCAGAGTAGTTGTAATGTACTTTTGTTGTTTATCGGTTAGATAGGAACAAGGCGAGAGCTAGTTCTGAGCTTGTGGCTTGTTACCATCTTCTCTAAGGTTTATTTTCACATACATGTGCAGTCTTGTGTTGTTGTCACACCAACTCCATACCTACTTCCAACCAAGATGGCTGTCAATTACAAAGTTTGCAGAGGTGTGACATCAGAGTTATGTGTTCTTCAACTGAACCCACAGCGACCTCCATATGTGTCGTATGTAAGATACTGACTGCTTCTGATTACTCCACACAATCCTGATTTCACAAAAAACTCAAAATAATCCTTGAAAAATCCCAATAAGATTTCAAATCTGATGAAGCAGGAACCTGCATAAAATGAAAACCTGCCTGTTTTTTTGTTTTTTTCCTGGCAGGTTGCGTTCGGTCCTCGTCGTTCATCCGCTGTGACTCCAGGTATGACGAGGTGCTTTAACTCAGCAGGAGACATGCAGCTTTTCTGTTCACACAAGTATCAGCAGAGAGCAGCTTTCTGTTTGAGCTCTAACTGCAGCAGTAGCATCTAAAAGAGACGGTCATCCTTGAAATAAAAATATTAATCTGCAATTAAAAATGTGATCACAGCAAAGTTTGTTAGTTTTTCTTGTATTATTTGTCCTCAATCAGAATATTTCACATACCCAACCAGCTGCAGAAGGAAGGAAATCCTTTGATACGAGTCTCACTGTCATTAAAGTCTCGCTATTTGACATGTTCTGTTGCGTTAACGTGTTGAGAGGTATCTGTTGCAGACCTGAGTGGGTGGAGGGGATAATTACTGCACAACCTGTCACTCCTCACCAATAAATCATAAGTCCTTTAAAGGCTGCCAGGCGCGATGGGGACTCAGGATGTTTGTGCAGCGCATTTCAAGCCTGTTAAAGGGATGATGAGGCAGCTTTGATCCTCCGTCACTGGGATTAATATTTCAGCTTTTAAGTCTAGGAATTTTAAAAGAGCAGAGGAAGAATTGACTTTCTATGAACAATAAACTCTTTTTGAAGGAAAAGTGCTGAACTCCACCCATTGCTTTTGACTCCAGGGGGACAAAGGATGAGTAAATAATGTTTCGCTCTGTCAGCCCTGTGCGTCATTGTGAGGTAATTAAGGGTTGCGGGTTTGGGACCTTTTCGCTTCTGTCTGCCTACACGGTGAACATTTGTCCTTAAATAATGCACACTGTTCATCCTTGTGTAATTGCAGTGTGCAGAAACTGTAGTGACATTTTTTCCCAGCAATGAGAGGAATTTTTTTCCTCATCCCTGCTGCTTCTCTGCATAAAACGTTTGTGTCCAGAAATAAAAGCTTCGCCCGCCTGCAATCTCAGGCGCAAACAAACCTACAGAAGCAAAGGAAAACATACTTTTATGCTGTTTTTCACAGAGTGGGAGTGTTTCGCTTTCGTAACAAGTGGCTGTTAACATTTAAAGAAAATGTGAGGTTCTCAACTAGGGCACATCTTTAGGTAGTATTTAGCAACGATGAGGCTGTTTTATGAAATCTTTCAAGAAACCTTCTTTTCAATAGTTGCACATCTGCAAGTCAATGCTTCTCCTTTCCAGTGTTTTCTCTGCAGCATCCAGAAAAAGTCCAAAAACATGTTTATCCTAACAGCCGCAGCAGTAAGGACTTACTGACAGCTTTGTCCACCCTAAAGAAATCTGTCAGATACGGCTTTAATCAGTTCAGTTGCAAGAAGAAAGACACATTTAAAAACTAATACCAAAATGCATTTGTGTTTAAAAGTATATGACTTATTTATCATTAGGCTTCATTTAAGCATCTGAGATGAATCATCCTCACCTCTGTGTCCAAATGAAAACTCCTGATGGCATAAAGTGCAAAGCTTCAAGCACTGACAGATTGAAACCACAGATTATTTTCTTCCAAGTCCTCATGACAGTTGCAGAGTCTTCAGTTCTTCACAGATTTCTCCATATAACTCTGTAAAATAAATCAGATTTTCAGATTAGCTCAGATCCGATATAAACCGCAGACTAACTAAGAATAAATAAACTAATAAATCCAAATACACAAAAAGCAGAACACAAGAATAAACCAAGAAACTAAACACAAAGAAATGAAATGAACATAAATGGAAAAACAACAAAAGGGTTTGAAGAAATCTGATCTGCCAGTTTCTTTTAACAGATCTTGTTTTGTAAAAATGGATCCTTTTCATTTTTCTACTTTGTGTTTGAAATGAAGAGCAAAAACAACGAGGTTTTTCCTGGATTCTAAAATAATTCATGTAATCGATTGAAACATTTCCAATAGAAAACAACACACCTTCATTACAGAATCCACAGATTATTATTGATCCATTTTACAACAACCTATTAAGAGTCACAGTTCTTTCCCAGAGAACATTACAAACTAAGCAAATAGGAGACAAATCTAACATTTAAGCTTAAAACTTATTTAGCATTTATTAGGGATATGAATAATAAATAATTTTGTAGATGAAAAACAGATGAATGATTGCTGCAGGTTAATCAGTTCAATCTGTATCCTGTTACAAAACAAACCAATGAATCCTGAAATGTTTGTGTCCGAACTTCGCTCCGACTCAACTGGGAATTAAATCAATTCCAATCTGCCGTTTCTGAGATCGTCCACAGATTCGAAGCCATCGGGTGCCAGTCATAGGAGCAAAAGAAATCAATACCGGCAGAAATATTTCAGGCTTTTCAGAGCCATAACTGGCAACCAGAGGAGAAACGGGAGGTCAGCTGGACGAGAGGAGCCTGCAGACGTTCACTGCATCATTCAGACACACAGACAGAGAAAAATAACGAAGAGTCTGCAAACCTTTAAGAGAAAAATGGAAACTCATTTCACAGCCAGATGAAACATTTTCCTACATTTAATTGGAATCCATCAGGGTAAAAAATAAATAAATAAAAAGGTTTTATGTTTCGTGAACCTTTATTAACAGGAAAAACTTTAACAAATGAGTTGATGAAGATCCACGATCAGATCAATAAAGTGTTTTATTCATTTATATTATAAGGAGCTGCATGTCTCCTTATAATATGGGGAAAAGTTTTACAATAGGGGAAACTGCAAAAAGTATTTTTGATCTAGTTTTTGGTTCAGGTATCAATAAAACAAAACTAACTTAAAAGTAACTTTCCACAAGAAATATGAGGGGTTTTTGTTTTTTAGTAAACAATTCCTTAATATTGATTAATGGAAAATAATTTTACTTGTAAGATAGAAAAAATGTCTATTAGTGAAACTAGTCATTTCTATCAATACTAAGAAATTATTTACTGAAAATAAGTTCATACAGTATTTCTTGTTGGAAAGTTATTTATAAGTTATTTTGCCAATTGAAGACGAAATCAAAAACTCCAGTTTAGGGTCATGATCCAAATATTATCAATAATCCCCAATCTGGTTTCTCTACTGGAAACTTTGGGCATTCCAGTCTGACTCGTGAAGCAGCTTCAAGATATTAATAAACAAACTTGTTTCAGTTTTGCTTCCATGAATACTAAATACATTTTTTTTAATGATATTACATGGAAAAAAAAATCAATTTGTGCTGCAGAATTCAGCCTCTGGTCTGAATTTCCAGGCTTGTGTTCATTTCACGCCTGTTAATGGAAACTTTTAAGCATCCATTTGAGCAGCTGAGTTGCTGGAGACTTGGGTCACAAAGAAGGAAATTACAGATGAAATGACGTCTGCTGGAGGTTGAACACCCTGCACTTTATTTTAAATATTTATTTTAATTCTTGGAAAAGATTAAAGAGTGGAAACAAAGAAAGAAAAAGGAAGAGAGACAGAAAAATGTAATCTGATAGACCAACATAAAGTAGCTCACTGCTGGAAGGAAAATAATGCATTTACATACGAAATCTGAAAAGTGTGGTGTGTATTTGTGTGTAATGAATGGATGGATGGACAGCTGTTTTGTTGGATGTCTGTATTTCCTGTGACGCTTTATTGTTGTTCATATCTGGAAACATAACAGACAAACCAATAATAACAATAGCAGCACTGATCAATAATAAAACTGATCAATAATAACACTGATGCAGGCAGCCAATCAGAGGGAGTGTTCTTCCGCAAAGATCAGTAAAATAACTGCCACCAACAACTAACCCCGAATAGTTTTGATCCAGACATTATCTTCATAATCTTCTAGAAAACATAAAAGAAGAAGAAGAACCAGCATCACATCCGGGTGTAAATGGCGGACGAAGCCCTGCAGCCATGTCTGCCTTCATGGCAGCTACACTGATGAGTCACTCAGTCATGAAATTAGTTGTGATGGCGGTCGGTGAAGTTTGCGTTGCGGCGACGTGACTCCGGCGCTGTAATGATGCTCATTAATCATGCTGGTCTTATTCCTGCTCAAACGACTCGTGGGACTCGAGATGCAGCAATTAGTGATGAGTCACCACGTCAACGGCCGAGCCGCCGGGACGACGGCCAATCAGAAAGGGCGACACGCTTCCTTCCTATATGGGAGATCCGGTGGGTTCATGCAGGACGGCTGAAGCTCTGCTTTCCCAGTGCAGGTGTTCACTGCTGGGCGGCTGCTAACAAGAGAACTTGGCAGATGTCAAATCGATGTGAGAATAATCCTGGAAGTCACGCTTCACTGATAAAAACTATGACTTTTAATCCGCCGTCTTTCTCTGCAGGTCCAAACCCAAACTTTCCCAGGTAATAGCCCTCTAACAGGGCTGGTCCAAACCTTTTTGGGGCCCCAGGCAGGGTTTTCTGGGGGGCCCCCCATACCAACATGTCAACAGCAGATGCTTCTTTATTCCTATGATGTTCTCTGAGTAACAGCTGGATAATTTGTAATTAGATTACATTACACCAGTGTAGAATTTAACCTTTTGTCTAAACGTTTTGTGCAAATATCTTGGTGCACTTGAAATGATGCAAAACTAACTTACGAATAACTTTTCAACAAGATATAAGACATTGGATTTTTAGATAATAATTCCTCAATAGTGATGAAAAATGAAATAAATGAAATACTTAAAGACTGAGACATGGATGTTAGGATACTAAAAGATTTAAATATTTAGTTTGATTTAGTTTTTGCTAACTAAATATTTAGTTTGACTCTAAACATTTATTTTCCAAATTAAATATTTATTTCTTCACTTTTAAATACTGAATTTAAAAGTGCAATATTTAGTTTGGGAACTAAATATTCCATGTGCGTAATCTGGCATAACTGACCCTTTGAGAGCATTCATGATTTTAATGTGGCACAAAATGGAAATAATTTTTATTCTCCTGTTCAAGGGAATCAAACATGGAGGATTATCTTCTGATTTGACCTGCAACAACACAAAGACTTGGATTATTTGATCATTTTCCTTTATTTTGGTCAATTGTGTTTCTTTCCGTCCTCATTTTTCACAAACATCCTCATGGCGGGTCAGGCTGAAAGCAACCCACGTTTCTTTTTTTTAGCTTTTGATAGAATGACCTTTGTGAGATATGAGGTCAAAAATGAAGCTGTTATTTTCCGATACTGGCGTAGTGGGTGTTGATGTCAGTAAAGATCAACTGAAAAAAAATGGCAAGGAGGTTTTATTTTCGCTGCAGCATTAACAGAGTAACTCAACATGATTTATTGGACATTTGACGCACTAAAAACACATGAAAAGTGAAAAGTGATAGATATAAATATAAATCTAAACCAAAAGTTTCAGTTTTCAGGGAGTTTATTTAGATGGTCTGACGATTTAAAAAGAAAGGTTCAGTATTTAATAAAATCTCTGATTTTCCTGGTGTTGGTGAGCAGCATGTTAATTAAATCTCATCTCCTGCAAATAAAGACATCCAACATTTTCTCTGTGTGGAGTTCAGACGGAAAACATTTTTATTCTGACAATTTCTAATGGTCTGTATTAGTTGATTTAGTAATAAACATTTATTAGTTGTTCAAATTGAATAGAATCCAAAGTGACACCAGTTTTCTGTGCTTTCTGGTCTTTAGCCACATTTCTGACCTCACATTTATAGGAACGCAAAACAAATGCTTGAATTTATATCCAAATGTTCAAAACATTTGATGCCAGTTAGATGGTCGATTTGAACATTGTATATTTCATTACTGTAAATTTAGGTATGAGGCTTATTAGATCCATTAGGCACTTAAGGAATGACTCAGACTTTTATATTCTGATCATTTTATATACTATATATTCTTCAAGGCAAGAATAGAGCCTTGAGTTCCTCTTGATCTGATTCTTGTTTTGTTTTCCCAGGTTTATATTGACCAAATAACTCAAAATAAACCAAAAATGATAGCTTTTATGGTGAAATGCCTGAAAAATGTTTGATCAGATATGTGCCTTTCATTACTTATTATGGAAGATTAGGTTTCTTTAAAAGAGGTTTGATTGATGCAATGACAGGCAAAGCAGTTGTAGGTCCAACACGGATGAATTAATGTATAACTGCAACACAAACACAGACTGACAAACAGCCTGATTGGATGCTTCTTGGGCTGATAGCTGCTGGAGGCTGAGAGCTCATTAGACTCTCTGTCAGTTGGCGTTAACTCACCAGTCTCAGACACACGGTGCAGCAGAAGAGGAACGTTAGAGCACTAAAGGTCTAATAAAAAGAGGAAAACAGCTGTATTTAATCAGAAATAAAATGGGTTCTGATTATATTTGACATGTCAGGCTGGAGGAGGAGATGGAGGAAGGTGAGTCAGGTTGGTGGTGATCCGTTGGACAAACAGATGGAACCAGTAAGCAGAACCACATATTAGAGCCATGATAGACAGGAGAACGTTTCCTCCAACAAAGCCTGAAAATATTAATCTCCAAAATCTTCTAGAAAAAATTGGAAATCTGAGTTTGAAAAGTTGAACATTTGCTAGAAAAAAAAATCAGAAATTTTCTAGAAAACTTGTAAATTTCTAAATTTGAAAAGTCAAACATTTTTTAAGCTTGGAAATTTGAATTTAAAAGTCAAAACTTTTCAAAACTGAGAAATTAAAAAAAATGAGAATGAAGTCATAATATTACAACTTTATTCAGTTTTTTCTTTTGTGGCTCTAAAACTACAATGTCCTCAATAAAACTGCTCTTCACAACATCTAATCACACAACAATATTCTCAAAACTGTAAAAAAAATAAATGTCTAAAAAGTCTGTAATTTCTAAAATCTGAATTTCCAGTCGATGTCGGCTCCTTGTCAGTGATACCTGGACTCTCCACAGGTCCCTTTAATGAGAACTGGAGGTGCTGTTAGTGCCGATCACAGCAAACAGCAGCACACAAGAATACATACAGAAAGTTTAGCACAAGGAAGAAACTGCAGCACAAACCCTGCAAACTCACAAGTACATTTCTAAATCCTTCTTAAAAAGGGCATGTGCAATATTAAAACTTAATATAAAATGCAGGTGTGTGTCTGTGTCTGCTGAATTTTGGGTTAAATTATGTTTGTTTTTCATCCAGTGGGTAGAAAATCCAGAAATACTTTGTAATAAAAGTACTCAAGTAAATGTAAATGAGTACATGTAACCAGTTATTAGAGACAACCTCATTATGCAAATAAACTCTGATAAAATTATCATAATTTGTCAGAAATTGATGGCATTTGATGTATTAAAGAATGAAACAACCAGATAAATTGAAGCTATTTGAAAGTATTAAAAGCCCAAAGTGCAAATTCTGTGTTTAAAAGCAGAGCTGGCCTCTGATGCTGCAACACGGCGAAGGCTGCATGTTGTCCTCTGCTTGCTGTGGCTCCAGTTGTGTCCGTCCTCCGGTTCTGGAGTGATCCAGCTTTAAGCCCGCCGCTGATCGCCGGGTTCGGAGCCCATGGAAATAGAGGAGCAGGAAGCTTTGATTGTGCCTGAAGCGGCATGACTCACGTCTCCCTCCCTGCACCGGCTTTAACGACTGAGACGCCAATTTAACGTTTCATTCAGGACAACCGGGCCATTTCATTCACAAACATGACTTCATTAGATTTTTGTGCGGCGCATCGTTTACAGTCAAAGGCTCGGTTCTGTAGGAGACGTTTCCGCGCTCTCCTTTGCTCCTCTGCACCGCCGAGGTCATTAGGTGATTAGATTCGACTTTCTGCAGACTGCACTCCTTACAATAAATGATCAGAGAAGAAAACGTCGACTTCTCTGAGTGATCGCTTCACATGTTTCTTACAGGCTGGTTGGAGTAAATAAACTTGTTTTCATGCGCTGGAAGTCGGGTCAGAGGAAGGTAAACAGCAACTTTCTGCTCCAATAGAGCAAACACTGCAAAAATACTAAAGTATATTTGGTCTAGTTTCTAGTGCAAATATCTTAGCCCACTTGAAATACGACAAAACTGCCTGATAAGTAACTTTTAAGTAAGATATTGAAGCTTGTTTTAAGTCAATAATCTGTTGAAATTAATGGAAAACTTCTAGATTAACATGGTAATTATTTCACTTATAAAATTAAATGTTTCCCATTTTACAAATAAAATAATCTGCCAAAGGAAATTAGACATGTTTCATCAATATTAACAAACATGATCAGCAAACAGATGTTACTACTGAGGGAAACGACTAAGAAAGTGGCAGGAAGTGGTAGGAGGAGGAGGGTGCAACATGTTTTCAATAACTTATAGTAGGAAAAAACTTATATACACTGCAATTGCAAAATTGGGTTAATTTAGCAGAATATGGCTAAAGTTTTGCACACATTAATATTGGAAACACAGCTAATGTGATCACTTACATAAAACCACATCAGTTATGTGATTAAAGTGAACTATAGTGAAATGTGTGTCATCAGAATAGACATTATAAGAGAAGTTCAGGTCTCTGAAATACAAACTGAGACGCTGCAAATCAATCTGGAAGACGTCACCGCACAGAAAACCAATTATAAGAAGAAAAGCAAATAAAATATTTTACTTGTAGAAGAACAAAATTTCTCTCAGGCTCCTTCACCCAACAGCAGTTTGATCACAGCTGATATTCTGAGATTCTTTCTGCCACTTTTCAGTGAGGCTGAAGACTAATTTCAAGCTTGAGAAGAATTATCTTGCATGTCAGACAGCGGTCTGTTGAAAATGTGACGGAACAAAGGAAGATTACGATGTTTAAATCTGGATCATTTGCACAAGAATAACCTGGGACAGTGTAAATGCAGGGCAGCTAGAAATGAGCTTCAGAGAGCTTCATCTGATGAGGGATTAAAACATCTCACTAACTGGGTTTCTAATATGTCCAGATCTTTGTTGATATTCTGTTAATGTCCGGAAACACAATTATTTCCATTAAATAAGAAACAGTTAAAATCACACAGGAATAAGCTTGTTCAAGCAATAAGTCATTAAAAGGCATTTAAAAACGACTTCCTGTCCTCTTCTTCGTAGTTTGCGGCAGTAGCAACATATGATCACGTGACTGCAGAGGAAAAAAAACGTGTTTCTATTGCAGTTTTGCCAAAACCATTTATTTCTACAAAAAAACACAAATTAGCTTAGTGCAAAAACTTTTTTGAAATGAACATTTTTTTTGTTTTTGTTTTCAAACTTAGCCTGTTTCAATTTTAAAAGATACATTTTCCTCATTTCAATTCGAGCAATTTCAAGGTTAATGGAAACGCAGCTCCTGATGGGGATTTTTAGGGTCATTTTAAAGACTGAATGTTTTTCCTGCTAGTTTGAGATAATCTGGTTATCTGAGAATGTTGTTTACATGAAGCTGCTATTTATTACCCAAGTAATCCATTACTCTGTCAGAAACAGCCCCATGCTGTTATTGTTGACTTCTCGGAGCTTTTCTTGCCCAGCAACTTTTACGGGATGACTCACCCAAGGCGGCTGTTACGCATGACAAAAAGAGGGGGGTAAAAAAAAATCAAAGAATAAGGTGGGGCGAGCAGATGGAGCATCTCACATAAAAAGGTGTTTGTCGCGGCGGAGCTGAGTACCATCTGAGATCGGGGAAAGGTCCACATGTTGCCGCGCACAGGGACCATGCAGAGCTCCAGGCTGCTGAGCGGCGCGCTCCTCTGCGCGCTGCTGCTGCTCTCCGCCGGCGCCGCCGGAGCCCGAGCGCAGGGGCCGCTGGACGCGGAGTCCGAGGAGGAGCTGAGCCCTAGAGCGCTGCGGGACTTCTACCCGAAAGGACCGAACCTGACCAGTGAGAAGCAGCTGGTGAGTCCTTGCACAAACCCGGATGTTTAGATATTTTTACGCAGATTTTCACTTGAAATTTCTTCATGTAAACTTTAATTTAAGCCCAATTAAAAATGACATGCCGTAAATGATAGTTTTTGATGTGCACATGATGACATTTTGCATCTGAACTTTCTGCTTCCTGGCAGCTTGGAGCTCTCCAAGAAGTTCTTGAAAAGCTGCAGGCGAAACGACTCCCATCGTGGGAGAAGAAATTTGGTCAAGTCCCAACGGTAGACGCAAAACACGCATTTTATTTTTGTTCACCAAACTCTTCGTATATGCGTTTAGAACGGGATGAAACAGCTTCTGTTCTTGTCTCCCCGTCAGTGTGATGTTGGAGAGCAGTGCGCGGTGAGGAAAGGCGCGCGGATCGGGAAGATGTGCGACTGTCCCCGGGGAGCTTTCTGCAACTTCTTCCTGCTGAAGTGCTTATGAGCCTCTCCGGATCGGAATGTAGCTCCGAAAAGAGAAAGATTTCACTCAATCCCTTTGTAATTACGCTCAGATTTTTTTATTTATTGCACAGCTCAGGCGCAGCTGGAGTGACTGTCCAACACTTATTAGGAGGAAAACATTCCGAGTTATTTTACAACATGAGGAGGAGAATATCATAAAAAGCTTCTGTAAATATTTACTTCAACCTCAATAAACTCAACCCATGGGACCATAAGCACACTGTAATGTCAAACCAGCAATATTGTGCCCTTCATCCGCTGTGTTTTGTTCCAAATGAATGTTTTATGTGTCATGATAATAAAATCCTGTTGTTTTGTAAAGCAGCGGAGTGGCTGTCATCTTTAAAAATGTGTTCAAATGAGCTGTTGTGACATCAAGCTTCCTCAGGCTGGTCAGAAAATAAAATATCAGAAAAAGGTTTCAAATGAAACCCAGATGAGCCTCAGAGGAAGCAGAGATGAGCCAGAAAGTGACATGTCAGTCAGTCAGGCTGACAGGAACGCAGAGCCTCCTTTCATTCCCCCTGGGCAGCTGCAGGATGCTGTTTAAACAAAGCCTTAAATAAATCTGAAAAATAATCTGTGCTTAATTATATTTAGTTCTCCCATATGAATCACATTGCGCCACAATTAGCTAGAAGTATTTATGATTCTACCAACTTTCCACATGGAAAGACTTACAGTTTTGAATGTGTTTGTTTTATAACAACTCAACAAAAACATGACAGATTTTTAATGAGATTTAACTCTGGACTGAAACATGATGCAGCATTAATCTAATAAAGAAAAGCATAACTATACAATGTTTTGAATGTGGGGCATAAATCACATGTTAATGTTCCATAAGTTACATAAACACTAAAGATTAATTTTTTGCAGAGATAAGCAGAGCTGGATCTGAATAAACAATGTTTTTCTCTTTCTAATATTCTCCTTCACTGAACATAAATTGTTCACAACTGGACTCTATTTACTAATTAGCTGACTTCTGAAACCTGGTTGGATTCGTTTAGAGCTGCCACTGCAACAGGTTGTGTTCATAGATCTGATCTGTCATCAAATCCTAATAAAAAGCATCAATCTTACTGGCTGAAAAATAATACAATATGAAAATAATCAATTTGCAAATTGAAAGGAAGTACACTTAAACTGAATGCAATGCAAATATATGATGCAAATCAAACATCATAAGCACCATATAAGTCTGTTTTGGGGTTTCTATAATTTTCCCCTCAGTTTCTGTCCTTGTTCTTGACTGACAGCTTATTGAGAGTCAAGTTTAGGCAAGAAAAGGACTGAGATTAAAACATCTTCAACAGTTGAACAGGATTTGTAAGACAGGAATAAATATCCAAAATATCAGAAAATGATCTGAGGATTAATCTGTCAACTTTTAAAAAATCTTCCATGCTTTCTCACTGGAAGAAACCAGGAGACCTTCAACAAACCTCGGTCTCCTTTCTGTTGAAGTGAACTTTGCTGTGGTCCAGATATGAACACCAGCTGGACACCGCTCCAACAGTAGGAAGCGGACTACAGCGCAGGGCATTCTGGGTAAATACAACAAAACAAATGCGTTAACATAGCGCAAGTGGGAGAAATGGCCAAAATCTGACTGCGCTCCATTTTGTTTGCATTTTGTGAAGAAGGAAGTGCTCAGTGTCTTCAGACGTTTTTGTGTCGTTTCCTTCAGTGGTTCTTCGTGCAGCGCCCCCACAGGCCAGGAGGGAAACAGGTTTTTCAAAAGGTTTGATCGTTTGACTCACATATTTTGGTCCCAAACCACCAAGTCTACCAGACTACCAGGTGTGAAAATAGAAACAAGATTGATTGAAGAGAAATAACAAACTGAAGCAAAAATAATAATGGAATTAAAATCAAATAATCAAAATAAACTGAAACAACCCAGTTCTGACATTTGAAACCAAGAGAAGAAAAACTTCTGCACACTGCTGCTCATGCAGGATATTTTACATTATAGTAATTTAAATTATAGTAAAATAATGCTATTATCTCTTTTTTTATACATTTTAAATTTTCATAGATTATACACTTTCCTGTAAAAACCATGTCTAATTCCTATGTTTTGCTAATTTAAAGCCAATTGCGTGTGAGAAATACATTCAACACATTAGGAAACGTACGACTCGATGTGGCTGCCTGGGATTCCTGGGAGCAGCTTTAGCAGAGGAAGTCTGACGAAGCTGCAGCTGTTCTGATCACACACACCTGGCTCTGCTTCCTAAACCTCCAAATGAGCCAAAACTCACACCACAATTCCAGCAGGCTCAGCTCTATTTATAACGTTTGGCTCCAAACTCCTGAACAGCAGCTGATTTTTCAGAAAATCCAACAACAAACCAGCTGAGCTCAGTGTAGACACTGGCAGCAGCCCTCAATTAAATTTACACAACAATGCTTCAGATAAAACATAATTATAGAGCGTTCTGTGGCGCTATAAGCCGCAAACACCATCGATTTAACTGGAATTTCATGAGACTGACAATGAGTCACAAACCTTCAGCCGTTTCTGCCCTCACTCTAAATAATGAACTTTTGTTCAAAGCTGTAAAACCTTCATAAAAATTCAAAACAAACAGCTCATGCACCTGCAGTATAGAACTCACTGGTTTACGTCTGAAAAGCAATCATTTCAGTTATGATTTCAGGGAAATTGGAAAGTCTTTGCAAGAAGATCATTAAAATATTTTCTTCAATGAAATATGGGAATAAAACTGCTGGAACTAATTTTGTTTTGTATATTGTTGTTATATTTTAAAACACGACTCTGCTCTTTTATCACTTTAGATTATTAGCCTCTAATTAAGGCCAAAGAAAATTCATGTGGCTGCAGAAATTGGAAATGAAATGATCTCCAGTTTTCTAAGGAAGACAATTAGGGCCACTGAAAAACCCCAGAAAGAATTAAATATTTTTTCTCTTAAAATTCAGTTTTTTCTGAGAAGTAAGTATTTTGTTCAGTCGTCTTCAATGTGGGTAAAATACACAGAAAACAAAGGCAAAAAAGAAACAACACAAAAATAGATTATAGATAAATAATATCTATAAATTGCAAAAACATGAAGTGTAAAAAACATATTATACAAATAAAATACATACAAAAGGAATATTCAATTTCCAGTCTGATATGCTAAATAAAATCATGTCTGACTTTCAGATTCGTGGATATGAAAGAGAATCAATAATATAAGTATAAAGCCATAAACGTCCTGCTTTACATGCTAATAAACAAAAGCTGCTCTACTTAAACCGCTAAAACTGTAAGCAAAGACATAGAAATGAAAAAGTATATAAAACACCCACATGGTAAAAAATATAATATGAGTAATTTGGAAACAAAAAGAGAAAGTAATGCAGCTTATCAGCATGAGAAATATCAATAAGTGGAGGAGGAGAGAAGAAAGAAAATGAAAAGCAAAGATTAAAATAAATTCAAAAGTGAAGAAAACAACAAAGGGAAAAGAATTTGAATGCAATCGAGAGAAGAATGATGGAGAAAAACCAACCAGAAATAGCAGAAGAAGTGGAAGATGAGTAAAAATGACAAAAGAAGATGGAGATGAGAAATAAAACATCTGCCAACAAACTGGGATCGATTTTGTGAATTCCTCCACAGATTTCACAAGATCCATCCGAACCCTCGAAGAAAATGATTAAAAAAAGAAATCCATCCTCTCCACTACAGATGACAGATTGACGTAAAAATATTAAGTGTATTTATTTCCTTTAGGTTTCTTCATGTCCACCATTAATGTGTTTATTTCATATTCTCAGCTGCCTTTCATCAATAATGTACAACGTTCTGTTTGTTTCAGCTCCTAAATTCAACAAAATCCTCCTTCCTGTTTGTTTCTGTGTCCTGTAAGAAACTATTAAGTAACTAATAAATCATTGATAGCTGGACAGGAACTCACACAGAAAGAGGGACATTACATTCACATTTATTGTCACCCAAATTGCATCTTGTTGTTTTTAGAACATAATTTACCCTGTGAAAATATCTGTTTCCTCTCACTGAAACATCCAACTCATTTATGTTTATCTAATTCAAGTAGTTTTACCTGCTGAGAAATGATTGTTTTTTCTGGAAACGTTTGAGGCTTCTGACCTTTGCCACAGAGACGCCATCGGCCAATTGGTCAAAAGCTCTCATGCTTGGATTGGCAAAACATTCGTCATGAATGTTATTGCATAAGTCACAGCTGCTAATTGATGTGACCTGCTGATCTTTTCTTCTAGCTCACAGAAAATTGTCAAAACTGTTGGAAAGTGTGCAGCAAAGTTTTTTGTGTTGTTACCCAAACAACATAAAAACCTCTGAAGAAGACGCCAAACACAACTTGCTTCTCCAAATGGAAACAAAAACAGAGTAGCGTCAGATGTTAGCGGTTGCCAGATTTCTCTTCTGTCTTTGGTAAAAGTCCATGAACCATTTGTCCTGCTAGTGCTAATTTAGCTCGTTTGTTTTGATTGTATTTACCCAGAATGCCATGTGTTACAGCCCACTTCCTGCTTTTGGAACCGTTTCCCATCAACTTAGTTTTCACATATGCATTCAAACCAAAGCAGAGTTCACTTTAACCAAACCCAGACTGAGGTTTGGAGACCGAACAGAGTCTGATTGTTACGGTTGATGAGCATTAACAACTCCCTAAACAAACCAGTTTCTAGGCAAACGAGCTTGAGTTGGATCAAAGCGAACTCAACACAACTGGTGTGAATGACCTCTTAAATGACCTTTTTCATAACAAATGCTTTGAATTTTGACAGCATCTTCCAGGAGCAGCAGAAGAGACTCTGATCTATTCTAATGCCTGAAAATGAGACACTAGCAAAACCGCAGTCACCCAGTTTACTCAAAGCCCCTGAAGCTGAGGGGAATTTCACCATCCCTAATTTTATTATTTACACTTATTTAAACATGTCTAAATGCTTCACATAAACCGAGACATTCACTGCTTCTCCTGGCTTCAGTTTCCACAAATCTGATTTCCACCATCGAGTCAAAATGCAGCAGAATCAGTCGAATGATTAAAAGATTTTACTTCCATGGATTCCTGCCATTTCAGCCTCCAAACATGGCTGTCCTCAACACATTTAACTAGCAGCCTGTTTTCTATGTGCCACGCTGACTCATTAAAAGCTTTCGTCTTTTTTTATGTGCCAATGACGGCGTCTAATGAAGCATTCGGAGGACGAACCGTTCCAAGAACATTCTACCAGGGTCCTTTCATTAAATCCATCCACACGCCGAGCCAATGAGATGGCAGCTTATATAATCACGTAACTTTGAGCTGCAAAGTTAGATAAGGACATGATGAGAGTCTGTGAATAACGGCAAGTTGTTTCAAATGTAAACATCAGAGATGAGATACAGTCAGAGGAAGTAAGCATCTCTCGTATGAGAAGAAATGCTTTACGGTGCGGCTCTTCTGTGCTCGGGCTGAAAATTGGACCATTTATCTTATTTCTTGAAAAGCAATACTTTCAGCAGACAGAGAGGTTTTTCTGTTAATTCCTCTGAGGATTCACCAGATTCTGTCAGAGACTGGATTGGAGGATAAAAGCTTTTGTGCTCCAGACAGACGCGGTCTGCTCATTATCAGATGTTTTCACATCACCAACTTCCTTTAATGAGGGGGGGAAGGTTTGAGTAACCTTACGATCCTAGGGGTGATGTTAGGGGTGGTACCATCTCCTGTGGCCCAAAAAGATGCCAGTAAGCACTGTGTCCCTGTGTTCCTATCACTTATTAGTAAGGAGAGATGGAGGTTGGTCCCAGTTCAGTTGTGACCCTGATTAATATCTGGAAGTGGGAATGAAGTCAACTCGCCTCATCAGTGATAAAGGAGCAGAAGATGAAGTGAGATTCATTAATACCAGGAAGTAGTGGTGCACAACACTAACTACAAAATCAGTTGTGCGAATCTTGAAGCACCAATAAAGAACATTCATTCTGCTAATGCTAAAGATAAATGTTCCACTAATACTAACTCTGACTCTACGCTAAATTGTGATATATCTGGTATACCTTTTTTTTCTTGGCCTGTTTATGATCAATGGAAACGCAGCTCCTGTTAAACTTTTCCCTACTGAGATTTTTCCTGATGTTATGAACCCTCTGAACATTATTGGGCTGCCATTGTTGACGTTTTTCTTCAACAGCCGTATTTCCATTGATGACATAGTTGTTTAACTTGGAATTTCAAAACATGAGGTGGTTTCTGGGTTGCAGCAAAATTAGCTTGTTTTGCAAACAATTTTGCAAAACAAAATTTCAAAATTGTTTGCAATTTTTTTTGCAGATACTTTTGTGGATTTCAAGAGTCACAAGATCACCAAGTGGATGTTACTACTGGCAGAAACCACAAAGAAGACGACAGGAAGTGGTAGGAGAATAACAGCGCAACATGTTTTCATTGACTTATCGAGGGAAAAAACTTATTCACAGAGACTTTAATTGCAGTTCTTATTTAATGGAAACACTGCAATTGTGACATTAGTGGAATATCAATGTTTTGCACACTTTTGCAATGGAAACAACTCATGAGACATGAAGGAAGACATTCAGGTTGCTGTTGTCGGTTCAAACAATTCTCAACCTCCTTGGGAAAAATTAGTAAAAAGTTCTGAAAAGAAACAATGATTAAACATCAAATGACATACCTGAATTCAGTAAATGCAAATGCTTAATCATCTAAAACACCATCATTTCTATTACAAATGTGCGCAAAATATTGTTGTTATTTCATTAATGTTGGGGAAAAACTATTTTGCATTTGTGGTGTTTCTTTCAAATAAAAAATGCAATTAAAATCATATGATAAGTTTGCTCATGTGATTTGTCAATAAAAACATGCCACACCATTATTCTCCAACCACTTCTTGTTGTCTTCTTCGTCATTTCCGCCAGTAGTAACATTGATTATGCGACTCATGTGATACAAAAAAGTATTTCCAAAGCAACCTTGTCCCGGCTCAAACCCCTTTTAATGAAAAACAGGATTTTTTTTTTCAAAACTGCCACGTTTTCATTAAAACAAATTTATTTTCTTAATTCCAATTTTCGCAATTATATGAAAACACATTTAACGTTAAATATTCTGTCTAAACTGAGAAACAAAAGAACCGAATATTTTTTTTTTGCAAGACTCGCTTTGCAACCTCCCCAACCTTTCAAGGTTATCAAGACAATCCTGATGGGATCCAATCCTGCAGGACTCAAAATGACCATCTGTGGAAATCTAATTTCATCACAAGCATCCTGCAGGCATCACAGAGCAGCAGTTCTGACTTTTCAGCCAGAAAACCACCAGATCGGACAGAAACTATAGTAATTATAGAGTGCTGTCTGCTGCAGTGAGGCATATTTAAATCGCCACAAATGGTTCTGAAATCATCATTCACAAAAACAAAACTGTAAAAACACAAAATCTTACCAAATATTGTTGGTCAAGTTTCTGGTTCAAACATTTTATTAGACTTGAAATAAGACAAAACTAACTAATATAGGAGCTTTTTTTAAGTCAATGATTTAAGTCAAAAGCTTGAGTTCCACTGTCAGATTATTTCACTGACAACATGGGAAAATGTCTTGTTCTAAGTGAAATTCTTCTATAATAAGGAATTATTTATTTCAAAATACTCCTGCATCTTGCAGAAAAGTTGCTAAGTCAAAAATACTTGATTAGCTGTGGTGCAGTCGGTAGCCCTGTTGCCTTGCAGCAAGAAGGTCTGGGGTTCGATTCCCGGCCCAGTCTGCATGTTCTCTCTGATTCTTCCTCCCACAGTGAAAAACATGACTGATAGGCATCAGTGTGTCCTGTCTGTCTCTGCATTGCCCTGCGACAGACTGGCGACCTGTCCAGGGTGACCCCTCGCTGGAGACCCGACCCCGCTCCGGAGAGCAGAGAGGTGCCGTTTACTTTCCTCTGACACGACTCCCAGTTCATCAAAACAAATTTATTTACTGAGATATTTGCACTACAAACTAGACCAAAAATACTTGGTGAGATTTTGTTTTTTGCAATGAATGGCATTAAAACACAAGTCTTACTGTTCCAACTGTTACTTGGAAGAGCTTAAAAGAAACTATTACTTTGTTTTTCTGTTTAGATATGCCACTTTTCTTTCAGAAATATAAAAATAAACCTTAATCCTGAATGCGCCTCTGTGTCTGAGCAGAGTCCAGGCTCTTTTCAAAGCAAACAGCTCCACTATAGAAAAGTTTCTTTTGTGGCTGGCTGGGGAAAAGGCTGTTTATCTTATTTCCGGAGCAGCAATACCTTTTCCCGACAGCAAGGATTTGTTATTGATTCTCCGGGGAATTACCGCTGATTCCGATAGAGATTGTAAACGTGGACAAGAGTGTTTCTCCCCACCCACGTCGCGGCCCCTCCAACCTGCCCATCGGTGAGGACGTTTGTTTGTGTTTGATAATTCGACAGAATGACAGATGGCGATGTTGACAGAAGCAGGAAGAGGCGCGCGATGATTTAGAGAGTGATTGATGGAGACACAAAGCAGGAGACAAACGACGCAGCCTGAAATGGAGAGCAGCTCTGTGAGGATGATGGCGGCTGCAGAGAGAACAGGCGATGCTTCAGGCAGGGCGCTTGGCTTATGACGTCTGAACGCATGTAAACACGATCAACACAATTTCCTATCAAGTTAAATAGTTGGAGCATCTTGTGTTTGTTTGTAAAGGATAAATGTGATCAAATCAACAAAAATACGTCCAAATTTGTTTGGTCAAAGATGCGACGTGTAACTTTACTAAAAAGAAAAGCATGTTTTTTTCTGTATTGTGTCTTGACAGTATGAGATGAGACAAATAATCTGTGGAAAAAATGGAGCAACTCCTTGAGCTACCGTTACTGTCTGCAAAAACAATCAGTCAAAAACAACCAATCAGAGCAAAGAGGAGGGTTTAAGCGCTGTCAATCATCCTCCTGTATGCTGCTCAATGTGCTAATGGTGGGAAACATTCGCACCATGTTTTTCCACCATCACACAGATAGTACTATTTACTTTGTGAATTAGGAAATGCTAAGACAGTGGATACAATGAATAGAGCAGATTAAGTATTATGAAGCTCAAAATGCAACTTCAATGAAACTTTAAAAATGAGCTGGGATGCAAAGAGTTCCAGAAATAAATGTAATATCTGAAGCGCACTTGAGCACTGATTAGTTTCATGCTATTATAGCAGAAAATGTCAAGCTGTTTCAAAGAAGCCGACTCACCTGTGGTGTAAATATTAAATAAAGTAATTAAAGCACATTAATATAATAAAGTATTAGACTCAAGCAGAAGATGGTCTAAATACTTTCCAACTGATACCAGACAGATTGCAGAAATCTAGATGAAAAATTTGACTCTATAAAATTCAGTTCAAAACCAGTTTTTGTTGCTCATTGTCCAGTTTGAACACTCAGCTGTATTCAACTTAAACACGCAAACATTTTATTCAGAAGGTAAAATGTTGTCTTTGATATTTTGTACAGGTTGAATGTTTGTTGGGGAATAGCTGTTTGAAGTCCGAGCTTTATTTGAACGCTGTTGCCCCCTAGTGGTTCATCCCCAGATTCGCTTCAGTACCTGGAATCAGTTCTTACACCTGCTCAAATTTTCTACTTTCTTTCTAACCACAACTTTCATGCGGACACCTTCTTGTTTTATGACTGATTGTCACGTTTTCTTTCTGGTTTAAATGTTTAAACCGGTTACTGGTGAATATCTGGGATAAAAGAAAGAAAAATTATTATTTTTCAGGTTGTTATTTTTGTCCTTTTATCACCAGTTCAATCATCTGGTTTCCTTTATACTGTTTTAATAATTTGGGAAGGTATGCACTGACTTTCCCTTCACCTCAGAAATGAGTCAGTTTCTCATTAAAGATGATTGTAGATGTCAGCATCAGAAGTAATCTGGTGACATTTATGCATGATATCCTCCTCCAGTCGAACGCCCCCAGCCCTCATCAACACAGCTGACCCAACATGTGCTCTGTGTGTGTGTGTGTGTGTGTGTGTGTTTCTCCTTTCATTAGTCGATGTGATCAGCTTGTCACTTCCTACGTTGTTGCGTTGAGGCACATTTGTACTTCAAAGAGAAGCTCCTCATTATTTCCCTGATATAAATATAGTGATGATCTGCAAACGAACACAAACCAGAGCATGCAGGCAAAGCAGAGAATGAAACTTTGTTTTCAACAAATTTTACTACTAAAAAGTGCCACGCATGATGGACAAAAATGTCATGTTGCGACTTGCTATTGGTCACCAAATGTTTGCAAAAACTATTCTATTTTGTATATTTATTTGCTAAATACGCATTCGATGCTTTAAAGAAGTAAACAAAGAAGTCAAATTTGTGTATCAACGTATAAATCATTGTAGATTTTCAAGGTTTGCAAGTGAAATTTTCTAGATTTTTAAAAATCTTATTAGCAACAAAATCAGAATATTGCTCACTCTTGCTTTATTTTGCTGGGTTTATGAAATTTACAACAATTTAGGAAAACAACACTGGATATTTTTATTCACTATTACTAATACATTTTATAGAAAGCAAAAACCTGGATGAATATTTTGTGTTGTACATTACATTTTAAGATTTTAATTGTAACCTTTTGGAACAGCCTGAAATTAAATAAATTATTTTTTTTTTTATTTTATGTACTGTATTTGGTATTTATTTACCAAAATAATTAATACCAATTCGGTATTAATATGCCTTTGTTGAAAAAGCATGACTTTATATGCCTTTTTATAAAATGAAGATGATTCTGTGGGGTGTCCAGCATTTTTCAAAGAGGGGTCCATGGCCCCGCCTTTCCCCCTCTTGGGGACACCACTGTAAAAACACAAACAAAACCACAATTATGCAGAAAAATTACTGATTATTTTCAAGTTCATCTACCAATTTGTTTTTGTATGTTCATCAAACATTTAAAGAAATATTGAGCAAAATTATTTTATTATCTATTTTACATAATTATTTTACTTGCTTTAATCAAGTGATAGTACTTGATTCAAGCAAAATCTATCAATTTTAAGACAAAAAAAACATTAAATCAGAACTGTAATTTACATCAAATTTGTTTTTATTGTCAAAAGTAACACAAAGTACCTAAAATACAAATATTAATTGTATTAGACTCAGGTTTGAAGTTAAACAGAACAAGTTTGACAGTCAGACTGACCGCAACCTTTTGGGCTATTTTTTCTTCTTTTTCTAAATTTAATTTTAAACACTGAATAACTGAAAAACTGCTGCAATTAAAATTAATTGCAAATGAATAGTTTTTCCAAATCAAGCAAACAAAAAATTATTTTTTACACATAAACATTGCTTTACTATCATTTAAAATTTCAAAACCTAATTTACATTTTCATTATTTGATTAATGCAAAAAAGTTTTCATTTCTAGTTAACTGAATAATGAATGTTATTTTTCTTTAAATCTACTTCATGAAAAAGTCCAGTGATCAACAAAGTTTGTTAATAATTCTCTTTTTAATCCAAAAACACACAAGTTGCTCAAAACCAGCCTGGAAAAGCCAGAACTGCTCAACGCTCTCGATTAAATTTTATTTAAAAATATGTAGAAACAGGAACGCATGTGCAAACAAACATACACCAACTGGGGAGACGCTCCTCTCAGCATCAACCTGGACTGGAACAAGAGCCACAAAAAGCAAAAAACAAACTTCACAGCAGCACTTTTACCCTCTCAAAGTAAATCCCTCCAGTTCAACATGTTGCACATCACAAACCTCAACAACTTCAGCAAAAGTTTTATCTTGAAAATCAAATAAAAGCCACAGAGTTTAACTGTTCGCTGTACAGACACATAGCTACTGCAGGAGTCTGGGAAATGACTGGAGACCCTCAATTCAGCACAAATGTTTGCACCTATAGGTCCTATTTTTTATTAAAACTTTAAAAAAAAAAACTTCAGCAGCACCAGAAACCTCCACAATGCAAAAACACAAAATCTTAAGAGTATTTCTGATCTAACTTCTACAGCAAAACATTAATAGACTTGAAATAAAAGAAACAACTTAAAAGTAACTTTTCAGCTTGTTTTTTGGAAACAATTCCTTAAAAATAATGAAAAAGTAGAAGTTCTGGCAGATAAACTTTTTTTCTTATGACAAGAAAATTATTTTAATAAATAATTATGTAAATTTTTTCTGCTCATATTTAACTGTTTTAAAGTATCTATTTAAATAATTAAATTACTGGTTCAATAATGTTTTAGAATAATTGAAATAATCATTAATATTCAAATAATTATTTAAATAACTACTTCCTTTAATAAATACTCACATATTTAAATAAGTAGTTATTTAAATATTTATTTAATTATTCAAGAAAATAAGAAATTCCAATTTAACTAATTCCTTATTTAAAGAATTAAATAATTCAGTTATTTATTTTAAGTAAATAATTTGAGGAATAAGCTTCTACATTTTGCTGAAAAGTTAATTCTAAATTATTTTAGTCTTTTTTTCAAGTGCACTAAAATATTTGCTCCATAAGCTAGACAAAAATACTTGGTAGGATTTTGTGTTGTTGCAGTGCATAGAGCTCCGGTCCTGGTCAAAAATAACTTAAAGTGCAATAGAGAAGGTTGAGAAAAGCAACCCTAAAATTAAAGGGTTTACTGGAAATAGTAGCATTTCTAATCTGCTTCGTTTGGATGCTTCCTGTCACTAAAACTGTTCAGAAACTAAAGTTAAAGTGACAGTTTTATTTCAACTGAGTCAAAGGTTCGACTAAAAATCAGCAGCAACGAAGCCGGCAACATGGCCGCTCATTACTGCTCGTAATCAGTTAAGAAGCCTTTTTTTGTGTGTAAATTTAGCGCTTTCCTTTTATTCTAAGATGCATCAGGTTTGGCTAACAGTCTGGACCTTCGTCCTGCGGCTCGTCCTGGAACGGGTAGCTGAGCGCCGGAGGGAAGCCCTGAGTCCGCGGCAGCTCGTCCAGCAGCACCAGGTCCTCCACCTCCCTGCCTCTGTAGCGCCGCCTGCAGATCTTTACCGTCACTTTCCGGCCCTGGAACACCTTCAGCGCCTCTTTGGAAGCCATGGCCTTTGCGGCCGCCTCGTCGCGCCCGTAGCCTGTACCCATGTAGACGGTCTGGCAGCGGATTTCGCACACGTGGCCATCCTTCTGCGTGCGTCCCGCCGGGAGGCCCGCAATGTCTTTCAGCGGCACGAACACGCATGTCACCGTCTGTTTGCACGACTCCACACAGCTGCGCAGGATCTCGAAGTGGTCCAGGTTGGGGCCGAAGCCGCCGGCTGACACCAGCTTCCATGCCACGGCCTTGTAGAGGCGGTTGAAGAAGGGCTGCTGCTCCGCAGGAGCCTGAGGCGGGGGCCCGGACTTCTGGACGGCAGATCGCGCCGCCGTTCTCCCGGACGGCCGGCCGTCGGCCTCGGTTCTGGACCGTTTCACACAGCCTTCGGGGTCGCCGTCTGGGAACGAAGACAGAACGTTGTTGATGCATAAGAAGACATGTTTAATGGTGAACAAAGAGCCGATGGTAAGGAAATATGAACCATCAACTAGAAAACGTCTCAGTTGTTGACTGTGTGGTGTCTTTAATGACTTGATATTGACTTTTATGATGAAAGCACTCTGAAGTGCCTTGTTGCTGAGATGTGCTATATAGACAGACTTGACTGACTGATTCATATGTTTCTTTTTTTTATTCAGCGTATTTTAAAAAATGTTTCCTTTATTAAGACAATCAGTCATCTTGATACAAGAGAAAACTCAGGTTTTTAAGAAAATGGACGCCATTTGTTGGTGAATGAGATCAATCCAGACTGATTTATTTTAAGGCTTTTTAAAAAATCGCAGGCCAGTAACTGTGTATGGCACTCTAAACACTCCATCAAAATTAGATGTCGTTTTTAAAATCCCAAGTTAAAGCAAACAAAACTCAAACAGCTCAGTAAAACCCAACTAGAGTCACTTTTATGAATCACAATAATGGAAATGTGGTTTTAATCACCGTCTGGGGCGCTGCGCTTTCCTCTGGCAGTGATTCCGTCTTTCGTCGTTTTGTGGACCGGCGGGTCCTGGACGGCGATCCCCTCGCCCATCTCCTTGATCTTGTCCATGACGGCCTGCGGGTAACTGAGACGGAGATGAGAGCAAAGTTACATCAGCTGGATGTGCAGAGAAGCTGGAAAAGCTCAGAAGGTTTTCTGGTTGTTGATATCTAAAATTAGTCCACTTTGGAATAAACTGCTCAAAGATGTTTGACTTCATTTCTTGATGGTAAAGCTGAAAATCGTTTCATTTTTATTAAAATGGTGAATAAACACAAAGTCACTCGACAGAATATTAGGGCCAAGGAACAATTTTTAATTATCAGAATAAAGTAGTAATATTATTAGCATCAAGCAGTAATTTTATGAAAACTACATAAAAATTAACAAAAAATTTAAATGAAGAATGTTGAGCACCTTGTGAAGTTATACTTTGGTATTGGTTTTGGAGATAAATACTTCTTTAAATTTATCTGCATTAATTTATGACTGAAATTTGAAACTATGTAGAAACAACGTTTATTATGAGGAAAAACACAGACTGAGCTGCTTATGTTAGATCTTGAGATCTTTTATACATTTTATACATTTTCTGATAAATTTAGCCTTTATTTAGCTAATGTTATGACTTTACTTTCTTCTTTAATCAAAATGATCATAGGCTGTTCCTTATACTCCATTGTACAACTCATAGAACAGACAATTTAAAATTAAACTTTTTGAAAATATTTTCTGTTTTTCATTTATATAGTGCGTAAACACAAATTTAAATCGGAAATGTTTTGAAGAAAAAAAATCTAAAACTTTATTTTTCAATAAAGCTAGCTTGGTGCTCTTGAGGCCCCCTGGTGGTGTGGAGGCACTAAGTAGCCGCATAACTCTCATATGCCTTGGGCCGACCCGAGTGACCTACCTGCAGCCGAGGAAGACGTGGTTGGCCCAGACCATGGACAGAGACAGCAGCCTGTCCAAACTGCTGTTGCAGGTCCCCGGCTTCACCGTGGGGAAAGCCTCCATGTTCCTCAGGATGAACTCCCTCCGAGCAGACCACTGCTTGTTGGTCTCACAGTAGCCCCGGAACGACTCGATCCACTGGGCCAGCTGCGGGTTCTGGCTCAGGTACTCTGAGACGTCATCTCCACATCTCACCCCCGCCATCCCTGATGGACACAGGGACAGTGATTCCCAAAACTTCCGATCTGAAGCAAAGCAGCAGACAAGTTAAAACGACTCAGATTAGCATTAACCAACATGAACAACAAGTAAGGATAGCTTAAGCCGCCGAATATCTCGTGTTGTGCTGCTGTTACCTCACCTGGTTGTGTAATTTAACCGACCAGAAATGTTACAAAGTGGTTCTCACCTGCTGACGATAAGTTGAACCAAACGTGAAGTCGAGAAACATTAGCTAAACCAGAAGGCTCACGAAGAACTACAAAGCATCGTTTATCTAACATGGGATAAGCAACAAGGCCGCCATTATTTTGGAGTCAATATCTCCTCGTTTAACAGTAAGAAACTCTCACATGCTGCGCTGTTTCTGTTGCGATATGCTGCTAGCTAGCTACATTGTCGAAAAGTGACGTAAAAACCGCGACTTAGAAGAAAAACTACAATTCCCACAGTTCGGACGTAAACTACCGGTTCCCATTCGCAAATGGCATAACAGTCGCAAATAAAGAGCAACTTTAAAAGACCCAGTCTGATTTTTGAGGCATATTTACTAATATTTTTAAAACAGACACAAACGAGTTAGCGTTGGCTAGCTTACGTTCGGCTGCTGTTGGTATCCATAGCAACCGCGGAAGTGCAAGCGTTCATCCAGTGACGGCTTCCGGTTGCTCTCAAGTCTGATGGCGGTTTGTTTTTGTCGGTGAATGGAAAAAATAAATAAAACTCTGCTTTGATTTATCTGGCTTTTCTTTTTTTAAAAATAATAATTTAAATATTAAATATGATTCACGAGCTGCTCTTGGCGCTCAGCGGATACCCCGGAACCATCTTCACATGGAACAAGCGGACTGGTTTACAGGTAAAACTGATGTAAAATGGATGCCTACTAGCTGTTTTGTGAATTGTAAAAATCAGCTCATTCATACTGAGCTGATTTTTATTACATGGGGGTAATTATTTGAGTAATTGTGGATTAAGAATTAAGGACTTCAAATAGTTTAGAAATGGCCATGTAACCCTTCCCAGATTGACAAGCCACAGCAGTTTCCTCTCCAAAGCATCAGAAATCATATGTACACTGCAAAACATCAAATCTTACCAGGTATTTTGGTATAATAGGAGTTTCACTGACAGATCATTTCACTTTCAATAAGACATTTTTTCATATTATAGATTAAAAATAAATGTGCCAGTGGAACTAGAACTTTTTTATTCCTATTAAGGAATTATTGACAAAAAACAACGTCCTATATCTTGCTGCAAAGTTACTTATTAGTTAGTTTTGTCCTTTTTAAAATGAACCAGGATATTTGCACTATAAAGAAAGCAAAAGTTCTTGGTCAGATCTTATGTTTTTACAGTGCTTTTTGAAGGTAAATTAGTTTGAAAAACTGTCATTTTTTATCTCAATTAAACGTCATATGTGGTTTCTCTCCTAGGTGTCCCAGGACCTTCCCTTCCTTCACCCCAGTGAGACCAGTGTCCTGAACCGGCTGTGCAAACTGGGCTCAGATTACATTCGCTTCACTGAGTTCATAGAGCAGCACACCGGCCACGTTCATCAACAAGTGAGTCTCTATGTTACATAACTTTATTTCCACATTAAAATTAGCAAATATGACAAACTCAATGAGTCCAACTGCACGTTTAATTCATGTTTACCTGGAATTGTTTAACTTTGAATTAAAATGTTGTTTTTCAGGAACATCACACCAACCAGCCGAACCAGACGGGTCTTCATGGAATCTACCTGCGAGCGTTTTGCACCGGACTGGACTCCATGCTACAGCCGTACCGACAGGTGCTGCTGGACCTCGAACAGGAAGTAAGATCACCGCACAGACATCACATAGCTAAGCACACAGCGGGACAGTCTTTTAACTTCCGCTTATGTTTCAGTTCCTGGGAGACCCACATCTGACGATATCCCACGTGAATTACAAGCTCGACCAGGTAACTCAGGGAATGAATGATTATGTATTTTACAAACGTGACAGTTTGACTGAACTTTTGCTTTTTTTAATTTAAGTTTCAGTTGCTGTTTCCCTCCGTTATCTTGGTGGTGGAAACTATAAAGTCACAGAAGGTAAGAAGCATTTAATGAGGAGAAGTTTGTGATCTACTACATTTCATTTTGATGTAAACTAATGGCCACAATAATACTGTGATGATAATTGTGATTTGGTATATAAAACAGCACTTCACAATTTAACCCTTTGCAGAAACTCATTGGAGATTCTGTTGCTGTTTTTTGACATATCTTCTGATATTGCAAAACTGTTGTTTTTGCCACTCGGATATAAAAAATATCTGAGTTTTAAGGGCTCCATTTCTTCTTTAAATGGACTCCTGTATGGAGCTAAATTAGGGCAATAAAGTTTGTTAAAAAAAACAAGAAACTACAAAATATTTTAAAACTGAAATAAAGTCTGAAACTAAAACAATTAAACTTTTAGAAAGTTTCAGTTTCAAAACTGAAACAACTGAAAACTTTTTTCCCGTTTAAAATCTTTATTTTCAGTATTTTTTTCAAGTCCTCTCATTTTTTCAGTTTCAAAAATGTTTTTCACTTTTAAAACTTTTTTTTTCAGATTCAATTAACTTTTCAGTTTCAAAACCTTTCTTTAGGTAATTCTTTTTTTCTTTTGAGCAAATTTTATGGCACCAATTTAGCTCCATACTCATGCTTTTAAAGCACAGTGGGATAACAGAGTCATCTGGCTGTCTTAGATCCATGGCTGTCAGATCCTGGAGACGGTGTACAAGCACAGCTGCGGGGGGCTTCCTCCGGTGCGCATGGCTTTAGAAAAGTAAGTCCGCTCCGGTTTCAAAGTTTGTTTTTGTTTAACTCTGAGATGCAGAACGAAACCCTCCTCTGATGCTTCTCTTCATGCTTCTCTTCGTGCTGCAGGATTCTGGCCGTGTGTCACGGTGTGATGTACAAGCAGCTCGCCGCCTGGATGCTGCACGGGCTGCTGCTGGACCAAAGCGAGGAGTTTTTCATCAAGCAGGGCCCCAGCGCAGGAGGCGCCGCCGCCAACCAGGACGAGGAGGAGGAGGACTTGGGACTGGGCGGTCTGAGTGGAAAACAGCTGAGAGAGCTGCAGGACCTGGTGAGGCGCTGCAAACACAACTTTACCACTTCAAATCTTACCTAAAAAATTGAAACAAATTTTGCTGGACAATAAATTTCCTCAGAAATTGTTGTGATAAATAAAAACTTGATTTTAATATAAATGTAATAATAATAATAATTCAAGGACACATTCTTAAAGATCAATAAATTTAAATTCCAATGAAGATTTTACTCTGGAACTGGAAGATATTTAAAATATCTAAAATAAATAAACAAAACAACAAATAAAAGGAATTATGACTTTTTTGAAAATGTCTCTGTGTGTCTCAGAGTCACATAAAGACAGTGACAAAGTCAGCTCTGTCTCCCTGTGTCCTTACTAATGTCCAGCGAGAGTGTTGGGTAATAGATCCAACATCAGCCTTCTCTCAAAACTTTTCTGGGATTAAAGTCGCATCAAGAGCTGCTGTTTTCTATTTTTATCATGCAACTCACTTTGAACTGCCTTATTGCTGTTAAAATAAAACAAACTTGATGGTTTCTAACTTTTGTCTTTTGCTCAGCGGCTGATCGAGGAGGAAAACATGCTGGCGCCGTCTCTGCAGCAGTTCTCTCTGCGAACAGAGATGCTGCCGTCTTACTTTCCCATCCGGGTGGCAGAGAAGATTCTGTTTGTGGGCGAGTCAGTTCAGATGTTTGAAAACCACAACCACAGCCCGTCCAGAGCCGGTACTGACCCGCAGACCTGCGGCCGTCATGGTGAGAGCGGCTCCTGGTTCTGATCGCTCTTCTGTTTCAGGCTCCATCCTGAAACACCAGGAGGACACGTTTGCTGCCGAGCTGCACAGACTCAAGCAGCAGCCTCTGTTCAGCTTGGTGGACTTTGAGAATGTGATCGACGGGATCCGGAGCACCGTGGCCGAGGTCGGTTCAGATGCTTAAAGTAACGCTTTTCTTCTCCAGCAGCCATTGTACGTGGTGGAACTCTGCTTGGGTTGGTAGGTAACAGGCCGGAGTTGCCAGGGAACATAGTGCCTGCTGACCAATCACATGACGTCTGACAGGTTTTTAAAACGGCTCCAAAAAACCTTTTTGTTATTGCCAAAAAACTGCAGTTTTTTTAAAGCACTGATTGTTTTTTAGAAGCAATAAAAACCCAAATGGGTGAATTAAATTATGCAAAATGTTAATTTGAATCATAGCTTCTGTTTAAAAATTAATTTGTGAAACTTTTGAAATCCAAGGAGATCACTGGTGGAAAGAAAATCCTGATTATCCAAAATGAAATCTCCAGAAAGCACTAATTTTATTGATCAGTAACGGGTTAATGGCCCCGCCCTGCTGGCCGGTGCAGATAACGTCTCTCTGCTCTGCAGCATCTCTGGACGCTGATGGTGGAGGAGGCGGATCTGCTGGAGCAGCTCAAGGTTTGTGATCACGCCGTTTGTTTTCTGGAGCAGAAACCTTTGCAGGACAGATGTGTGCTGACGTTTCCGTTTCCAGATCGTTAAGGATTTCTACCTGTTGGGCCGCGGGGAGCTCTACCAGGTTTTCATCGACCTCGCCCAGCAGATGCTGAAGGCGCCGCCAACGGCCGTCACTGAGCACGGTAAATATGGCCGCCAAGACGCTCACGCCCGCCCAGGGCTAGAGCAATTATTTGTCTTTAACTTTCTTTTCCTTTTCTTCTGTCTTTAGATTTTGTCTTGTCTTTCATTCTTTCTGCTTGTCTTTCCTTTTTCTTTTTCATTTTTTCTGTTCATCTTTCTGTTTGTCTTTTGTTTTTCTTTCTATTTTTTGTTTCTATTTTTTGTTTTTCTTTTTAACTTTCTGTTTGTTTCTGTTTCTTTCCTTTTTTATGCTGCCTGTTATTTTTATATTTTATATTTTTCTTTTTGAGTTTTGTTTTTTTTATTGTGTGTTTATTTTCCTTCCTTCTGGCTGGTAAATGTGTGAAATGTATTTTTCAGTCTTCTTGTTTCTGTGCTTTCTGCCTGCAGACGTGAACGTTGCCTTCCAGCAGGCGGCGCACAAGGTTCTCCTGGATGACGACAACCTGCTGCCTCTGCTGCATCTCACTGTGGACTACCAGGGGAAAGACGCCAAAGGTCAGCTCACAACTTCACTGCAACAACAAATCATTCAGCAGAGAAACGTCGTTAGATGAGGCAGCAAACGCTACCCGCTCATTTAAAGGCTCATCTGCTGTGAGGCAGAAATATTTGCACTCATATAAAACAATTTAGAATAATTTATGCCTTTTAAGCTGAAAATGCCAGAAGTTTGCTCTCTGGTACGTTTTCTTTACTACTACTTATTCCACAGTACTTTCTGGTACCTTGGGAGTATTTTATGAACATTCTGCAACTTCACCAGGTTTTTGTTTGAAACGTTTATTAAATTCTATTATACCGAAGAAAAAAGCACTAGCCGGTTATTTTCTGTAACCTTTGACGTATTTTAAAGTTTTTGGGGGATTACAACCTGCTTTCATCAACTTATGTTGTATTTTGTTGAACATTCACAAAGAAAACAGAAACAGTTAACAATCATAAATAAATTAACGAAAAGACTCCTCAGTTAAAACATTTACAGACAATTTCTTTTCAGAAGAGCCAAAAAACATTTTGAGTTCCTTTAGTTCCATGTTTTCTGCAGCTGGTTCCAGTGAGGCGATCAGATTTATTCAGGTTTGTGTTTCAGAGGCGTCGGGTCCCAGAGACGGAGCCACTCCTCCTCAGGACTCGTCTCCTCGGGAGGCTCCGCCCACCGGCTGGGCGGCCCTTGGCCTGGCCTACAAGGTCCAGTGGCCGCTGCACATCCTCTTCACTCCCGCCGTCCTGGAGAAGTGCGTATCTTTAAAGGGGCAGTACCACGTAAAATCTACTTTTTGCAAGTAGATTTTGTAGCATAAGAGGCGCTAAATTCCTGGTAATACTCCAATTTAACAAAATTTAATTGCCCCATAGAACATTACTTTACAAAAAATAGTGTTTTAACTATCAGTCATGACATACAATACACTTATTAAGCACAGAAAAGACTTCATACCTTTTCTCGTGGGATTCAAACCTTGCTGTTTTGCAGTGAAATTGTTGTCTTTTCGAAATAAAAGCTCACAAAATTAACTTTCACAGTAAACTTCCCGTTTTACAATCACACTGCAACACATTTATGTTTGACAAACCCTTTAATCTCCATGGCAACCATTCAAATGTGCAAAATGGCTCCTCCCCCACTCAGCTCCTTCAGACTAGCTGACAGCAATTAGCAAATACCTGCGGCATCCGTACATCTGCTGAGCTCGTTATAGGAGTTACTTCTCTGTTAAGGGGTTAATAAAGAATCCTGAAAGAGAAGGATCTTAAAGACACAGAGGCGCAGTTTCAATGGGTTTAAATGAGGAAGTAAAAATTATTTTAAGACATATTTGATATGTAAGTAGACATGGTTACTTGGATCATGCTATAAAATGATGATTTGTCTCTGGAAAACAACGCACGGGCCCTTTAAGTAGCTCTATTCTCTGACGTCAACCTTCATCTCCACTTCCTGTGCGTCAGGTACAACGTGGTGTTCAGGTACCTGCTCAGCGTGCGGCGGGTCCAGTCGCAGCTGCAGCACTGCTGGGCTCTGCAGATGCAGAGGAAGCACCTGAAGTCCAGCCAATCAGATGCAGTGAAGTGGAGGCTACGCAACCACATGGCGTTCCTCATCGACAACCTGCAGTACTACCTGCAGGTAAAATGCTGCAAACAATTAATTGACTCCTTGATTAATGGTTTATTAGTTTACGATGAGTTTCAATCTATTAACTAAAAGTCTCCAATATGGCCGCATTCCACCAGAGGGCGCTGCTGCTCAATATGGTTCACAATAAAAAATTATGTAAAATTTTGTGCTTCATGTGGAAATGCAGTCGATTGTCTTCCTGGAGGAGAAAACTGAGGTTTTGAAGAAAATGATGGCTTATAAATTACCGATTAATTTATAAGCCATCATGTAGTCGACTAACTATAGTTTTATGAAACGATCAGATCAGTCAATTTCAGGTCATTAATTGATCATTTGAACGGCCTGCGGCTCGTCGCCAGGTGGACGTCCTGGAGTCTCAGTTCTCTCAGCTGCTGCAGCAGATCAACTCCACCAGAGACTTTGAGAGCATCCGATTGGCCCACGATCATTTCCTCAGCAACCTGCTGGCTCAGTCCTTCATCCTGCTCAAGCCGGTACGTCTGATGAACGTCCAAAGGTCAAGAGTCATTTGTGCTGCTTCTGTTCTGAAGACATTAATGAAAGATTAAAGATCAAAAGTTCAACCCGCCATGTTACCCAAATCAAAATGGTGTCAAATGTTTGTGCTGCATTTGTTTTGAAAATATTCTTGAAAGCTAAATGTGAAGCTGGAATGGGAATGGTTGACCTCTGATGACCTCTGTAAGTTTTAATTATCATCTTTAAAATAATAGCAGCACAAACTAATATCTTTGCGGCACAAATGTTTTGTGTGATTCAAACTGTCATTAATATCTTCACCATCACAAGCAGAAGAGTCTTGCTGCATAGACATGACTGAGTTGACCGACACTAATTTGTTAGATTTGAATAAGGTCAAAGGTCGTCCAGTGGGTGTCTCACCTCCAGTGCGTTGGCCTGCAGGTTTTCCACTGTCTGAGCGAGATCCTGGACTTGTGTCAGAGCTTCTGCTCTCTGGTGGGGCAGAGCGCGGCGCCGCTGGACGATCGCGGAGCAACTCAGCAGCTGGACCTGCTGGTAAAGGTAAGCCCCGCCCACCCGGCGCCGGCCGCGGGTCCGACTCGGTGCTGACGCGGTGTCGTTTCAGGGTTTCCGGCGCCAGTCGTCCCTGCTCTTCAAAATCCTCTCCAGCGTGAGAAACCATCAGATCAACTCGGACCTGGCGCAGCTGCTGCTGCGTCTGGACTACAACAAGTACTACACACAGGCCGGCGGCACGCTGGGCGGGTACGACCCACTCTGCAACCAGAACCTCCCACAGGAACTACCACGGCGCCGCAGGGCCAGAGTACATAGAGAGGAACAAGGGAGAAAATGTCCGCCAAGAATCACAAATTTGGAGAATAATCTGACGTTTTTTAGAAAAAAATTACATTTTGAGATTAATCTCTTTCCTTTTTTTTTTTTTTTTTAAAAAGAACACTTTGGAGTTTGAACAGTTGAAAATTTTCTAGAAATTTGAGTTTCCAATGAACAAGAATTTGACTGTTTCTAAGTGTTTTTATTCTATTAAATGTTTGACTTTCTGAACTCAGAAATGTTCTTGTTTTTTCCCTAAAAGTTCAGATTTATCTCAAAATTTCTGAGTTTTTCAGCATAAACTTACTGTTCCTTCTTTTTTATGTAAAATGGCCCTGAGCTGCCGTGGCAGGATGATCCAAACTGTTTATCTAATAAAAATTTCTTTCCAGGGTTTAAGAGGAGCCGGAAGACGAGAACCAGAAAATTCACCTCGATCTCAAACTCCTCCGGACTCGTTGCTTCAGTCGCCGTTTGGACTTTTCACACAGTTAAAGCAGCAGTTTAGGCTCATTTCTCACATAAAAGAATATTTAGGCTGCTTAGTAAAACCGGAAGGATTTAAAATATATTTTTGGGCTGGAGTACTGGGAATGTTGCACATTAGGCTGGGTTGAGGTTCTAACGACTCCAGCAGATTCATTCAGATTCCTGCAAGAACAAATAAGTCACAGTGAAGTTCTTCCATCACAAAACTGAAAATAAAAGAAAAAGGATTGGCTAATCAATCAGCATTCAACTTATTAAATGCCCACATATTCCTCCAAATAAAATTTATCCAAATTTCATTTTTAAACCAATGTTTAATTTCATAAAGAATCATGTTAATCTAATGTATTTGATGCATTTACTTTCTTTTTTTACAAGTTAGAAAAGTGTAAATATTTGACTGAATACTTGGTTCTGGAGATATTTTGGGGCTCTTGATTCCTGCAGTGATGTGAGGATTTAGCGTCTCCATCCAACAGGGAGGTGAGGAAAAGAAACATTTTCACTACTCAGACATTTTCTAGACAAAAAACAAGGACTTTTTTCAGTGCTAGTAACTGATCATTTGTGAGAAGAAAAAAATAAAGTTACTTAGAAATTTCAGAGTTTGAAAAGTGGAAAAATTCAGTTTTAGAAATTTTCTGATTAGTCTCAAAATGTCTTTTCCAGCACATTTTTGACTTAAAACATTTCCAAGTTTTATTTAAAAAAAGTTTGGAGATTAGTCAATATTGTTGAATTTTTCAGTACTTTTTATTTCCTCATAAATTTTTTAAAAAAAAAAGCAAAATATGGCCTGTTTTTTGTTAATTAGGACATTTTTTAACTTTCTAAGGAAAAAACATTCTGAGATTTAACTCAACTTTTTAGTTTTTTCTAGAAAAAAAACTTCAAGCTCAGAAATATCCAAGTTTTTTCTAGAAAATTTCTGAGAAAGAATCTCAACATCTGAGTTTTTTCGGCCTAAATGCTCCAATTTGCCGTTGTAAGGGAGAAACAAACATGTCAGAAGCTTTTTGGGCCATTTATATGTGATTAGTTTCCATCCAGACTCAAAAATGATTTTATATCATTAAATACCAACATGTGAATTTTTTTCTGCAGCTTTTGCAGGTATTCTGTCCAGCACGTGACTCTGATACATCTAATGTATTAAATGTAAATATATTGTGTAAAAATAAATCCAGGGAAGTTAAAATGAAACATGTCACAATTTATTGTCCCATAAAAACACATTTATGTACAGCAGAGGCATGCAGAACACTGAGCTTGGTCAAAGGCCTTACGGAGTCAGGTTATGAGGAAGAGAAGGAGGAAGGAGAGCACTGAGGCCGGTTGTTAAAACCCAGATGCTCCCCGCAGATTACGCTCTGGACGAGCCACTCCGGAGACACGATCGGCACTTCCTGTGATGTCACACTCCGCTCCACCGCTGGTGGACAGGTGTGGTCCGCCACCACCACGTCGTACTTCCCAGCAGGAATCTCTGGAAGGAAGAAACAACAGTCAGCAATGTTTGGTCCAACGGTCGGCCATGTTTGGTCCAACGGTCAGCTATGTTTGGTCCAACGGTCGGCCATGTTTGGTCCAACGGTCAGCTGTGTTTGGTCCAACGGTCGGCCGTGTTTGGTCCAACGGTCGGCCGTGTTTGGTCCAACGGTCGGCCGTGTTTGGTCCAACGGTCGGCCGTGTTTGGTCCAACGGTCGGCTATGTTTGGTCCAACGGTCGGCCATGTTTGGTCCAACGGTCGGCTATGTTTGGTCCAACGGTCAGCTGTGTTTGGTCCAACGGTCGGCCATGTTTGGTCCAACGGTCAGCTGTGTTTGGTCCAACGGTCGGCCGTGTTTGGTCCAACGGTCGGCCGTGTTTGGTCCAACGGTCGGCCGTGTTTGGTCCAACGGTCGGCCGTGTTTGGTCCAACGGTCGGCCATGTTTGGTCCAACGGTCGGCTATGTTTAGTCCAACGGTCGGCCATGTTTGGTCCAACGGTCGGCTATGTTTGGTCCAACGGTCAGCTGTGTTTGGTCCAACGGTCAGCTGTGTTTGGTCCAACGGTCGGCCGTGTTTGGTCCAACGGTCGGCCATGTTTGGTCCAACGGTCGGCCGTGTTTGGTCCAACGGTCGGCCATGTTTGCCACGTTTTCCCCTGACATTTCAAGGAGAATTTTGGGATGTGGGTCTGGTACCAGTACCGGATGCATCGCCGTCGGTCTGGTGCTGCCGTACGGAGGAAGCTCCGCCCATCGTCACCAGCTGGGCCCACAATTCGTTCGGCTTCTTGGACACCAGAAGGACCCGGAGTGCTTTGAATGGGCTGCAGCGCGGATGCCTGATTGAAAAAAACTAATTAAAATCACCTGAAATGATGGAAGAGGAGGATCAGAGCCACTGAGAGAAAAAGTCAGAATTCAAAGTTTGACAGTAAAGTCACATTTTTTCCCCAGTGTATTAATCCTGTTCCGTCTGAAACAGAACCTGCGGCCCGGTTAAGCTAGCGCGGCGGCGCCTCACCACTCCACGATGGCGTCGTCGGGGCCGACGCCGGCCGGCAGCAGGTAGCTCCTGTAGTTCAGCAGCTTGTTCTCCTTGCAGCAGTCACGCACCCAGATGTGGGAGACGCACGGAACGCCGCTGGCCAAACACAGCAGGTACTTCCTGGTTCGGCAGTGCTGGTCGGCGATGAGCAGGCTCTGATAGGCTGCCTGGCACTGAAGAAAACAAACGAAACGAGGCAGAACCGTGTGGTGGAGGTGAATCAGATCAAACTTTTCACAATTTGTCTCAAACTGTTGCAACATATATTTTATAAGTTACATCCCACAGCTTTAAAGGTATAAAGTTCACAAACAAAAGGTGTGTCACAATGTTTGTACTTTGTTCCTCGTACTTTGATATTTTTATTAATTAGAATTCCTTCATCCCCGAATCTTTGACTGATATCATTAAAAGATCTGCACTAAAGGAATAAGCAGTAATTTTTAATAATTATCAACAGACTTGTTATTTGTGAGTTCATACCTGCTCCTCGTTGAAATCGGGCAGGATGAAGCCGCCGCCAGCCTGCAGCTGGGATTCTGTGTACGGTTTGTTGTACGGACCCGTCTGGACGTAATCTGGGCCGAGAATAAAACGTCACCAAAACGAAGAAATCAACCAGGAAACTCCAGATCAAAGAAAGGTTCTGGATCTGCTGAAGCAGCTCACCCTCCTCATCGTCGCTGGTGACCTTGTTGCTCATCCGGTCGACCTCTGACGACGCCGTCAGCATGAAGGCAAAGCCCATGAACAGAGACGAGTTCTGGGGCAGCGGGCCGTGGGTCTCCACGACGTCGCTGGGCCGACCCGGCAGGTCGGAGCCGCTGCCGGACGTGTTGCACACGCTGAGCCGCTGGCCTGAAGATCCGCCAGAAAGCAGAGAGCGTTACAGAGGAACAGGAAGGGCGGCCATTTTAAATAGAACGAGCCAATCCCAGGATTCCTTCAGGTTCTCCTCGTCTGGATCTAAAACTGATCAAAGGTCTACAGAACCAATCTGGACCATTTTTAATGTGTAGAAGAATAAAAGTTTTGGATGGATGCATGTTTTGATGGAAAGATGATATTTTAAAATAGATTGATGAATTGAAGATTTTTAGATGTTGAGGCAGAAATCCTGAAGTTTCCTTCAAACATCCCATAATTCCAGAGTCGATGTAGAACGGTGACGGGAAAACACTTCAGTTACCAAACAGCTCACTAAAACAACTCAGAATGAGTTAAAAAGAAACATTTTTAATCTGATCTTTTCACCACCACATGATCCCGACAGGGTCAAAGGTCACACACACCAGGTGAATCGGCCCTCCACCTGTGCACACGCACCAATCAGCAGCTCGTTACCCGCTCAGCCTCAGCAGCAGCCGTCGCTCAGGAGGATGGAGGCGCCGGGCCGAGAGCGGGCCACATCGTCATGGTAACGGGTCACACACAACAGATTTCACAACAATCACAACAGTTTCTGGTGGCGAAGCTCGAGCAACCGTCAGAGCAAATACAACCCTAAAAGTCCTTCCGTAAAAGATTTATATCATAAACGTTAGATCATAATTTAGGTTAAAATCCAGAAAACGGAGCAAAGGGTTAAAGCAAGCGAAGGAAAACCAGCAATTCTGACTTTTGAGCTCAGAATTAAACTCAGGATTTAAAAAAACTGTAAAAATTCTGTTAAAAAAAAAAAACAGAATTCTGAGAAAAAAATTATTCTAAGAAAGAAACATATCAGAAGTTTGATAAAAACAACAGAATTTGGTGAAAAAAAGTCAAAACTAAAAAATCCAGAATTCTGAAAAAAAGGCAAAATTCTGACAGAAAAAAACAATTCAGAGAAAAAAAAATGGAATTCTAAGATTAAAATCAATTATTTTGGTCCTTTACGGGCGTTAATCATCTTGGGTACAAAAATCATTTTCCTCTCATTAAAATCTAAATTTTCAAATCAGAATTTCATTCAATGGATCCATGAAGCCCCGCCCCGTTTAAGCCCCTCCCCCAGTCCATTCAGACCCAGTCAGGGTCCAGGAGGGCGGAGCCCGTACCAGCTCTGGCTCCTCCCCCTCTGCGCCCCCTCTTCGACGGCGTCTTGTTCTCCTCGGACGGAACCAGCTTCCTCTTGCCGGACGGGCCGGGGGACCGGGCGCCGCCGGAGGAGCTGCGGCGCGGCGTGTTGGCGCCCCCTGGGGTTCCTCTGCGCCGCCTCTTCCCCTCCACCAGGTTATCTGAGGAACACAAAGGACCTAACTGTAACCACAGAAAGTTAGTGTGGACGCACTGAAGAGCGCGTCCACACTCTTCAGTGCGGAGGCCGTTACTGACTCAAACCTCCTTCACATGGAGACATTTTACTTTTATGCATTTGGGCCTTTCAGCCACATGGAAACTCACTTTAATATCGCTGATATTTTTAAGAAATCAAAAAATCTCAGGTTTTCTAGGAAGAAAAACAGAAATACAGACATTTCTAAGTTAGAAAAATTTCTAAAATGTTCAACTTTTCAAACATTGAAATTTTGAGGTTTTTTTCTTTAACATTTCTTAGATCAATCTGAACATTTCTGACTTTTCTTTAGAAAATGTTCTCCTTTTCAAACTCAGAAATGCAAATCTTTCCTCCAAAAAACATGCAAGTTTTAAAAGCTGGACAATTTCAACTTCTGAAATTCAACTTTTGCAACTGAAATTTCACATTATTCTCCTTAAATATTTGAAATTGATCTAATTTCCAGCAAATTTAAAATTTTTCAAATTGAAATTTCCATCATTTGTCTAGAAAACTTCTGAGATTAATCTCAAAGTTGTTGACTTCTTTCTAGAAAAAAACTAGACTTTTCAAATATAGAAATTTTCCTCTTTTATGACAAATCTCTGAGATTTTTGGGGTGAATAAATTCTTCTTTCTATCCACAACGCTCATACAGTCAACTTGTGTTTTAGTAACTTTTGATGCCAATACATTGTTTTTAAGTATTTGTATGTAAACCAGTCCACACAAACTAACCTTCTGGCCCCAAACAGGAAGTCATGGTTGTGTGGAAGTTATCTGATTGGCTGACACAGGTTTCAGCTTAGCGCTACACCGCCCCCTGTGGGTGTGGCATGTTTAAAGCTACACTGTGTGGCGTATTGGTGAAGGTTCTCAGGGTTTCGTACCCAGGCTGATGTCGGAGGCTTTGGTCAGCGGGGTGGTGGGCTCGTAGGGCCCCAGGCTGTGCTGCTCCCTCAGCTTGTTGCCCTGATCCAGGGACAGGATGACCGCCGTCCGGTTGTACCACTGCCTCTGGCCGTCCTTCTCCACGCTGTAGAAAAGATCTTGGCCTTCTGTTTTGTGGCCCTTGACGACCCCTACAGAGGACAGGAGGACCATCACAAGAACACGTAAGACATTCTCACAGATCAATGAACTTTAAATTCTAGTGAATATTTAAGACTCGGAACTGAAAGGCATTTTAAATATCCAAAATTATTTCCTCTGATTGATTAACTGCAAGGCTTCCTCCTCGTCTTCCTCACCGATGCTGAAGTACTCGTCCTCCAGCAGCGCCGTGACCTCCGTCTCCAGCGGGATGGGGTCGCACAGCAGGATGTCCTTCCCCGCCACCTCGCACTCGTAGCCGTCGTCGAAGCGGAGCCGGAAGCGGCTGTCGCCGGCGTCCTTCACGATCCGGCCAGAGTAGAAGTAGCCGTTGGACGTCCACTTGGCGACGACGCGCAGACCGACGAAGCTGCTGCCGGCCGACAGCGGCGCCTCCGGCGACGAGCGCAGGGAGTCGGAGCGGCCGGGCGCGTAGGCGTCCGACGGGCTGGCGGGGAGCCGCGGCGGCAGCATGCAGGCGAACGGCTCGTCCTCAGAGGAGAAGTGAGTCTGGGCGAGAGCGCCGAGCCTCTGCAGAGGGCCGGCGCCGCCGCCCCTTTAAGAGACACACAGAAACATAGTCAAACCTCCGTGGTCACGCTGTCGGCCCATCTTTGACTCCCTCTAAACCAGGCATGTCAAACTCCAGGCCTTGAGGGCCGCTGTCCTGCAGTTTTTAGATGTGCCACAGGAACAAAACACAGGAATGAAATGGCTTAATTACCTCCTCCTTGTGACCTAATTATTGTATTCAGGTGGTGCAGCAGAGGCTCATCTAAAGGTTGCAGGACTCCGGCCCTCCAGGACTGGATGTTGACACGCCTGCTCTAAACCTTCGTTGTGTAGCTTTTATAGGAAATGTGGTTTTACATATTTGTTCAAACTAGTCAAGTTTAACATGAGAAACAATTTACTGTTGCATAAAAACCATTTATCTGACATGATCACTAACTAGCCTAGCATTAGCTGCAGCGCAACAGAGAACAAAGGGCAGAGATGATTGACAGCACTAAGACCCGCCTTCTGGCTGTGATTGGTTGTTCTAGTTAGTACTAGTAGTTATTTTGGTGTAAATTGCTCATAAAGAGCTCTGCAGTCAAATTTAAATATTACCATTAACAAGCATAAAAAGTAAAACATCTGAATTAATCAAAGATCTGCTGTCTGAGCGAGACGTTCATCAGACTCTTAATTGAGTTTTACTGATTGTTTTTAATTTTTGCCAATGTCTGTTTTAAGGGCTGCACACAATTATTTGAGCTCATTTAGTTATTCTGCTGATTAATCAGGTTCACAAAAATTGGTACAATTTGGTGATTTCTCATTTAAGCCTTAGTATACAATATTAGATAAACCTTAAAAGGTGCAAATAAAGAAATAATTCATTTTTTTAAATAAGAAATTAAACATGTTATTGCCTAAAATGTAACAGTTCTGTCAAGACTCGTTATTTGTAATCAAGTTAAAATTATTAGACATAATTTTCTTCCAATGGAAAATACAACATGCCACATAAAGTACAGAGATTTTATAAGTAGAGCAATATTTATCCAGAGACTTTTACTGAAATGTTAACTTTGTTAAAGCAGCTTTTAATTTAAAAACTGGCTAAATATAGCAAACATTATGAAATAAAGTGATTTAAATCTGTTTTAACAGATTAAATCTTTTCAATGTGGCCTAAAATATGAGAAAACAAAATGCCTTTTTATTAACTTGGACAACATGCAAACGTCCAATTACATCTCTTTCCTAAAATCTGAATAAAAGTTTGCTTTATTTGTTTAATTTTAGATTTGAACCACTAGTTTCGTCCCTGAGATACAGTTTTATTTTTCTAATAAAACAAATCAGACATAGTTTGGTGATTCTCTGTTTGAAGCGTGTTAATTCCAGTGTTAGTGAAGAACAGAAGGAAGCGAAGGGTTAACTGAGGAGTGGCGGTGCAGCCTGCTGTGGGCGGAGCCTCAGGCCAGACTCACCTGGATGGGGAGGAGCGGGACGGGGGCCGGCCCCTTCGGGCCCTTCCTCTGGGGGTCAGCGGAACGTAGCTGCCGCCGCCTCTGCCCACAGTGACCACCGACCCTGCCCTTTGACCCCTGTGACCCCTCTGTGGATGCCCACCTCCCCTCCTGGGGCTGCAGACACACAGAGGGGACGAACGGAGTCGGACTGGCTGCACAGGCATTGACCCGAGCGGACGTCTTAAAGGGGCAGTATCATGTTAAAGAAGCTTTTTTACATGCTCTGCCACTCAGCTCCTCCCCCACTCAGCAAACCCCCACCCACCTCCTCTCCCACCCAGCTCCTCCCCCGCCCAGCTCCTCCCCACTCAGCTCCTCCCCCGCCCTGCTCCTCCCCACTCAGCAAACCCCCACCCTGCTCCTCCCCCACCCACCTCCTCCCCCGCCCACCTCCTCCCCCGCCCAGCTCCTCCCCCACTCAGCTCCTCCCCCAACATTAACAACGTTTAGCAATGTTGTTAATGTTGCTAAAGGTTAATAGAGGAGCCATGTTGTGATGGCTTCATCAAGGTGGAGCTTCAGAAAGAGCAGGAGCCTCTTAAAGAGACAAAAGCCCAATTTCAAGGTGTAACACCAGGAGGTGAAATTTCTTTTCAGTCATATCTGACACATGTAGCATTTTTATATTCATGTTTAATGTTACTGTTTTCATCCAGAAAATGAACAGGGATGGAGGAAGGAAGGGCAAGAAGACGTTCCTCTGCGGCGGCGGCGCCACCGTAAAACGATTCTGTTCCAATGAAATCTGGAGTCGAAGGTATTATTAATTCAGCGCAGTGAGGCACAGCAACGGGAGATTTAAGGCAGAAAAACAATCTTTCTTTCTTTTTCTCATTCTGTGTCTGCTGCGCTACACGCAGACGCGTTGCCATAGCAACTGACTGACAACAACTCCGCTTATGTTTCATCAACGTAACGTATTCAACACCAAGAAACACTCAAATATTTCCCCCACAGAAAACAGAACATTCAGTCGGTTCCAGCAGTTCATTGTTAGTCTTGATGTTTTGCAATATCCAATATGTGATCGCTGTGTTGGATTAGCCTCCGCTGCTATTAGCTAATTAACACAGTACTGGTTGACTAGCTGGTTTAAACTCCTGCTTTACTGATGTTCTGTGAGAGTTGATGTTTAGGTCGGCTGTTTTTCACAGAGTTCCACGTCACATCCACAAGTTAAGATAATCAAAGTCAAGCTAGCATAACTGACCTACTTTCTTCTCCCTCGCTATTTAAAAAAAAAATCTTATCTAGTTGCTGTAGTGTTGACAATTCGTAGTTTTAACTGAAAGTAACACAGTAAGTGAATTGTGCTATAAAAATCCTGGAAGACCCGATACTGCCCCTTTAAACGGACCCAGACTGGCGCCTGTGGCAACCTGCACCAGGCGGAGGTCAATGAACCACTGAGAAATCAGGTTAGAAAGTCAGAAGAAGTGAAGAAGCGGCGGCTCTGCATGCAGGAAGAGGACAGGAAAAAGGAGGAGAACCGGGTCAGGTTGGTACCTGACGGATCGGAACCCTCTGCTGGGCGGCATGATGAAGTCGGGTCTGCTGGGGCCGGTGCTGCCACTCGTCCCTCCGGAGCTGTGATGCAGGCTGGATGCCTTGGAGGACAGGGAGCTGATGTCGCCAAGGTCACCGGAGGTCACAGAGCTGCTGCCGGTGCGGCACGGAGAAATGTCGCTGTCCAGAACCTGGCAGTCCACCACAGGCTCCTCGTTCTCCTGACAACAAACAGGACGGTCCAATACAGTGGGATTCTGATGGATTTTTTTCCTTCCACTCAACTTTCTATGAATATGCTGAAATACACTCAAGCTTCTTCAGCAGAGACCTTTTCTGGACATCAGACAGTTTAATCCCAATTCAGCCGTTAAATGACATTTAATCAATTAAAATTCTTATTTCATGTAATATTCACATTTTCTTTTAATTCTAGTTTTTTATAAAAGGTAAGAAATATTTATAAAAATTACACAATCCAAACACCAAATGGAAACCAGGAAGGAGCTGTCCTACCATAACAAATGTAAACAGGAGGGAGGGAGGAAGCAAGGAAAGAAGGGTTTCTGGCGTCACGACCTCTGAACTCTTCCAATAAATTTGCCAGCCCCCAGTGATCTTTGACCCCTGGTACCTCTGTGACCCGGCGGTCCACCTCCCTGCCGTCTTCGTAGTAAACGTCTGTGATGATCCGCGTCACGGTGGTCCGGACCTCCTGGATGGTGCGGACGTGCCGACGGTGGGCCGGCGCCGTGGTTCTCCTGAACGACGGCGTCTCCGGCTCGCCCTTCAGAGACAAACGCAGAGAGTCAGCAGAGAGAGCGACGCACTTCCTGTCAACCACGACGGCAACGGCGAAGCCGCACCCGGCCGCCAGGAGAGCGAGGGCCCGACCCGTCCACACCGGTCTGCTGGGAGGCGATCCGCTGCCGGGCCTGAAAGAACCAGAGGTTCTGATGAGTCCGATTCCGATAGACTGAATCTCCAGCACACAACAGATCCCACAAAAACAATCAGCTCAATGATGAGGCTAACTCTGTTGCTGCCGCACTTTTTCCTTCCACTCAACTTTCTACTTTCTATGAATATGCAGCACTGCAGCTTCTTAGCAAAGCCCTTCTTCTGGACTGTGAGGAATGGAGGGATGTATGGAAAGATCTCCTTCCTGAGAAAGATGTCAGGAAGGAACAAAGGAAGAAAGTCCTAAAAATGACAAAAGGAGAAGAAATATGAAAATGGACAGAAGGAAGGAAGAAAAAGCAGACAAAAAGGAAGGAAAGTAGGAAGTCACATGATGTTTACATCTATTTATTATAAATGTTGCTCCCCACTGTTTTTTTCTTTACGCAAAATAAAATAAAATGTTTGACTGAACCAGTAAAATTAACTTTCCAAAGAACAGATATTGAAAAAAGTTCACATGAGATTATCATATATGCTACATGTGTCAAACTGAAGGCCCGAGGGCCAAACCTGGCCCGCCTCAGCTTTTTATGTGACCCTCTGGACTCCAAATTATAGCAACAGGCCCGTCCAGCTTTTCACAAATAACTGCAAAATTCACACAAAAATTAAACAGATCCCCACATTTTTTCTGATTTTATCAACTTTTTTTTTTCAAAATTACCCAAAAACATTTGGATTCAGTTGACTGCTGTAACTTGATGGTAAGTTATATTCCACGACTGACAGAGCAATTAATACAACATTAACATCATATTAGCGCAAATATTGTAAAAATTCCTTCCAAATATTTCTAAATTAACACACAAAATCTGTTATGTTGATTACAGAAAAGCACAAAAACAATCCTGGATGGACTGATTAGTGTGAAGATGTTCAATATTATATTTTAAGTAACAGTTAGTGATGCTGAAACACCAATTTATTGATATTTTAACCATTTAATAGTTTTTATCCAGATGTTCCGGCCCAACAGGCCCTTTAAGAACGTTCCGGTTTTTGATCTGGACCCAAATGGAAATGAGTTTCATGTCCTGATATTCGGGATAAAACAAGAGAATCCTGTTTTGAATGTAAACAAGAATGAAGATATTTGGAGGTGGAATGATGTCACAGCACCAGCAAAGATGTGATGTCACTGGCGATGCAGTCTGTGATGTCATCAACTGCAGAATCGTATGGAACACAATTCTGCATATTTGTCATTGCTTGCAATACCCCTGACCAGTTCAGACGCCCGCAAAGCACTTTCCAATCGACCGTTCACTTGTTTTCGAAATCGACAACTTTAGTGATTTTACTGGAATAAAAATGTCTCAAAATACAGAAAGACACCAGAACCGCAGACTGGCCCACCTGGAGGAGGAGCTGGAAGAAACCAAATTCCAGCTGCAGAAACAAACGGAGCTCAAAGTGGGATTTTTCAACAAGGCCCACAGAGCAACTGAGGAGCTGAAGAGACTCCAGAGATATACTGACACCGAAACACTGAAAGTTGTTGCTATTGCTTGTCAGGCTCACTTCAGTGTGGAAGACCTGGATAAAGAGGAGCTGCAACAAAAATACGAAGATTTAAAGGTGTCTCAGTTCCACATCCAGGACGCACTGCTGGCAGAAATGCATGATGAGAAGCAGCGAAATAAAGTCCTGGAAGACAAGCTGGATGACCTGAAGGCTTCGTATGAGGAGCTGCGCCGTAAATACGAAGCAGACGTTGGTGATGAGGCAAAGCTACATGAGGAACAAGCCTGGAGAAGCTCAGAGTGGAGAAAGACAACATCATACATGACATGGCCCAAAAGATCGACCTCCTGCAAGAAAATGAAAAACGTTTACAAGACGAACTTGAGGAGAGCAAACGTGGAACAAACGAACAATCAAAATTAATAAACGAGTTAAAGCAGCAGGCGGAGATTTACCAAGACAAAATAAAGAAAGCGGAAGCTGCACTTTACAAAGAAAGAAAAGAAAATGTCATCCTTGGATTAAACTACACTGTATTGATTGAACAATTTGAAAAGCTGGAGACACAGAAAGAAACTCTGATGGAGAAATCAGAGGAGGACACGGCGCTGGTGGAGAAAATAAGAAAGGAGTACGCCATCCTCCAACGCAAAGCAAACCAGGACGCCAAATTCCTGAAGAAAAACGCAAAGATTTTAAAGAAAGAATTGGATGAGAGCAAAACATTTTATAACAAGCTCAAACTTAAATTTAACATGGATATTACTGGATTAAAGGAGGAGATGGAAAGATGTAAACAGAAAGTACAACAAGAGAAAGACGCCTCATTGCAATCAGCGACTGAGAAGCAGCAGCTCATCGACAGCCTGCGACAGGAAAACGCCGTCCTGGAGGAAAACACACGGCGAGAAATCCAGGTCCTCCAGGACAAGGACAGAAATGCACAGGATGAACTGGAGACGCTCAGAGTTTTGTTCAAGGAGCTGCAGTGTTCTTACATTCATGATGTTAATATGTTGAAGACACAGGCAGAGCAGTTCCAGGAAGAAATAAGCAGAATGAAGCAAGAATGGAGACAACCAGAGATAAACTGCAGCCAGACACTGAGGAAGATCAGCATGAAGATCAGGAAACTACAGTTTCACAACAAGAGGAGGAAAACCGGGTCGACCCGGTTATGGATTCTAGTCATCATATTTCCTCGGAGGAGGATTTAGCAAGAGAACCAATACCAGGATGTTCAAATGAACTGGAATCCATACAAGACGACATCGATGAGGAAACCATCCAGCAGGATTTAGAGACTCCAGATATGAACAGCAAACAAGAAGGAAAGAAGAAAAACCAAAGACTCCAATTTGGAAAAAAATTCGAAACATCTTTAGATTGAAGAAGACAAAAAAAACAACACAGGAGTGAATTCAATAAAAAACGAGGCCTGTGGCGATTCGGCCTGTTGATAACAGATTTTACTGAGCGATTTAATCGTCTCAAAAAAATTATCGCGATAAACTATAATATTGTTTGAAGATCTTTTCACACTGATTTAATGGATATTACGTAATAATACATGCGACTTCCTGCCACAGATAGATACACTTTACTTTCAAAACAACACAGAGAGGAATCCTGAACAGCTGACACGGTGCAACCCGAAGTCCAGCAGACATCGGAGATGATATGTGGAAACATGAATGTTTAACCAACATTTCATGCAAAGAAAATATAAATAACTCGGGGAGGAGTTGGAGCGAAATTTCTACCAGAAAACCTGGTAACTTTTCAGCTGTTCTTCGTTAAGGTGACATAAAATGGTTATAATGATTTTCATTCAGTCAGACTGACACTCGCTACATGCATTGCTGGTAGATTGTAGTAAGGAATTGATTAAGGTTTCAATATTAGTGAACTGGATTTATTATTTTGTGTCCATTGTTGGACACAACACGGTTCGATCGAACCGTTATAGCCAGGATTTCTGTCGGCTGATGTGTCTCTCAGGTTTTGATAATGGCCGACAATCGGCGACATCAGATGGTGCAGCGCGCGCTGGGCGTTACGCTAAGGAAGTAAGGAAGGGAGGGTCAGTGGAGAGCAGCGGAGTTTCATTCAGTGTCATCAACAGTAAGAGAAAAAGGCAGGAAGAAACGTCTTTGCACCACATTGTTCTCATTTTCTCATGTTAAAAACAACATTCTTCTTCTCTCATTTCCTCCCTTTCTTACATAATTTATATGTTACTTAATATTCATACAGTTTCACACATACATGCACATTTCACGTCCCCTCCATGGCTGCCACCTTATCATGGTGGGGGGTTTGAGTGTCCCAGTGATCCTAGGAGTTCTGCTGTCGGGGCTTCATGCCTCTGGTTGGGCCACCCGATGCAGACGGGTCCAAGGAGAGGAACCAGACCAAGTGCAGCCCAAAGATCCTTATGATGAATACGACCTTTGGAAACAGGGGTCGTATTCGCCCCGAACATGGGGTCCCACTCTGGAGAGGCCTGAGGGCCCATGGAGCCCAACCGGGTTTTAACCCATGGAGCCCAACCGGGTTTTAACCCATGGAGCCCAACCGGGTTTTAACCCATGGATCCCAACTGGGTTTTAACCCAGGGATCCAGGCCGGGTCGGGTTTTAACCCATAGAGCCCAACCGGGCCTTAACCCATGGAGCCCAACCGGGCCTTAACCCATGGAGCCCAACCGGGTTTTAACCCATGGATCCAGGTCGGGTCGGGTTTTAACCCATGGATCCAGGTCGGGTTTTAACCCATGGATCCAGGTCGGGTCGGGTTTTAACCCATAGAGCCCAACCGGGTCGGGTTTTAACCCAGGGATCCAGGCCGGGTCGGGTTTTAACCCATAGAGCCCAACCGGGCCTTAACCCATGGAGCCCAACCGGGCCTTAACCCATGGAGCCCAACCGGGTTTTAACCCATGGATCCAGGTCGGGTCGGGTTTTAACCCATGGATCCAGGCCGGGTCGGGTTTAACCCATGGATCCAGGTCGGGTCGGGTTTTAACCCATGGATCCAGGTCGGGTCGGGTTTTAACCCATGGATCCAGGTCGGGCTCAGCCCAATGAGAGTCAATCTGTTCACCACCTGTGGGGTGAGATTGAGAGGTTCCGGCTAGAAATAGTCAGACTGACTTCAGTGGACGGTTCTGGTTCTGGAGCCAGTCTCCTTGAAAGGGGTTGGATGTTCTCCACTCTGGGGTTGCCCCCTGTGAGAGGCGCTGGGCAGGAGGGGGCATATTTGTTGCCTCCCATCTTGTTCACTCCAACGCACCAAGAGGATAGCCTCTCCCTCTACATATGGGTTTGGGTCGGTTCTGGCTACTCGTTCAGATTAGCCACTGTCCTTGGAGGGCGTACTGGAGAATAAATATTTTACTTTCACAGTAAAATAATCTTATTTTACTGCAAAATAAAGTGAAATAAGATTTTTGTGTGTGTGTGACCACAGACTCCTCTGAACATGATCCTCTCTGTTCTCCATCCGGTCCGACTCACCTTGCTGTTCGGAGTCGCAGAATCCTTCTGCCCCACCTCCACGCTGGTCGGAGGACGGAGATCCGGAGCTTCCGACGGCTCTCGTCTCTTTCTGGCCGGCTCCGCGGGAACGCCGGCATCTTTAAGGCTGTTCTGCGGCGCCGACGATGCGTCTGGCTGCGACGGCTCCGATTGGCTGTTCGGGAGGCTGTTGCATCCTGGCAGGGAAACCTTGGAGCTCCTCTGTGGCGAGGCGAACAGTTTCCCCCTGAAACAGACAAACCAAGCTTCACGACTGAACCGCGCAGATCAGAGGCGTTCCTCAGGGATGTATGCTCTGTTCTTTACTCTGTTGACTCATGACGTTTCAGCCTAATTTATCCAAAAAAAGTTCTTGCCTGACGCCGGCGTTGTTTCCGGGTTGAGCGTCCTCCTCCGCCCCCTGCTGTCGGTGAGCCTGCCGAACCCGAGTGAACACCGACGGGCTGCAAATAAACACAGCAAACCCAAATCAGTTCTGCTGGGGATCAAACCAGCAGCTAAACATGGTTTCCTCAGTTTTTTTGTCCTTCTCTTGATCTAAAACACTCAAGAGTTTCTGCAGAAACTCTGATATTAGTTCTCTGCCTCAGAACCCGGCTCGGCTCTGTGTGCCGCTGGCGTTGAGATCTTTCAGGGTTTCACTTCAGAGACGTCAGGGTCAGAGGGCACCGTTACCTGGTTACAGTCGTGGAAACCGTCGTAACAGTGGCGACCGACTCTTCCTCCTCCTCCGACAGCGCCGGCTCTGAACAGAAGAGTCACGCGAGTCAGAAGGCGACAGGAAGCCTGGCGGCGTGCGGCCGGAGAGGCGGGCTCTTACTCTGCAGGCTGAAGCGTTCGGAGCCGCCCTCCTCCACCGGCGTCACCAGCTTCATCCTCAGGCTCAGCTTCCCGTCTTCCCCGTCAGCCGCCGCGTCGTCGCCCGCACTGCACGGCTTCTCCGAAAAGGGAGCGATCTCTGCGCAAAAAGTGAAATTACATCGTTTCAAAAACGTAGAAACAAACCTTCCAGATCCTGTCTGACTGCGGCCGGCGTCTTCTTCCCGGTTTCCAAAACCCACCGATGGGCGTGCTGTGTCTGAGCGTCTGCTTCAGCTGGCTGACCAGCGGCGGCGTCGACCCCACGGCCGGACCAATCAGCTCGCCCTCTTTAGGAAGAGTGAAGTGGAAAGAAATGTCTGCCATAGAAAGGAAAAGGAAGAGAGGAGATTGAACATAAGGAAAATGGAGCTGGTAGTGATTTGCAAAGGTTTTCACGCAACTTTTTCAATATCTCTCGATATTGAGATTTTTGCTTATGTTTTTAATAAATAAAAATCATCTATAATATTCATTCTCCTCATTTTTAGACAGAGGACAAACCAGAGCTAAAATGTTCAAGTCAAAGTTCATATTTAGTCCTGTGATATGTGGCCTAAGTTTGTTCAAAAAAAGAATTTGAAATTAGAAATAAAAAAAGTTTACATGGCTGAAAAACGTATCACTGTTTTTCATTTCACATCCTTCAATATCAGTAATTACTGATCAGTTCTCTGGGTTTAAATGTCTGACATATTGCCGTACCAGTAGCACGACGCTTCCTGTTTTATCCAGTTTCGATATTTTTCACTTTTGGCAGTTATGAGACAAAATGGGGAGACTTGAAACTGCTGCTGCGCCAGTTCATCAGCAGGTTGTTGCTAGGTAACCAAGGAGTGAGAGAGCATGCTGGGAGAATCTGAGCACCTGACGTCTTTCCTCTGCTTACATCTCCCAGAATGCTGTGCAGTTCTGGATCAGAGTTCAGTGAATATCTAAAATATTGAATATTGTATCAGATGTGTTATTTATTTATATTGATCTCGTGATATATATTGTAATATATTTATTACAATAATTATTGACAGCAACTAAAATGAAACCTCTATTATTTGTCAGCCATATCATCCAGACCTAAAAAACATTTTTCACCTCCAGAGCTGTCGCTCAGCTCTTTGACGGCCTCCATTTCTCGCCTGCCCAGGTCGTCCTGCGCTCTCTCTTCCTGGTTCTGCTGCTGGTGGCCGTTAGCCGTGACGACCCGTTTGGCTCCGTCGCCCTCAGAAACGCCGGACTCCGGCTGCGAGGCGCCGCCCTGGAGCTCCTCCTCCTCCATTGGCTCCGGAGACATCACCTGACTCTCAGAGAGGACCAGCGCCATCGCCGAGGCGCCACCGGCGTTCTCCTCCTTCATGCCCTCCTCCTCTTCCTCACAGTCGTCCGTCTCGTTTTTGTCCGTCGAATGGTTCTGTTCTGCTGTTCCTCCTGACCCGGAGGCGTGTGACGCCGCCGTGGTGCTGCACGGCGTCTCCTGCACGCAGCTGTTCGCCGCCGCCTCAGAGTGGTTAGTGTTGCTGCTTTTGTTCACATTTGTCTCTGCTTCTTGTTGCTGCTGGTCGGACTCATGCGGTGGGTCCGGGTCAGTCCGGCCGGGTTGGTGCGACTCCTCCAGAGCCGCGACGTCGCTGGTGTCGACGCCCGGCGGCTCTTCCAACTCCTCTATCTGTGTGTCCTGACTGTCCTCCTCCACCAGAACCGGGTCGCCGCTGTCAGCATTCACAGAAAGCTGCAGCGCAGCGGAAAACGGCGCCGACTCCCGGAGCGAAGACTGGGTCTCAGAAGGCAACGGAGGAGACTTCCTGCTAGCTTCTTGGCTCTGTGTTGGAACAAAAACATCCTGAAACAAAGAGAAAGGTTTGGATGAAACCAAGTCATTAATATGAGTTAATAAAGTGAAGTAGGTGTTGCTGATTTCTTTCCTTTTTAATCGCACAATCAAGTAACTTCAGTTGTTAAAAACGCTGCATATATCAAATATGACTTGGATTAAATTTGACTTCCTAATTCAACTCCTAGAAATTGGGCCTCTGTCTCTTTAATGAACTCCTGCTCCGCCTTCAGAGGTCATCACAACATGGCTCCTCTATTAACCCTTTAACAACGTTTTTACCAATGACTAGCAGCTCTGATAATGAGCTCAGCGTTTCCATCTGCTGTTTGCTAACCGCTAACCCGTCTGTGTCTGGGGATTTTTTGGTTTAAACATGTTTAATCTTCATTCTGTCGGCAGAAAGTCCAGAAAATTTACTCAAGTAGAAAGTAAAGTGCAGTAAAAACACCTTCAAAAGGACATTTTTTTTAAAAAGGTTTCTCAAATAAATAACTAATTACTACCCAACTCTGGAAATACGTACATGTGAGAACTCTGGCTGTGACGGCACCGGGAGCGCTCGCTCCGAGCCAGAGGCATTCTGGGAGACCGGGGCAGAGGTAGGTGAGTGTGGCCTCGAGGCGGCGTCCGTTTCCATCGGCTCGTCCTTCGCCGCCGCCGCTCGCTCCTCCGGCGGGAGCGAGGTGTCCATGGGTTCCTCTGCGAATATTCAGGTCATTAGAGCCGGTTTTGATTCGTTCACCAGCTGATTTAAACCCACTCACTCACCGTCGCGTTCGTTTTCCATTTCGGTTGGCGAGCTTGGAATGATTAAAGGAGTGCGGGGGAAGTTGTCCGGCGTTGGGGCGACGTAATCAACAGAGCTTCTGGGCAACAGAACCAAACAACAATCAATCACTTCAGGTCTAATAGAAACATAAAGACCCAAACTTTCTCTTTCGATCATTTCTTTCCATAAACCGGTTAGTAATTGGAACATTAGGAGATTTTACAGAATTAAAACCAGGTGAACTAAAACTGCCACCTGAGGAGTTCAACACATTCACAAAATGTTTTTTTCTATTTTAAAATTTTACTGCATTAAATTTTTGTTTTTTTTTTGTAAAGTTTGGCTTCATTACTGCTCTGGGCCTTTTTAGAGTCTGTATGCTTTGGATAAAAATTAATTGATTACCAAAACTGTTGATTATTTTAATGATCAATTAATTGCAATGAATTGAATTTAATCCGATTGATTCAATTAATCCCAATTTATTGGACTAATCCCAATTAATTTGATTAATTAATATTGTTTAGATAAATCATGATTGTTTCAATTAATTGTGATTGTTTTAAAAAATTGCAACTATTTCAATTAATCACGATTAATTCGATTAATTATTTCAGCCCTAATCTAGTTACTTTTTCAGGATTTGTAATCCCTTGCTTTACTCTTTTCTTGAAAAAAGTAATCAGATTACTGCTGGTGACTTACTGGGACTGGCTCTCCTGGACCAGCGTTCCCTGTCCAGACAGATGCAGCAGCTGCAGGCTGTGGGCCGGCGTGGAGGTGGGCCGAGCCGGCTGCTCCGGTTCCGACACCGTGCTGTCCACAGCGGCGCCTGAGAGGTTTCAGCATGACGCAGTTATTCACCCGTTCTGCACGCTCGCTGCAGAAACGCCAAACAAACGTACCCGACTTGTCGCCGTCGAACAGATCTTCCTGTGAGGACAGGACGTCGCAGTCCTCGGACTCCTGCAGGTTCTGGGAGTGCAGCAGAACCTGGACGGTCAGCTGGCGACCCGACTGGCAAACAGACTCGGAGGAGCTGCTGGAGCTGACCTCTGACCTGCAGGAGAGCGATGTTCATCACACAGCTAAAATCTTATTATCTCAAAGTTCAGCAGCTTTTAATCTGGTTAATTTAAGTTTATTTTTAATCGTGGTGATTAAAAATTATTTACCTCACTGCTTTGTTATCTTGATGCGCCAAAGTTTTGGGGGCAACACACTGCTGCTCTGAAATAAAAAAGGAACAAAAACACACAGATGTTGGCCTGATGGGTGTCAACACTGTTAGCATGTAAGAAAACATTTTCATTAAAATGTTTTAGCAACAGAAACAGGAAACGCATTTAAATGAGTCGATTTCCTGCTTTAAAATAAGAATTTTTTTGTTTTTACTTTCATGGCTGAGGTCTCCGCCAGCTTCAAGGTCCTGACTCTGCGAGAGCTCCAGAAACCCAAACTGACACGACCCACCTGGAAACACACAGAATGAGCTTATAATGCAGAAAAACAGAAAATATTAGGTCTAAACTTCAGTGCAGGAGGAACACCGACCGTCAGACTGAACACAGTTAGTCGTAGAATCGGCTCCAGGATCCATTTCAGAATCCTCAGGTACAAACCTGGAGAGTTCAATGGGAAAAACGTTATTTCACTGGATGGATGGATAGAAAGAAGGGATGAAAGAGAGGGAAAAAAACAAGAAAAAAAGGAAAGAGGGAAGAAAGAAAAGAAGCAAAGTGTTAAAGAATTAAACATTTTAATGAAATTAAAAACTGTACATATTTCCTTCATTTTCTTTATTTCCTCCATGAAGTTGAATTGTTTCTTCACTCCAGAGAAACTGCGTGAATTATTGATAAATAAAATCTGTTGTCCTTTTCCTACTCAAGTGAATAAACTCTGCTGTCACCAGCAGGTGGCGCCACTACAGAGGAAAAAGTTAAATCTTACAGAAAAGAAAAACTAACAAAAAAACAAACCCATTATAAGGTCTAAACTGGTTTATTATGTAACTAGAAACCAGCAGCACCAGTTCATAAACATCCAGTACTTTCCTCCCCCCTCATTTATTTTACTTCCCATGTAAGATTCCCACTGAATGTGGACCAGAACCAGGACAGGAAGCAGGGAGTACTTACTTTTTCTTGTTGGGATGCGGACAGACGTTGATAACTTGACTCTCCTCCTGCAGCGGCGAGCTGGGGTCAGCTGCAGCTACGACCTCTGAACCAAACAAAACTAAATATTTTTAAAACATTGCAGGTGAGATTAAAATGCAAATGTAGTAAAACATGAATAATTTTACTGACCTGGTTCGGCCTGGTTGTTACTGTCTGATTGGCTGTCGGTTTGGGAGCATCTACTTCCTGGTGGTGATGATATCAGTTCCTGGAAAAAGGAAATTTATAATATAATTTAATTATAAAATATTTCTACTCTTACTTGAGTAAATTTTCTGGATTTTCTGTCCCCTGAATGAAAAACAAACATGTTATTACCAAAACACACAGCTGCAGTTTTTGTTAAAGTTTCATAAGTTCTTTTTATGAATAGAAACTGATTTAGAACATTTTCCTTTTCCTGATTTTATTTATTTGAATTATTGTAATTTTGATCCTTTTCCAATTAACTTTATATTTTGGTCTATTAGATGATATAATTGTTAAATATGAAGTGATTGATAATTTGATCAGTCAGAACTTGAGTATACTTTTCACCAAATATCTTTTTGAGTCATTTCTTGTCTAACTTTTACTTGAGTAGAAATATTTGGAGGTAGTTTTACTGCAGTAAAATTTGGGGGTTTTCTGCCTCTGATTATGATGAATATGGAGGAAATGCATGTAGCTGTTGGGATACTAACTGGTAAAGGAGAATTTGTAAATAAAGTCATTATTATTAAAACGTTGTGGAAAAATAGCTAAACATGTTATATCTCGACATATGGCGATGCTGCTTCTCTTTAAACGGTGTTATAATGTTATTTTTACCGTAGTGTGTTTATTGTTCAGTGTGACTGGATAAAGACCGCCTCACCAGGACCGGGCTGCGGGCGGCCGGCTGCAGGCTGGCCAGGCGGCGGGCCAGCAGCGCGCGGTAGCTGCTCTCCGGGTCGTCCTCCAGACCGACGCTGTCCGGCTGAGAATCCTCCACTATCAGGCACGGGTTCTCCGGCTGAGGCAGGCTGGAGTCCAGTTCGCTTCCACCGGGATCCATGAGGTCAGGCCGAGGGCAGGAGACGCCGACTGTTGTGAGCTAGCCAAGCCAGAGGAGAGACAACAAAGCGGGCGGCATGTGAGACCCGAGCCGGCTACTGCTACCTGAGCTCACCGGTGTTAGCATGTTAGCCTCGGCTGCAAGCTAATGGCTAACGCTCCGCCCATCAACATTTCAGGGTTTGTCTGGTTGCAAACACGGTGAAAGTAACATTAACAGGGAAGAGAAATCATTACAAACTGTACCAACGTTATATTTACCTAAAGAACTCAAAAGTATTAAATTGTTGATTCATATATTCCTTTAAGAAATCATTATGGATCTTCTTCAGCTCGCTTCGTCGCGGTAAAAATTTAACAAAAGCGATTTGATTGGTTTAACGGCACTGACGTCACAAAACGTCAATTAGTTTTATGGTTGCCAGGCCGTGTTCAGATTTAAACACGTTGTTGAGGCGACAGTCTGAGAAAGTATGGGAATTATTACATTTTACCGTTTTTCTCATTCGCATTTTACTTTATGACTTTAATTTGTCCCCTGGACCTTTTATCACACTTAACAGATGAGTCGGTCAGCAGCAGCTCTGACCCACATCCCCCCTGACCCCTGACCTGCCCTCTCCTAAGGGAAATTAAAGCTGCAGAATGTAACTTTTGTAGAATGTAATTATATATATATATTTCATATATTTGTTAAGACTGTCATTATGTTGTGACAGTATGGTATGAGAGATAATCTGTGAAAAATCTATTTCCTTTGCTTTCTCAAAGTGCTAGAAACAACTAGTCAGTGAGAGGAGAGTTTCAGTGCTGTCAATCACAATCTCATGTGTCTGCTCATCCCTATGGTGCAGCTAGCATATCCTGTTGTAAATGCTTAGTCTAGCTACAATGACTACCAATGACGGCAGATAAACATTTTCTGTAACAATAAGTTGTTTCTCCACCATTAGCACATTTAGCAGTGAGTGGATGAAATGATTGACAGCACCAAGACCCTCCTCCTGGTTCTGATTGGTTGTTTTGGCCGTAATGTTGCATTACTTTAGCTAGCAATAGTAATTCAGGGAAGAGGTGGAGGAGAATGATTGATTGTTTTCACAGATTATCTGTCTCATACAAACTGTAGCAACACGGTGACAGCTTTAATAAATATAGAAAAAAACATATTTTTTATTAAAGTTATATGCTGCAGCTTGAATAAAATGCAACCGAATGGCATTTCTTGAAAAGTCCAGATTGTTTCATGTATATTTTGCATGTTGCTTTTGACTGCTGCTCTTGGGGAGAGACATTTTAATTATGTAAAACTAGTAGTGATTTATGTAGACATTTTGGCCTATTTCCTCAGGCATGTGAATTTGTATACACAATTTTCTTGAAAATTAAAGATTCAAGATTTTTTTCTGTTTTTATGCAATTATTTCCAGACAAATTGTATTTTTTTCACATTTTATTAACATTATCAACACTAAAAAGCAATTACAATGTAGAAAAATAGCATTGATGCCCCAGAAAAAACCTTAAAGCATCATCTGTAAAGGGATTTGTTTGTAGTTTTTAATGCTTTACTTCTTTCTCTTTCCTCCATTTTTCTGGTTTCAGTCATTTTAATAAAGGTTTTTAACTAATACTTAAATTTTAATTTAGCACACAGGCAAAGAAAAGTCATAAAATACATCAGAAAGTCTAACAAAACAGTGATTTGGATGAAGAAAAGCATAAAGAATAACTTGGAGGCTCAGAAGTGTTTTTGAATGAGAGGGCATTTCAAGGTTTTACATGTTTTACTGCAGAGTTCTGCACCTGCTGAGATAAATCATGTAAAGAAAAATAGAAATCTGGGGCGTTCGCTGCACAGCGGGATCTCTGAGACCTCCATCAGATCCCTGTGGGCTTTGGAAGGACTCATTTAAAATAAGATATAGGTTAACTTCCTCCCTGACATCACCCTCAGCATGGAGCTGCAGAGTTTTTTTTTATTCCTGTTCTCATTATACCCAGCTGTTATTGCCTCCAATCCTCCCCCCTTATCACCATCAGAGTCATAAATCTTAATGGCGGATTTGTAGAAATGTTTCTTTTCTCCTCATCAAACAAGCTAAACGCTAAAACAGCACGTTCATGTCTGAGTCTCAGCAGATCCAATCATTGTCTTATGCTGATTTCGATCTTAGATTGAAATCTAGTAATTTGCAGGTTTGTCATCATCATCATCATCATCATTTTTTTCCAGCCTCTGTTTCCATGGAGACCAAATATCCCAGCAGCACAGCAGCCGAAGCTCATGCAGATCACAGAGGTTTCTGGTGGCGAGACAATAAAAAGGTCTGACTGACTGAGGCTGCTGGGAAGGCGTGGTACTCAGATCTGAATGGACCCAACGACGCCATGACGATGCTCAGGATCATTTACAGACTCAGACATTAAAGTTCATTTATTAATAACCTGCTTTCATAGAGACCAGTAAGGTTTTCAGAAAAACATGGAAGCAATGCACATGACAGAACGTCGTCAAACTTCCTGAGAAGGTCGGGTCAAGTCTTTTCCTCTGGGTTTAAAGAAAGAATTTATGACACTGCAAAAACACAAAATCTTACCAAATATTTTTGGTCCTTTGTCCAGTTCTTACTGCAAATATTTCAGCACACTTCAAATAAAACAAAACTGACTTGCATGCATGCAACTTTTCAGCAACAGATAGGAACTTTTCTTTGCTCAATAATTTCTTTATAATGATGAAAAGGTTCCAGTTGCACTTTCAGATTGTTAAGACGTTTTCCCCATGTTATGAGTGAAATCATCTTACAGTGGAATTAGTAATTTTTCATCCATTTTAAGGAAATATTGACCAAAAACAAGCTCCTATATTTGGCTGAAAAGTTACTTGTAAGTTTACCTTGTTTATTTCAAGTGTACTTGAAATATAAGGACTGAAAACTGGACTAAACATACTCAATATTTTAAACTTTTGCAGAGTGGAAACTGCCTGTGGGTTACTGTCAGACTCTTGTTCCAAATCAAGTTATGTCCAAATCAAACCCATTATTTTATTTATTTATTTAGTACTCTGTGTGGTTCTGCACTTTATGAATGTGGAACCTGTAATAAAGTCAGTTTTTAAGTATTTTTGAAAATATTTGATTTTGTTGGAGTGAATAGCTTGCAGGTCTGGTCACTGGTTCAAATCCTGTCTGAAGTTTTCGTGCATAAAAACATTGATAGTGAATAAAAATTCACATCCTTAGTCACTCTATGGCATGCAGATTCATGTTAATCTAGAAAAAACTATTCAAATGATTACTTTGCTATGCTAATTGTAGCTAACTTTATTCTGAGTGACCAAACTAAATATTAGCAAATGAGAAAAAAACTACAGGAGAAAGTACAACTTTCTGAGCAGCTTCTCATCAAAATGAACTTTGAATACTCTTATTTTTATGAGCAAAATTATTAAGTAATAACAAAATAAACAGTATATGTGATGAATTTGCTGTGTATTTTTGGCAGTTTAACCAAATTAGTTAAATAAATGTAAAACTTTTTGATTAAATTTCAGCTTACTTAGATTTGTAGGTATCATCTAAATTCTTTCTTTCCTACTTTTATTTTGTGAATCCCACCAGAAGCCCATTGTAGTAATCCAATGAACGCCCCTGCTGCACGCATCAACTTCATTCTGTAATCATTTAACCTGATGTGATGAGGCTGCAGGTGTGAATCCTTTTTAGTTGTCAGTGCTTCTTGTGAGACAAAAGGCTTCAACTCCAGGAAACAGCAGCAGCAGCAGGGATGCTGACCGGCATTTCATCAACTGAGACATCCTGGGAGGCAACAATGCGCCCGCGAATGCCACGTTCAGCCAAACGGCTGGGTCAACACATCCCAGGTGTTTTCGCTTTAAAATGAGAATCAGAAGTGATGCAGCCTTTAGTTTCAGAATGAAGTGACGCGGCTCTCAATGCGCCTCCCGCTGCCGCGAACAGCAGCTGCGAACGACAACTTCAGCATTACGTCGTTCGTTTCTGCAGACATTAAACAAATGCGCACAAAATGTCTAATCACCTCCGGCTGTGCGGGAGCCGGGCGGAAACGCACACGGATCCGTATCCGCACCCGTTCTGCGCTGCACAATAGTTCCCGATTTAGCGCAAGAAAAGAGACAGAAAAGATCGTTACCTTCGGAATCAATATGTCCGCTCCTGGGCTTTCCAATTTGTTTCAGGGTCCCGCTGGTTGTAGTAGGAGCGCGTCAAACATCGCTCAGCCCTGCCTTGCCTCTGTTTTGCTGAGAGTCAGGGTGTGGGACGCATGGCACGTAAAGATGCACAAGCATTTATTAATATCAGCCAGAAATCATTCTATCCATGCGAATTTATGCAGAGATTCAATAAGAAAACACACCCAAATGAGGATTATTATTATTATTATTATTATTTATTTCCCTATTTGGATATTAGAATGAAAAAAGGGAAGATAATTTAAAGGAATCCAAATCCAGAGGGAAACAAACCCAAAGTGAAACAACAAATGAAGAAATTAATCTTTTTCTGACCTTAAAACTTTTTCTGTACTTGTTGTAAATAACTTGTAAATAAAATATAGTTTTAAATAAAATATAATGGACGAAATTAATCATAATTTAGACTTTAAATAAAAAATCTCCAAGGTAATTTACTATATATGGAAAATAATAATGCATGCATCACCTTGTTGTCCTAATGCTTTCTCTGCTTAATACACAACCAACGCAAATATTTTTAAACTGTAATTCTAAGCAATTTCGATACAATCTATTTGTGCAAAATTATTCCATATTTTTGTCTTTCTTCAGAGACGTAAAGAAATCTATAAATAAATTCCTGCAGTAACTCCTCCTGCCAGCAGAGGGCAGCAGACGCTCTGAAGTGTCGATGAGCAGATTGCTGACTCACTCCAGGTAACACAAATCAACAGAGATCCACTAATGACAACAACCTCTGATCTGATCATACACATCAAACTCAGCTTCTCAGACTACGAAATAATAAATAAATTGATTATTTTAGTTGTTTTTAATAAACAAATAATAATAAACAAAAACAACAAGAGAAAGCTGTCAAGAATCGAACTGAACTGGAATTAATTGAGCTGAATAAAAAAACCGAATTGAATTAAAATTGTACTGAACCGAACTAATTGGAACTGAACCGAATTGTAATGAAATGAATTCAACTAAACTACATTGAATTAAACTAAATTCATTTAAACTGAGTTGATTTGAACTAAACCTAATTGGACCTCATTGAATCGAAGCAGCTGAACTGAATTAAATGTATCTTGATACTTTCCCCATGTTAAATGTCTGTGTGTCTGATGCTTCTTCTCATTTGCTTTTAGTAAAATAAATCAATCAATAATTTTAATGGGCGTGACCTGAAGTTCTGCATCTGTCAAACATGTCAACAATTGAAACATTTCAAATATATATATTTTTTTATTGCTTGTTATGTTGAAAATGAATGTCAGAAGCATGAAGTCGGCATTTTGGAGCTTCTATTTAGATTTTTCTATCTGTGTGACCCGGATGAACCCACAGAACCGGTTCGAGTCTCACTGTTTGTCTCATTACAGTCACGTGCAGTTCTTGTCATCATAATGGCCGACAATAAGAGGCTCTGTCTGCCAGCGCGGATCTCCAGAACAGCAGCGCCTCTGTCAGAGAACAAAGGGCCGTCAGAAGACGCGCGGCCGCCTGGCTCTCACTGGCACCGACAGAACCGGAGCGGCTCTGATCCGCTTTGATTTCCGGGGTTTGAACATGAAAAACGAGACGGATCATCTCCAATCGACTCGTTTTCAAATTTAGAAATGTCTCGGCGTTTCTCCTCCTGCTGCCCCGCATGAAATATGACCGAAGTGATTCCTGAGATCCATCCAATCAGAAGCCATGACGTCACATAGCCACATCAAGGCCCACCCAATCAGACGCGTTGCCACGCCCAGAGCCCATCCTGCCCCGTCATGGTGCTCGCTCCGGATGCAGTTGTCATGGAGATGGGAGAGAGCTCGGCGTCCGCTGCCGGCGCTGTTACCATGGAGACCCCGGGCTCGGCGGAGCGGGCGGAACCGGACCGGATCGGCGTCCCGGCGGTCCGGAGCAGAAACCACCGGCTGCTGCTCGCGATCGGAGAGATTTCCACCGACTATCACCTGGAAGCGGCGCGGAGTCAAATCACAGGCGGTGAGACAGCAGAACCGAACAGCGTTACTCTGACCGGGCGTCCAAAGGGCGGGCCGCGGGCCAGTTTGTGGCCCCTGGAACTTTTATGTGGGTCATATTCAGCAAGCAATAAATCTATGAATTGCATGATAAATTAAAACTGTTAATGATTTGCATAATTTATTGTTTTTCTCTTTTCTCTCTACTAAAAACTGGATGAAAAGTTTTCAGTTTGGGGTTTTGACAAATACTTTGTTTACAGAAACGTGACAATTGTTGTTTAGATTTTTAAAATGTCTTCCAAGTTTAGGGCTAAATGCTTGTTAGACTTCAAAGTTCTCTTATCTTTGAGAATGAAGGTGCTCAATCAATCAATCAATCAATCAATCAAAATTTATTTGTATAGCACATTTCAGTAGAAAGGCATTTCAAAGTGCTTTACATCATAACATCATCATTATCATCATCATCATCATCATCAGATTCTTGGAAAATCACTTGAAAATGGGCTCAAAACAACAATATTATCATTTATCTCAATAACTTCTGAGACAATTTATCATACAAAGTTTGTTTCCATAACAGGCCGAGAAATGTTGTGATCATGACAAAATAACGTTTTAAGTAAAATACAAAAAAAATTACAGCAAAAATTATCTTTCAATTCAAGTCAGAAAAGAAATTTGGCCCACAAACTATTTTCAGATTTCAGTATTTAAAAAAATATATTGGAGATGTACATTTTAGCTTATTATTATTCTTTAAATAAAAGAATACTGGAACTCAAAAATATACAGATTTATGTCTGAAACCTGAATATGAATATGACTGCTTATATTTATTTGTGTTTGTTTTTTCCTCTGTATCAGGTCTGCTTTCCTGGAACGTCGACTTGTCTGTCTGCGACCTGAACAAGGAGCTACAGCTGTTCAGGAACAGACACACCGCTCAGTTTTCTTCTCAGGTCAAAGGTCAGACTCAGTTCATCGATCATTTTGCAGAAGCTTTGAACGGCAGCAGGACTTCCTGGTGCGTAAAGCCGTGTGTGTGGCGGTTGTGATCAGTCTGGATGGACAGATGGACGAGTGGAGTTTTGTCTAAAACACATTTCTGCTGCTTTGCAAAAATTAATTAATCAGCATTTTTTATTTGATATAAGAGTTAAGCAGCCGCTTAACTTTTATATGCCTAAGACCGGCCCTGCTTAGAGATGACAGTTTTATAATTGCTCCTTCTGTGAGTTTCTCTTATTGACGTTGATTCAAAATAACTCAGGGAGTGTTTCTGAATGTTTGGCAGGGAAACATTTCTGAAAGGGCAGCGATCAGGAAGTGCTTTTAATCTGAAAGGTCAGTCCTCAGATGTGGTTCAGAGGGGGTTTGAATCCCTTGGCTCGTTTGTGTTTACCTTTTGGAAAGCGGCCTCCGTTTCTGGCCGTCACACTCCGGCTCCCGACGTCGTGCCATGAATACTAATGCAGCGGCTGGCAGCGCCGCCAACATGGCCGACAAACCCAGACACAAAGAGCACAGAGAGAGGAAGCCTGCTCCACCGCCAGCTGATCACATCCACACAACTTAACACAACGAGAAAGGCTTTGATTTGATTTTTCATGCATGTTTTCTACGTTAAATTGGCTGATTATTTATGACTACATTGTTTTTTTAACAGTCAAATCCTTTTATCATTAATATGAAGAGTATAAATACATTTACATAAAAAAAATGAATTTGCTTTAAATCTGGAAATATACAATTTCATGAAATGCAGAAGTTTTTTTATTATTTATAAATGTTTTATATATTTATTTGTGTTTATGTTTATTTTTTTTATTTTATTTTATTTGTGACCAGTTTAAATAAGATGTTTTCTTTTTTTAAAAAAAGCTTTATTTTGCATTCACAAGCATATTTTTTAATTCTAAGGGACACTGATGTGAAAATATTCTCAGGTTGCATCATGTTCTCAGGCTTTTCACTCATTTTCTCTGGGCCCCTTTTTATGTGGAGTCTTTCTGTAATGATGTGTAAAATCATGACACCTCTAAATATAACCTAATCAGAAAAAAACACACAGATGATCAAATGATGGGAGTGTGGGATGAATGTTGCAGAATTATGAACAATGTGTGAATTTATACACCGAAGTTGTGATGAATTAATTGTCAGATGGAAAGAATCAAGAATCAAAATCAAGAAGTTCAAAATTTAGATGCTTACAAATAAAGAGATGTGGAACAAACTAAAATCTAAAAACTACTTTGCAGGTTTCTGTCTGCTAGGAAAATAAAAGTTTTTTGGTGATTCTGTCAGCAGTTGATTTAAATTTACTGGCAGAATGTGACGAACGATTTAACAGCAGCAACACGTCTAAAATATGCAGGCATGTTATCAGATTATTGTATAGATTATAAACTAAGAGATTATTTAGTTTACAATATTCTTATTGCATTTTTTTTCTGACTATAGTTAGATCAGCTGGAATCACCATCAATTTAATCAGCATACCAATGTCCAGAAAAATGTTGCTTATATGCTAAAAATAAATAATTTTTCAAGATGGCTGCGATTTTTGAGGCTTTCCAATCAAACTGTTTCCCATTTTCATGACTTGTATTAACGTTACGTCACATAATATGTTTTCCACTATGGTCACATGTTGCTACCTGAACTGGTTCAATAGCCAATCCAAAGCTCCCTTTCACTATATGCTGCTGTAGGGGTTCCCAAAGTAGGGGTCGGGAGCCCCATGGTGGCCATCAAACACTGACTGGGTGGTTGTGAGTGATGTGATTCCTGAAGTGTACTTAGAAGGGACAATATTAAATACATAGCTACATAAATATCACTAAATGTCTCATTAAAAAGTGTACACTAATACGGATTTTAGTTAATCTTAAAATTATTCATATTTATTTTTAAATAAGTAGAAGGGAAACATTTTCTATATATTTTTAGGTGGTTGCTAGCGTCTGGCGGTGTTATTTTGGGGTCACAAGCTGAGACGTTTGGGAACCACTGCTGTACAACAAACAGGAAGTCAGCCATCTTGGATTGAATTTGAATTGCTGACCCCATTTTGGCCATATGTAGCCTCCATTTGATCCAACTCCTCCTTGAGGTTTGAATGGATCGGCTTAAAAGATCGATGGTGAGTTTGTGAGCATGCTAACGGGGTGAGCCAGACCTCGGACTTTGACTACACACCACCGCTGAGGCTTTGGTGAGTTCATCAATCGAGGTTTGTGATTGGTTCTCGGCTGGTGACATCACTGTTTCCTCGCTGAACGATGAGGCACAGAGACAGTCAGAAAAGATCTCCTTTCTCCCCAAGAGAGGAGGAAGGGGAGGATGAACGAAGCTGTCACCCACACGGCGCGAGTAATGGAGGCCCAGTGGATCGGCTCTGCGGATTGATCGCTGGTTATACAGAACCTGGTGGAACCAGAGAGCCTCAGGGGAAACGGGCCATTAACTCTACGAAGATCTGAAACCACATTTATGAGGGATTGATGTACATATGTAACAGCTGGGTTTTAGCTTAATAACAGTTAAACATTTTTTAAGTTTGTCAAAAACTTGTTTCCTCTTGACAGAACCGGTTCTGTTATGGTATTCTTGAGGGTCAGCTCTGTGTTTTCTTTACATTTCTTATTTTATCCTAACACATATTTGAAACTAAATTGATTATATGCAGTAATTTTGCCATGTTTTGTATGTTTTTAACTTTAGTTTGATTTTTAACCATTGCATTTTGTTTAGGGACGTTTATTATTGAAGCCGATGGACTGATGTTAACCACCAACGCTCATATCTTCTAAATCACTAAGACTGAAAAAATAAATGTCTCTGTAGTTTTACTTCATGCTATTTGAGGATATTTTTTGGGTCTGAAGTAAATTAGTTCAAGTTTTGTGCATTTTCTAAAACTTTGAAATCAACATTTGAACAAAATGGTTGAAATGTTGATTAATTCAGCTACAAAATGAGTAAATGATCAAAATGATTTTTAGGTGATTTGTGATTGTTGGCAGTTTTTTTGGTTGAATCGTTTGGTTGAATCGTTTGGACCACCTAATTTTCTAATCTGAATTCACTTGAACTTTTCAATCTTTTCCCACAATCCCACTTTAAGAGGTCCAACATTCCCTTAAAGGGGAAAGCGCCCAGAAGACTACTTAAAGTAATAGAGAAGTGACAGTAATGTAATACTGCAGACACAGCATAACTGTTACAACTCATGTAATGTAATTTTTGTCTGGTCTTTATGTCATTTTCTCTCAGTGGGGAGATTCAATTTTGTGTTGCAGAACCAACAGAAGAGCTTTTTATGACTTTCTCTCCCACGCAGCATTCTTCGGCTCGCTGTGGTCTTCTTCTCTCTTCCTCTATCGATTTCTGCCTGAGGAGCCACTCAGATGCAAGTAAATCATCGCAATGTGCTGAGAAAAGCAGAAAGCTGCAGAAGATAAGCTCACACATGCAGCTCGGGTTGCTGTCAGCTTTCTGACCATTTAATCACAGTTTTTACACAGCTCATCAAAACATAATGAAAACATGATTATGATTTGATCTGGAGTTAAGATAGGCCTAGGAAATAAACCCATTTTATATCATTTTTTGGTTCTATAAAATTAATTAAACATAACAGATTTAATTTTAGAAAAATCTGGAACAAGATAACGATTAAAAACATGTTGCACCATCTTCCTTCCGCCACTTCTTGTCGTCTTCGTCTTTTCTGCCAGCAGTAACACCCGATCACATGATGCTTCGCAAAATGCATCTATTTCAATATGGCCGTAAAAAAAATCCTAATTAAAGCTAAAACACTTGAATTTTCTTGAAAATGGCTTATTTCCGTAAAGCCAATGTGTTTTGGTAATTCTAATACGTAGCTCTCATGGGACGCCACAATTTCGGGAACTTTGGAACCGGCAGCCATCTTGGTAGGCAGTTGCTAAGGAGTTGCTATGACAACTCCTTCCTATGTAAAGTATAAATGATAAAAGTATAAATCATAAATATCTGAGTACCCACCTCTGTGTTTTACTAGGACAAATATCAGTGATATTTACTGTAGTACTTATTGTATTCATGTCTATGGTACTAACTGCCAGAGCAGCAAGATTAGCTTAGCTAATGGCTAACGCAGCTAGCCAGGACAGACGTGTCTGATGACGTCCGGTTCATGGAAACACAGTTTTTACTGTTTTACCACACTTACAGTCCAGATATTAGAAATCGATTTTGTAAATTAAGATATCTCTATTTATACTTTGACTAGATCAGATTTACCATTCGGTTGTGTGTAAGCTTCAGTTCAAAATATCTACAATAAATTATTTCTGAAATATTATTTCAGATATCTACTACAAAATTATAACTGGTCATGAAATAAATTTGCAATATCTTGCTTTTTGTTCTGACTAGTCATAATTCTACTTACATGCATCTTTAATGACACTGTAAATCAATATTTTAAATGTATTTCGGATAGCAGTAAAAACTCAGAGGCTTTATTGATGTAGGCGCTGCCTGTGTGTCCTGGTATAAAATTTAGCGGCGTTTATTGATCTGCCCCATTCCTCTGTTGCAGCCGGGGTTGTTCCTGAAGATGTTGGCCCGCCTGTTTCAGGTTCTTCCATCTGCAGCAGACAGACTAACACTAATGCATGACTTCTGAGGGTTTAATGATTGTAATGCGAACTATGCCAGAAAGATGAGAGGCTGCAGGCATAAGTGGTATGAAAAATGCTCCATGCAGGCAACAACAAATATCCCTGATTCTTTTGCTGCTCCATTTGGATACATCGATTCAAACTTTCCTTTCTTTCAGCCCGTCACATTTTGGAAAGACTATAAGTTCATATTCACATTTTTTTATCCGCTTTAAGTGACCTAGAGTTTTTTTTAATTTGAATGAAACGACTGTTATGCTGAAAGCTGAGACAGTTTTTTGTTTAGTGCGTTTTGCTAACTGTTAAAATCAATTCCCTTGAATTCATTTTGAATTGCTAATTTACTCCACGACTTTCGGTTGAATAACATTTGAAGCCTTTGTTGAAGTTTCATCTTCTTCACGCAGCTGGATTATCATGTTTCTGCTATTATTTTGAGGCTTTTTATTGTGCTATTTCCTGCCCTCAGATTAATTTTTTTCCACTGAACAAATGGTAATTGTGAAACAAATGTGAGCTATACAGTATAATACAACACTTACATGAAGAAACAGCCAGGTGTTAATTAAACAAATACATGCAAAAATTCACCTGATTTGTTTTATTTGGTTCCCATAATGCATTGCTTTCAGTTTAACAGAGCTTAAAAGCTATGGATGTGCTTCTGACCTGACCTGGCCAATCAGGCAAAATTAGCAACAGATTTAGCAACACCTGAGCTAACTCTGTTGCTCAACAGGTTGGTGTGTAATGACTAATTTAGTCCTGATGAGGGCGACATGCTATGATGTAACATCTCATTGATATATGTTGGGTGTCAACATGGTTGACATTAGCATTAGCTTCTGCTAGTTGCTATGTTGATGTAAAGGTTTAGCATTAGCAGGAATAAAGTTTATGACCAGTGTTTTAGGGTTCGCGCTACTAGCTTCTTAGCTAGCGGCGCCACCACTTAATATCTTATTTCTCTAAATCAGGAAGAGATGTGAGGATGTTTGACATCTTATAGCCGACTTCATGTGTTTTACTTGATTATTTCTTCATTATATTGCTCTGGTGGTAATTAGGCATGGCTGTGACTGGAGAAACTTAAATAACAAAAAATCCTTTTTTGTTATTTAATGGAGCCATGTTGGTTTCGAAAGCTTTTTTCCCCTTCATAGATTAGGATGCTGCGTTTTGTATTTACTACAGAGTGGTTGAAAAAGCAAAAACAAACTGAATCTACAAATGTTTAACATAATTTGCATGTAAAAAAGGAGAAAACTGTTGACCTTCAGATGGGTTGCGTCACTCAGAGACCAAGCAGACGGGAATGCTTCCCAGAAAATGCATTAATCTGCTTCTACTGGAGGAAAAAAACTACTATGTGTTGCCGTGTGCACAAAGGATTTAAAGGGATGATGTAAAGCGGTGAAGGAGGGAGGGGAGAGGAGATGAGGACGCCTGGCGTCACTGAGAGGTTGAGGGGAGAGAAAAGGCGTGGCGGGTCGGCCGCAAGAGCTGCGTGACCTTTAGAGGAGACCAACAGGCATCGGAGGCGAAGCTGCTGCAGCAGCTGTGAGGGAGCTCAGTTTCATTAACTGGCTTATTGCTCAGACATTAAGAAAACAGGAGGTCAGCAGAGAGCTCCATGTTGTAAGCCTGAAGGAAGCTTTGCTGAAATCATGAACGAGTCGATTTTTCCCTGGGCTCCATATTCTGGCACCATTAGAGGCTTAAATCTGATTTTAACCTGCAGTTTTCCAGGCTTTCTGATTGTTTATAACTTTGGCTGCTTTTTGTTCATATTTAGTTCATTTTTAAAAGAACATGTTATTTTGCTATGTAACACAGTTTGTCATTTAAAGTTAGCACCGCTAACTAGCACAGTTAGCAGTACTAACTCTAAAGAACAAACTAAACACTAAACACTGAAGTGGTTTGATATTTAGTGGAAGCTAATGCTAAAGTGCAACACTTACTAATTATTAATCATATAACAAAGGATTTTAGAGTGTCAGGTTGACATTATTTATGCTGAAATCTGAATTGTCTTGGCTGCAGAGGGCCGGACTGAGCCGCTCCACGGCGGTCAGTGGAGCTTGAACTAATCTGCAGACACTAATGAAACCAGACTCCATTAGTTCTGTGTTTACTGCTGCAGTAGATGAGTTATTAACAGCACTGATTGATTCTCCAGTTTTATTGTGACGAGTTAAATCAGTCACTTGCATTTAAGAGCAAGTTAGCAGGACAAAGGTCACCTTTTCAAATTTAGACATTTAGGATTATGTTTTTGTGTAAAGACCTTCATCCCACTGAAGTTTATTCCTTTATTAGAAAAGGTCTAATTATAGACTCAGAGGATGAAGGTTATTTTCCTGAAATAAACATTTTCTGTATCAAAGAGAATTTTTCTCCATGTTATTTCAGGAACAAAGAGACGAGAGAGCAAAGAGTCTATAAAACATTTAGACTTTTCTGAGTTTATTCGGGTTTTAGTTCATCTGGGTTTACTGATGACTCTGCATTCATTCAAAATATTTTTTCTAAGTCACTCCTTGTTATTTTCAACCTCATTTACCTTTAATATCAAACTATTAACACAATATTATTTAGTTTTAAGTCTAAAAGGTGCAAGCTTGTGTCAAACTGAACCATGTGTGATGATTCTTTCATTTATGACAAAGAAAATGTTTTGGTATAAGTGAAATAATCTGGAACAGGAACTGCACTTTCAACTGTAAACTTTCAGTTTTTGAATTATTTAAAAAAAGAAAAACATTTTCCATATAATTGATTTTTCTTTCCATTTAAAACTCCAAACACTGAACTCACTCCAGAAACCAAAGAGTTGAATTACAACAGCGATTCGGTTCACTGTCTTCAGTCAGAGGCTTCTTCCGATTTGCTTTAATACAGACTGCTACAGGAGATCTCTCATGTCATCAACTTCAACATTTACAAAAACTCTATGAAAAAGTTTCAGTCAATATGAATTATAACATTTAATTTCCCTTTGGAAACAATTACGTATTGAATTGTTTTTATAAATAGGTGAAATATATCTATTAATTATAATAACAAATATGCACATATTTATTTTTAATGTCGATTTATGTTTTTTCATTTACTTATTCCTTGATATTTTTGATTTATTATTTATTGATTATTTATTGCTGGGCTGCACATTCATTCATTTAAAGACACAGGATTTAGTGTTTTGCAAGCTTTTGTTTCGTCTGCAGCCATAAAGCAAGAAGAGAGAGAGAAAAAAACATTTTCAGAGGCTTTAAGCAAAAAAAAACAACAACAACAAAAAAAATCCCAGTGAATCATCAACCTTTTTATAGTTTCTTACAGAGGTAATTCTCCCTGTTATGAAGATAATTTTAGCACAAAATGAGTCAGAAAAGCTGCAAAAACAAAACTTCTGGACCATTTAACATAGAAAGATTAATTTACTGATTAATTAGCGTGTTTGTCATGAAACATCTGCTATTTGTGTTTTTCAGAGAATGTTTTGGGTAAAAAAATAGACATTGAGGATGATTTTATTATGCTGCAGTTTTACTTGAGTAATTTTATTATTTAGTGACTCTACTTAATAACTTCAACTCATTCTATTCAAAAACATTTTATCGATCCCAAAGGGAAATTTTAAAAATGTCTTTAATTTCATGAAGAACAAGCTTTTTTAAAAAAAAAAATAAATACAAATAAGAAAACAAATATTCAGAAAACACCTGCAGTTTCTGGAGAAATTACAATCCAAGGTTTAGAAAGAAATTGATTTGAACGCCTCGCTGTCGCTTCGTCAAACAATAACAAGTAGAAATTCCGAGCGGCTCCTGAAGGCAGCATGAGGCAGCAGCTCGGTGTGGGAGGTTGAACGGATCCAGACCGTCCAGCCTTCATCCTCATCTTCATCCTCAGCAGCTTCAGGACCCTCCCTGCTGCACCCGCGGCGGTAAGAGACATCCAACCATCCGTCCAACCATCCGTCCATCCATCCGTCCATCCATCCGTCCATCCATCTGTCCATCCGTCCATCTGTCCATCCATCCATCCATTAAACCGTCCGTCCGACGCGCCGCGCCGCGCCTGGGCTCCGTTGACCGAGGATTAGACTCAGCTTGTTTTTAGATATTTTTATTATTGTTTTAACTGGAGGAATCTGCCCCAATCAGTCCAATTATCTGAGGTTCTGGTTCCGCTTCGTGAGTAAAACGTGAGTAAAAACTGAAATCTGGAGTTAAAAAAAGAAAAAGCAGGTTTTCTTCATCTGAGACTGAAGCGTTTCTGCGTTTTGCTCGGATCGTCGCTGCGGGATTTCAGAGACATCTGATTTAAATCCACATTTCATGCATGTTCTGCTTAATGTTTATTTGTCTGAAATGGTTCTGAAAATGGGAGAAAAAGGTGGAATGCACCTTTATTTCCAGACATGTCCCGGGCAGCTTCATGTTTTGGGATTTTTCCGTGATTGTGAGATGATGCTGCAGTTTGTTTGCATGTGTGAGGCCTGCAGCCTCCCTGACTCAGTGCATCCAGGTGACCCGATTCTTTATTTTCATGTGAAAGTGGTGAAAACAGACCTGAAGGCAACAGCTGTGGAGCATTTTAGTGAATTCATGAGCAAAATGTGCAGGATTAATTCTGGGTTATGCAACAAAAAAATGCCTAAAAATAGCTCAGAGGGACAGAAACAGCAGAAATAAGAACATTTCTATGAGCCAAGTCACTTTTAGAGTCATAAATTAGTTAAATCAACGGGTTAAATGAAGCGTTTTGGTTCAGGAAACAATAAAAACAATTATGTAACATTTATTTTAAAATAATTTAAAGAGTGAAATGAATAAAGACACAATAATAAATGATAAAATAGCATAAAATGAAACAAGTGGAGGAGCGTTGTTCAGTCAGGAAGAGCAGGAGCTTCTTAAAGAGACAGAGACCCAATTTCAAGGTGTTAAATCCAGAGCAGTTTGTTACATTTACTTGAGTAACTCTATTTGAAAATAAAAAGTACTTTTAGGAGTATTTTTACTACACTGTACTTCTTACATTTACTTGAGTAATTTTTTTTATGAAGTATTTTTACCCACTGAATCAAAAATATGTTTTAACCAAAAATCCAGGCAGTTTTTGTTAAAGTTTTATAAGTTTCTTAATGAAAAAAACTTATTTGTTAAAACATTTATTTTACCTGACTTGTTATTTTTTGTTTCTTATATTAATTATTTTAATTTTATTCTTGAAATACCAAATTCTCTACTTAACTTTACATTCTGACCCATTTGATGTGATTTCTAAATAGAAATGATTGATCATTTGATCAGTTACTCAGTACTTAAATAAACTTTGTACCAAATACTTTTGGTACTAACTTTTGGATGGCTGCTTTTTAGTTTAATTTGAGTTCAAATATGCTGAAGTAGAAATACTCTTACATGATTTTTATTTTTATTTTTTTGGTTAACTTGCAAAGTCAGATTTCTTAAAGTTATGTTTTATAAAAGCAGCATTTGTAGAAAAACTGAAGGCAACAGATTCTTAATTGTGCTATAAATGTCTCTGTGCCTGAAAAATACACAACACCGCCCCTTTAAAAGCTGAAACATTATTAGGAATGATGAGACAGGACAGAGTTATCATGAAGTATCGTTTGTTTATCCTCAGCAGAAGATCTGAATTGAATTCTTGAGTTAAAACGATTCAGTTTTAACCAGTGAAGATAACAGGTACTTGACTGTGCTGTAAAATGTCTCCATGTGCCTGAAAATGCATCATGGAAATATTGTAAGTTTGCCATTTCAGGACAGCTGTGCAGCTCGGTGGTGGAGGGATAATGATGTGGGCTCAGTGTTGGCGTCAGTGAAATATTTCAGCAGATCCAGACATTCTGGATGGTTTCTCTCTCCATGCTTCACCATGCAGGCAGGAACAATGAGCAGGTTTAGTGTGGATGAACTCGACACTTTTGTGTTAAATTAGAGTGGAGGTGCTTGTCCAACATCAGTGTCTGACCTCAGAAATGTGGTTCTGAAATGAACCCAGTGACTGGCTCAGATCTGTGATCTTTAGATTAAATATTTGTTTCTCTTTAAATGCATCACAACTGCAAATTCCCACTTTGTTCCGTCTGAAAATGCAACAGTGTTCTTCTGGTTTAGTTAAAGTTACAAACGACAATTAACAGCAATGATTTGAATTTAAGTATTTTTGACTGTTTGGCACTCCGTAGGAATCGGTTCAAATGAGAATCAGGTCAGAAGAGCTGAATATTTTTAAACAGCCAGTAAATCGTTTCCGTCGTGACCGACTCATCGTGGAAATGTGCTGCAGGATGAGCAGAAAGCTAAAAACTGAGGAGTTTCTGCAGATTTGCTGCAACCAGCAAGATCTAGAACTGGGATCCACCAGCCGTGTTTCCCAGTCCAGATCTAGAACTGGGATCCACCAGCCGTGTTTCCCAGTCCAGATCTAGAACTGGGATCCACCAGCCGTGTTTCCCAGTCCAGATCTTGGACCGGGATTCGTCCTGCGGCTCCAGGTGTCGTCTTTCCCAGGTGAGCCTGACTCGGTAAAAAGCCTCTGAAGGACGTGATCTCCTGCAGTCATCATCTGACCGGACCCACTTTAGCTCAGGTTCTTTGAGTGACACGCCCCTCCCTCTCTGCGCTCCCATGATGCTTCAGGCCTGGGCGAGGCCGAGGGCTGGCAGATCGGGTCAAGGCAGGACAGACTGAACAGAACCGAACACTCAGCAACTGGAGAGGATTGGATTAGAGCCAAAACGGCTTAAAATTGTGAGATTATCTTAGAAAAAGTTTCAAGAGAGAAAGGAAATCTGTGTTTTCACTATTCTGGGAAAATTTTTCAGATCATTTCTGAGTTTTTTTATGAAACATTTTTGGACTTTTTAGACGTCATGCCTCACTCCATAAGCATACGTGTGTTTTAAAGGTTAAAAGTACGAAATGGATCACAGGTATTAACCGATGCTGCCTGCAAAGGGAATAGGAAGAGCTATTTTAAACTGGGATGCATCAGATAAACATCTCAGACTGTTTCCTGTCTGGAAGTGAGAAGATGTTCGGCTGGCAGCGAAAAGAAGTTCCTGCTCCTCTTAACGAGTTCAGAGTCTTTTCCAGCTGAGAACAAAGAAAGAAAACCGACACAGATCATCTCAGCAGTTTGTTTGTCATGTTGAACCGACGAGGTGAAGCAACAAAAACATTTATCCACGGTTTTCACATTCAGGCAGATTGGATGCTTTTAAAGATGGTTTTTAACGCAGCTCAGTTTGTGTTTAAAAGCTACAGATGTATTGAAATTACAGCAGAATGAAGTAAATAAAGGTGTCTTCAGGCTGCAGGTGAGACATCACCTGCAGCCTGGGCAGTTTCTCAGGGCGGCAGTAGGAAGGGGCGTTGGGCTCAAGAAGGAGAGAAATGTTTTCTTCTCTACTTTCTGCTGAAAAAAGAAAAGAAAAATCCTGCAAGAACCACCTGGTCTCTGCAAGACATGACAGCCGCTTTGCTGTCTCTACTGGTTTAATTGTCAAATAATTGATTAATTGTTAACTTGGCTGTACTCAGTCTAAAAAAAGCCAATTGCTTAAAGAACATTTTTAGAATTGTAATTATGCAAAAACTGACTGAAAATCTTTACATTTTGCAATTAAGATAAAGAAGTTGTTGAAGTCCTCAAACAGCATTTCAGCTCCAACTGGTTCAAATTCTCCTGTTGCTTTCCAATTACTAACCAGTTTACTAAAAACATAATAATCTAACAAGAAAGTTTAGGTCTACTTTATTTTGAAAAGGGATCAAAATGATTTATCATATAAATCGTGATAAATCAAAATTGTCATCAACTACTTTAGTAATCGATTGTTAACTGGAGAATTTTTAAGGCTTACAGCTACACTACATCCACCGTCGCCTCCAAACTATATCAGAATGCTGTTGTATAACTTCAATATGTCGATCCATCGTTTGCCCTCCAACATAGCATTTCCTGTTCTTCTTTTAGTGAAGTATCGGTGTTCGTTTTGTATTTCTTATCTATCTTTTTTTTTTTGAGGACCAAACTCCAAATCCAGTGTACTTTCCTGTGTGTAGTGCATCATTGTGGCACATCGTGTTAAAATTTCCGATCTATGCATTTTGCTAAAAGAAGAACAAATTTAGAGCAGTAATTAAACCAAAACTGTTTAAAAGATAAATTCATTTTACATTTAGGATAAAAAAAAACTGGTTTGTCTTTGAATATATTTAACCCAGATTGACTCAATTTCACTTAATTTAAATTCTGTAGAATCTCCTAGTCAGAACCTGTAGCTGCACAATTAATCTGTTTATGGAAAAATAATCAAAAGAGAAAGTTTGGGTCAGCTTAGTACTGTGATTAATTAATTCTTGAAATGATTGGTTGAAGTGAACTCTGGTGCAGTTCGAATGCATATTTGAATGCCAAGCGGGCTGGAAACCGCTCCATAAACAGGAAGTGGGTTAACGAGTAGGGCATTCTGGGTAAATACAAAAAAAAACAAACGCGTCAGCTTAGAGCTAGCAGGAAGAATGAGAGAAATCCTCCGACCGCTGAAATCTGATGCCACTCCATTTTTATTTCCGTTTCATAAAGAAGGAAGTTGCGCTCAGCGTCTTCTTTGTAGGTTTCAGAGTCGTTTCCTTCAGTAGGTTTTGGTGCAGCGCCCCCACAGGCCAGGAGGGGAACAGGTGGCTCAAAGGGTTTGGTTGGTTTGACTTTTTAATCATCATGACCCGTTTACTATCCTGTTCTGTTTAACCGATCGGTTCTGGTCCCAACTTCTATTATATTAGGGATTTTGCGTTTCTTTGCTCTCGTTTCACTTTTAGTTTCTGTCCTGAACTAAAATTGCAGTTAAACTGGAGTAAAAAAATTCATTTAAATGCATGAATAAAAACAGAAGTTTGTGAAAATTAGTAAGAAACTCTGTATTCAGAGGTTTTTATGCAGAAAGTATGAAATTAAGCGTGGAAAACATCTGAATTCATTCCAGTTTATCACATATTGAATCATTTCATTACCAAATAAACACTACAAATAATAAAGTGCTGCTAAATGTGACTGAATGACTTCCTCCTGTAGATGTGGGTGTAATTACAGCAGTGACACCAGCAGCCCTGCTGAGATTAATGACTCTCTCTAATCTCTCATAATGAAGCCATCTTATTGCTTTTGTAATCTGAGGACTCCATCGTTCAGAGGCTGAAAAGCCAAGAGTGACACCCTGAAGGTCAAATAAAGCAGCATTTTATTGCTTAAAGAGAAACTTAAAGGCTGAAAACATGTCAGATGAACTGAATCTGTTTATTTTCTCACCAACTTCTGGAAACATTTCAGTCAAATTTAAAACTTCTGAAACAGAAACACAACATTTGGACTTATTTATGGGAAAATAAAAGCAACATTTTACATTTCATTACATATACCTGCAGCTGGATGTGAGTCGACATGTAAACATGCAGCTGCGTTTCAGAGCATTACCCATCATGCACCAGATGCAGGAGTGTGTAGGCCGGCCGTGATGCGATTTGTCCTGAGATGCCGCGCGCCCACTCAGCATCAGACGGCTCCTTTCTTCTTCTGCTCAGAGCAGCAACATTCAGCCAGATAAAATCAGATCTGCTCAAAAGTCACATCGGGTCAAAAATTTTAACTCCGATATTAAAGGATTAATATTGGATGCCTGGAAGGAAAATGTACATAATGTAGAACTTTCTAAGAAAAATTCTGAGATCAAATGTTTGTTTTCGCATATTTTCAACTTTTTAAACACAAATGTTCTTGTTTTTTTTTCTACAACATCTTTGAGATTCATTTCAGTTTTTTTTCTACCAAATTCTTGGTTTCATATTCAGAAATTTTCTTCTTTTTCTAGAAATTTCTGAGATTAAACTAAACATGTTTTTGTTTTACCAGCAAATTTCCGACTTTTCAAACTCAAATTAGTTTTTTTCTAGAAACAATTCTGAGATTGATTCATATTTTTGCAAACAGCAGCCAATGAGTCTGAAGTATCGATAGCCTGGCTGTTTCCACTTCCTGAGCTGCATTTTCTTTTGACTAGTTCAGATGTGATTCGGTGGATTTGCAGCAAATAATTCTGAGACACGTTTCAGAAATAGATCTACAAATAGGTGAATTTCTTGAAAGTATTTTGCAGCTGCACTCTATAGAAAAATTGCTAAATAGGTGAATTTAGAGCGAATATTTAGGAGTTATGTTTCACAGCCAGTGTGCTGTAAATGTCAGGTTCTGGACTGAGATGGAGGGAAAATCCACCAAAGTAAATCTTTAAAAGACCTTCAGGAAGAATGAAGAGCAAGTGAACGAGATGGGAGCAAATATCACTGAAGGCTGAAGCAGAACTCGAGGAGCTCAGGTTATAAATAACTAAGCAAGATGCCGACCTTGGCTTTTATTTTGATTGATTCTGCAAGCTACAAAAAAAAAAAATCACATCAAATCTGTTTTCCTCAGACCATCGCTAACAAACTTCCTCTTTTTGATGCTTTTTACTGCATATTTAGATTGTTTTCAATTATTTAAAATGTGCTTTTTTGCTTCTGTAGTTTTGATATCAACCAGCTGAATTTAAGCTCCCCATTAATGCAGTGGCTGCATGCTTGTGAAGCAGCTGCTGGCCTGTCCTTGTGCAGCGTGCGATGCTGCGTGCGATGCTGCGTGCGATGCTGCGTGCATGCGCTTCCTCTGTCAGAAATGCTGCAATGCGTCTTCCTCAGCCAGCACTGGGTCAGTGTAACCAGCAGCAGCAGCAGCAGCAGAAGCAGAAGCAGCAGCAGAAGCAGCAGCAGCAGCAGCTGCAGCAGCAGCAGCAGAAGCAGCAGAAGCAGCAGCAGCTGCAGCAGCAGAAGCAGCAGCAGCAGTAGCTGCAGCAGCAGCAGCAGCAGCAGCAGCAGCAGCAGAAGCAGCAGTAGCTGCAGCAGCAGCAGCAGCAGCAGAAGCAGCAGCAGCAGAAGCAGCAGCAGCAGAAGCAGCAGCAGCAGCTGCAGCAGCAGCAGCTGCAGCAGCAGCAGCAGCAGCAGCAGGTGGAGCTTCACCATAGAAACAGCCAATCAGACTCAGCGCTGCTGATGAGGTTTTTCTGCTGTTCTGTTGTGATTATTGATCATTTAACCCCTTCCTGTTGGTTTGAAAAGGGGATCAGGACAGAGTCACTAATTGGTTTGGGTCAAACATTCGAGTGAAGATGAATAATTAAACATTTTATACATACAAATATATATATTAACTAGAAAACAGTTTTTACTAACTGACCTTTTGCTTCCAATTATAACTGTTTGAGTTACAGCAGAAATAATATTGGAAATACAATTAAAATGAGGATTTGATTTTATTTAAAATTCAAAAATGACTTAAATTAAATCAGACTAAAGAGGAAAGTCAGATAAAGTCGTTTATTGGGGTTAAAAACTATGGAAAGAATTGAATGATGATCTCAAATTATGTCTTGTTAAAATGTTGCATGTATTGTTATGTAGATGTATACATGTATTGTGTGACCATGTATGCATATACTTCATATTTACGTGTAAATGTGTGTATGTATATGGACAGAAGACGGCAGGGTGCTGCTAGCTGCTAGAGTTCATGAACAGGGTTTTCCTTTTTGGTAAATTATGAGTTTGTAAAGTAGCTTTTTGTAAATGTTGATGATTTACCAAAATAAAGTGAACTGAAGTTATACTGCGACAGCCTGGAGTCATTTAGACGTTTCTCCTGCTGCTGGTTGTCAGATCGGCTGTTTGGTGATCAGGAGGCAGCGAGACTCAAAGTTCGGGTTTGTTTGGTTGCAGGTCAGAGAACGCTGCAGTACCAGAGCGACGTCCTGCAGACGGTGGTGCTGGTGAACCCGACACAGGAGGCGGTTTCTCTGGAGGTGAGTCCAGACGCCATGAGGAGGTTCTGTTCGGCCACTCTGACCCGGTTCTGGATGATAAACGGGTTTATTCACATGCAGAAGAAATCAATCAATCAATCCGTCTGTCCGTCCAGTTGCTCTTGATGGATCCATCCATCTCTTAGGTAAAGGTTAAAGGTTAAACCAGCGAAGCGTCTCAAATTGTGAAGATCTCTCAGCTTTTCCTCCTGTTTCTGTTCTTGAGGAGAAACATAGAGGAAGTTTTCCTGAGGTGGTTCTACTGAATCAGAGGTTGCATCAGTGCATGAACAGTCAAAATATTCACTTCACTTCAACCAACATTTCAGTTTGGGTTTGAATATTCTAACTTTATCTCTGTTCTTTTACCTATGAACTTGGCTAGTATCATTTTCAAAGATAAAACATTAATGAGAATAATCCTCGGTTTGATTGTTTTCATGTCCTTTATCCAGACGACTGCTCTGATCACTGACTCTGCTGCTAATAAGTTGCTAATTCTGAGCGGCCAGAGCTCCGACCAGGGAGGCGATATTCTTCTGCAAAGTGGAGTCTTCGGTTGGCAACAGTTTTCTGACATCATCTCCAACCCTCAAGTAAGACGTTTGACTTCAAATACCTTGGAGCATTATTGACATTCAGAGACATCTGATTTAACATTTCTCTCTCTCTGCGTTAGGTTGTTGAAGTCTTGTCCAGGGTCTCCTCGCAGCTGCTGACCAGACTTACTGTTTCCTGTCAAGGAGACGGCGGCTGGAGCTCCCTGGGCCAAAGCCAGGAGCAGCAGCCACTGCTTAATATTCTCGAGTATTGCTTAAACCCAGAGCCCCGACTCCCAGAAATGGACGGGGTCACAGAGTTCACAGAGTATGTCTCGGAAACGGTGGATGTACCATCACCCTTCGAGCTTCTGGAGCCGCCGACGTCCGGTGGGTTTCTAAAGCTGTCCAAACCCTGCTGCTACATATTCCCTGGAGGCAGGGGGGACTCCGCTCTGTTTGCCGTCAATGGATTCAACATCCTGGTGGACGGCGGGTCAGAGAGGAAGTCCTGCTTCTGGAAACTAGTCCGACACCTAGACAGGGTCGATTCCGTCCTGCTCACCCACATCGGTGCAGACAACCTACCAGGGATAAATGGGCTGTTCCAGAGAAAAATTGCAGAGCAGGAGGAAGAGAAAAACCAAGGGTCTGGTTCCAGTAGTAATGGTGACTGGATGAAGAACTTGATCTCCCCAGAACTTGGGATCGTGTTTTTCAACGTCCCAGAGAAGCTAAAGATGCCAGAGTCAACTCTCAAAGTGAAGCGGAGCATTGAAGAGGCATCTCTCACACTGCAGTACCTCAATAAGCTTGGCATCACTCCTGAACCTCTTCACAGGACAGTCAGTAACACTATTGAACCAATAACACTGTTCCACAAGCTTGGTGTGGGAAAGTTAGACATGTACATCTTAAACCCTGTGAAGGAAAGCAAAGAGATGCAGTTTCTGATGCAGAAATGGGCAGGAAATAGCAAAGCCAAGACAGGAATCACCATGCCCAACGGCAAGGAGGGAGAAATATCTGTGCCCTATTTAACGTCAGTCACTGCTCTGATTGTTTGGATCCCACATCGACCCACAGAAAAGATAGTGCGTGTGCTGTTTCCTGGAAATGCGCCACAAAATAAAATCTTTGAGGGGCTTGAGAAGTTGAAACATCTGGACTTCCTGCGATACCCAGTGGCCACTCAAAAAGACATATCATCTGGCGCGCCACCGCCAATCATCAAGCAAACTAAAATAAGGTCCAGAACAGACAGCAAAGAAAGTCTCAAATCCTCACCTAAACCCCATGTTAAAGCATCTAAGAAAGAAGCTGGCGGGCAGGAGGAAGAGTCAAGAAGTGACGCCATAAAAGAGAATAAAGTGGAAAAGAAAGAGGAGAAGAAACCCAAAAGTAATAGTTTAAAAGCCACCAAACAGCAGAGAAACAGCGAAGTGGCTCCTGGAACCGAGAAGACGGCAAAAAAGAAAATTTCCAAGGAAAAGGCTTCAAAACAAGAGAAAGCATCTAAAATGGACGAAAAGAAAGACAAAGAGAAAAAAGACACCAAGAAAGAAAAGGTAAAGAAAGATGAAAAAATAAGAAAGGAAGACAAAAAAGAGAGTAAAGCAAAGGAAGACAAGAAGAAGGAGCCAAGTAAACCAGAGCTTAGAAAAATCACCAAACCCGACCTGAAGCCGCTCACGCCTGAAGTGAGAAAAACCCTGAACAAGGCCAAGAGTCAGGCTAAACCCAAAACTGATAAAAATAAGGCAGGCAAAGAGGAAGCAAATGGGAAAAAGCCTGTTCCAAAGAACATCCCGGATGAGGTTGCAGCGGCAGCTCTGGCTGACAGGTCCATTGTGTCCTCACCTGAGGACCTCACTGAGGACTTTGAGGCACTCAAACAAGAGGAGATGTCCATCCAGAAGACTGGATCTGTCCAGAATGACGTGATGCCTGGAGCTCCAGCTCACCTAGATGCTAAAGCTTCTCCTCAAGCTGTAACAAGTGAGAAACTAGCATCCTCAACCACTGAGACAAAGCCTACTGGATCTAAATCCCCTGTCATCCAAGAAGACAAGAATGACAAACAAGTTACTGCTTCTCTACAAAAAGATGTGAGTCATGGGTTTGACAAGAAATACGAGGAGGAGAAAATGGAGAAATATGACATTTTAAAAGAAAATGTGACTGACAGATCAAAGAAAAGTGAGAGCTCAGAGGAGGAGGGTGATGTGATAGAAAAAGCGGAACTAGAAGGAACAGAAGATGATGAGGTCTTGAAGTTTAAAACAGAGGAGGTGAAAAAGGAGTGGGACACCAAACCTGTGACCGCAGCCCCCCTACCCGCCTCTGCCTCGGAGCAGTTCTCCTTCATCCAAGACGAGACCATCCCTGGTTACTCGGAGACAGAGCAGACAATTTCCGACGAGGAAATCCACGAGGAAACTGAAGACAAGATTCCACAACTGCGCTATGATGTGGGCTCCTACGACATTTCTGTTCCAGATGTTCCTGGTACATTTGAATCCATGCATGGTATTAAAGAGATGAAAAGCTCTACAGTTTCCGATGTTCCAGATGTCAAACCTAAAACTTTTGGTCAGGAACCTGAGCTTGCGCCTTACCCTGCCATAATCGCAGCTCCTCTTGCAGAAGAAGAGCACATCTCTTCTGCAACCTCCATCACAGATTATGACAGACTGTCATCTTTCGCCACATCTGTGGCTGAGGACCAATCAATTGCCTCGGTGACGGCACCTCAAACAGAAGACGTTGTGAGGAATTCACTCTTGTTGGACACCATCAACAGCACTCCATCACGTGCAGACGCTGCCCAAGGGAAGGACTATCTCCATTCAGCAGGCACCATATCCCCCACCTCCTCTCTGGAAGATGACAAGTGCTTTAAGTCTCCGTCCTCTGATGAGTACCAGCCTAACATTCCAGAGATAGAGACTGATGCAAAGACCAAAACCGTCCACGAAGAAGAAGATGACGAAGAAGAGGAGGATGAAGACCAAACTCCAAATGTTGACATCCCTCTGGGTAAACTTCAAGAGGGCTATGAACAAGCTGCCTCACTGATGCACCAGGAGCAACAGAAATCTCCCTCTACTGTCATTCCTGCGCAGACTGTCAAGGAAGAGCAGACTCTCCTCGGCACAGAAGCGTTTAAGACTGCTGCTGACGTAAAGCCCATCTCACCCCCTCTATCCTTCTCCCCTGGGCTAGAATCCCGATCCAGGCAGGACAGTGAGGAGAGATGCTTTAGTCCTGATGACAGCACCATGAAATTGGCTTCACCCACACAATCAGTGCCCACAAGCAGTGGTTACTCTCCAACAGAAGAAAAACCCTTTAAGCCGGAGGAAAAAGATGAAGCACTGAATGCCATTAAAGCTGACGCTCAGAAAACTGACCGATCAGTCACCATCTCAGACAATACCTTTATTGGCTTGCCAGGCGACAAGACAGCTTTTGAAGCATCGGAGGAATCTGATGAGGACAGTGAGGATGAATATTACGCCAAAAAGGAGCTAAAGCCCACTTTAAAAGCCAAACTCATGGAAGCAAAAGAAGGCTGCTTTTTAGATGATGACTTTTCATTCGAAGGAAAATCTACAAAGACAGAATCAGAAGCTCTGAGTTCAGACAAGATGCAGGTGTCTTTTAGCACAGCAGAGAAACCCAAAGCAAAGGTGATGTTTTCTGATGAAGACGAAAAAGATCATGATTTTCCAAGTGGGGTAGGTTCTAAAACTCTTTCGGATGATAAAGACAAACGTGAGACAACCGGTGTTGCCATTAAAGAGTCAGAGAAAAGTGTCCATTTCAGTCTATATGAATATCCAGAGAAAGAGAACAGAGAGAGCAGAGAGAGAGCAGTCTACACTAGACAGGATACACCATATGTTCACGGAAAAACATTCTCTTACGGTGATATTTACGACAGCAAAACAAGCTCAGAGGAGTCTGACTTGTACCGAGAGGAGTCCCAAGATAAGGTAGAAGAAAAACCTTCAAAGGATGAAGAAGATTTGCACACAAATGAGTCTCCATCACAAGACACAGAATCAGACAAGGTGTTAGAAAAAGAACAAAGAGAGCACTCCTCCTCTCCATGGCCAGAGCCCAAGAGTACATCTATCACTGATCAATTTAAAACAGATGTTAAAGAAAAAGAGACATTTATTTATAGTCAGACTAGTCGTTTCCCTTCAGTTGCTGACCGACCTGAAGCCTCGACCACATGTTTGTCATCAGAAAAGGACCAAACTCTTGGCACAACCTCAGTTATTTCCAGCGTCGCTTCTGCATCAGGCTACAGTGAGAAAGGTGCCTGCTTAGAGATTGATATGCGAAAGCTAACAGCAAGAGATGAGGAAGATTATGATGATGAAGTCATCGATGATGACGATGAGGAAGAAGAAGATGAAGAGGAGGGGGACGAAGATGGCATTGATTCTGACATGGAGAAAGGTGCCAAAGAGAAATCTGAAAAGGAAGTACAAAGTCCAGTAAGTCAAATGTTAGCTTCAAAGAGACCTGAGTTCATGGTTTCTATGGCAGGGTACGGTTACAACGGTCAGAGAAAGCCGAGCGTCACCGAAACCAGCTCAGGTTCAGCGACTAAAGCTGAATATCAAGCTCAGACTGACTCTTCCTGTGTCAGTGAAAAGCCAGTGGATGTAGGGGCCAATTTGCCTAGATACTCTTCGGGTTTTGAATACCCGTACCGAACCGATGAAAACGGGTCGTTTGTGTCAAGTCAGAGCGGAGACAAAGGAAAAGAAGATTTATCTTCAAAATCGAAAGTGGACAGTTATTACCAAAGCGAAACAGTTGATACTGAAATTGAGAAACAGAAGACACCAGATATTTTGAGTAAGAGCTCATCGGAGGCAAATTTTCAGTACACGACCACAGCTGCTGCCCCTGGCTACTCCTCCTCTTCAGCCTACAGCTACTCCTCCTCCACCTCAGGCTCCCTGTCCACCAGCCGGCAGTTTGGAGAGGAGCTGGAGACACCTGCGTCCGCCGAACCTCTCTTTGAGTACTCCTCATTTAAAGACGAACACTCGCTTGTTATGGATTCTCCCTTCTCCAGTTCAGCTGGTGCCAAAGATGATTATCTTGAAGTGTCTGAGAAGCAAATCACTGTAGCAACAACGGCAGAGTCTAGTTCCAGTTTAGCTCGCTTCTCACCTCTTAGTCCTTTTGAGGAGGTCAAGTCCTTCCCAATGGCCTCGTCTGTCGCTGCTGTTCAAGAGAAGAAGGAACATGTAGCTCCATTATGTGGAGTTACTGATAAAGGGCCTCAAGCTGACTGCTTCTATAAACCTGAGTGGCCTGAAGATACCAAGTTGGACAAAGCTGCTGGGTTTGGGGCCTCAGTGGCTCCCTTCGCAGACTTCTCTATGGATAAAGAGGCTGCCAGTGCTGCTCTGTTTGGTGTCACTTCCTCTCCTCGGCCTGACATTGAAGGAAAGCATTACTTTGAAGAGACCGACAGCAGTGAAGAGGAGGATGAGGAGGCATACACACGTGAAATGACTCAGAGGTCTCCTTCCAGCGCTCCTACTGGTAATCTCCCATTCTGTGACAAGCCGGCTGCTCCAGCCTTCAGTGCAAAGACGAGTGATGCACTTCCAGATGTTCTTGGCTCTTACATGTCAACACCTCTCCAGACAAGCAAGCCAGACACAACAAATGGCCCGACAGAGGTAAGCAGCAGGAGCACCCTCCCTACGGGGGTGACTGGCGCCGGAGCACCTTCAGGCTCAGCCAGAGTGGAGTCCAGAGAGGGAGCAGCCGGGTACGTCCGCAGTTCGTATGAGTGGGAAATGCCCAAGCCTCAGATGGGGATGGTACCTGGAGACTCCCCTCCTCATTACCGCCATGATGACGAGTTTGAGGAGGAATGTGAGATGGAGCCGGAGCATCCTCCTCGCCCACTTTCACTTGCTTCACCTGATCAGCAGTTCCGCTCACCATTCTATGCAGAAGAGTGCAGCCGAGGCGAGCAGGAAGATGATGATGATGATGATGATAATGACAGTGATCAGGACTTACCCATAGGAGCAACCTCTTCTTACACCAGCCGCACCTCTCCTGGATACTCTTCCTCCGAATTCAGGCAGCGCAAAGAAGACCTGTCACCATCCTTCATCAACCCCTGCATGAGGCGGCTTTCCAGCGATGAGGACGATGAGGTGGAAGGCCGCAGGAGCGATCAGTCACAGGAAGGGGATGAACATGACCTGTCAGTCAAGAGGAGGGCTCACAAGCAACCCCATATTCACCAGTCCCACAGCAGGGACAGCAGCTCTCTGCATCAGTCTGGTGGTATGCCTGCAGGAATGAGTCTGGCCACAGAGGACACTCCGCCCACCTCTGTCAGCGAGTCTTTACCCTCTCAGTCAGAGTCAGATCTGCATCCTGGCACTGCAGAGTACCCATCGATTACCGGTGAAGGCAACATGGACTCAGATGAGGATGGAGAATACATGCCGATTGATAAATCTGCCACAGGGCGAGGTAGCCATCATTCTATCTCCAGAAGAAGCCATGACCCTCCTCCTGCTTCCCTTCTAGACCGCTTCCCTCATCCACCCCACCCAGATGTCTGCATGGTGGATCCTGACTCTCTAGGCAATGGCTCTCTGAAGAAGGAACCGAAAGCAAAAAGTCTGAAGAAGTCTTCAGGCAAAACAAAATCAGCATCTCCAGCAAGGCGTAAGAGGTCTCCAATGCCTGTTAAACAGACGCCGTCACCTCGGAGTGCTTTGCTGAAGAAAAAGGATGCAGACAAAAGCTCGTGTGTGTCTCGTCTGTCAGATGGACAAGGCTCCAAGGACGATGACCTCTCAAGGTCAAGCTATAACCCCAGCAAAGGGCTGACAAATGGGGTCAAAACCAGCTCAGGTGAGCAAATGCAATGTCTTGATATAATCTGTTATTTCTCTTTATATTTTATCAATATGTTAAAATAAAATGCCACTCTACCAGAGATTCATTAAAACCCTTGAAATATCATATAGGAATCATTTTTTTAAAATCTGTTCCCCGTAGCACAAACTCATAGCCATGGAAGAAGGTAGTTTTTTTTTGTCTGCTGAGCCATTTTTGTGATGATTTGTCCACATGTTTTTGGATTGTTATATCACTAATAAACCCAATGGCAACCTGTTTTTAGATTTCTGGTGAAGGCCATGAGATTTTCTTTGAATTTTCATTTTGTCAAAGCAACAGTTCCAGTTAAAGAACTAGACAGCATCTTGCAAAGAAGAAAATAACACAACGGAAATTAACCGTATTTCAGTCTCCTGGTTCGGATCGAACCAACCAGGCTACACGAAAAATAATTTAATTAGATGTTGCTGTAATAATATTTAAGGGAAACATGGCGACTGATTGTATTGTATCACTTTGAGATAAACTGGATTGAACTGAACCATTTGCCTGACTCTGTTTGCCTAAAAGTCATAGCGTCATTTTGTTTTCTCAGGTTCCCAGAAGTCCGGCACGGCGGCCGCCTCCGGCCTTCCGATTTATGTGGATCTAGCCTACATTCCCAACCACTGCAGTGCTAAGAACGTGGACCAGGAGTTTTTCAAACGCATTCGCTCTGCCTACTATGTAGTGAGCGGCAACGACGCTGCAGGAGGCGAACCTGGCCGAGCGGTCCTCGATGCTTTGTTGGACGCCAAAGCTCAGTGGGGATCAAACCTGCAGGTATGAGAGCAGCTTTTGTCCAGTTTCCTGTTTGAGGTCATTGTAGAGGAACACGATGTGACTTGTATTTCTCTTCAGACTCAGACTAAATCCAAGAGTTGATGAATCCTATGACAACTGTCATGTTTAAATGTGCTTTTGTGTGTTATGATTTTGTGCTCGACTCCCCCTAGTGGTCTGGAGGACCAACAGGAGGCGCTTACATAGTTTTTTTTGCACCTGTTTGCAAGTTGTTTTCATTTTAAGGTATGTAAGCTCTTTCCTCACATCTCGCTCTCAGGTGACGCTGATCCCGACCCACGACACAGAGGTGACGCGCGACTGGTACCAGCAGACCCACGAGAGGCAGCAGGAGCTGAACATCATGGTTCTGGCCTCCAGCAGCACCGTGGTCATGCAGGACGAGTCTTTTCCAGCCTGCAAGATTGAGTTTTAGGATTCCTCTCTGCAAAACCTCCCTGCTGTAGATCTTTTCTGGTTCTTCTTTTCTGTATCCTGATATGCAACCCGATGTGTCTCTGCTTCGGTGGTTTATGCCACACGGCGAAGCAGAGGCAGATCTGGAGAACTTTTTTTTAGTGTTTTTGTTGATTTTTAAGCTTGGTGTGACCATGGCCATTGGAGTTCCAATGGTACTTTTCAGCTAGTCGTCATTTCCCTCTGGATTAGTAAAAATCATGAAGATGTCTGCTGCACCATAGCCCTGATCGTTTTCACATTTAATCATTTTACAACCACAAACTTCAAAGTGTTTTATAGGAACTAAAATGAATTCAGAGTCTTTGCTTTTATCTAAACCTTCCCATAAGTCAGTGGTTCCCAAAGGTTTTCTGGGCCCCCGCTGCATCACAATAAAATCCCCAAAGTGTGGCGCGCCCCATACGTTGGGAACCACTGCCATAGGTTATCGTTCTCAAGTCTTCTTGTCTTTAGCAAGAAGACAAGCTTCACTGGTCGGAGTGAAATTTTGATGCTCATAAATAAAGAAGAAAAGCACCCCACAGCATGATGCTGCCATCACCATTTTAGGTGATTTATCAGGGTAACTGGTTGCACTGGATTTAATTTTGGAGTTGCAGGGTGTTTTTGACTCAGTTCGATTGGGGACCAAAGTTGCAACAATTTTTTTTTACATTTTCAGCCATGTTCTAGGCAACCAACAAAGATTTTTAAAATTTATTTTAACTGTTTCTTTTTTAACCAGAATAAAAAACCCATTGAGATCAAAGGAAGGAAGCCTTGGGCAAGAGGCAGCAACAAGTACAAAAAAACAAACAAACTGAAGAAACGTCAAGGAATGAAGGAATTAATAAAGAATTTCTTTAAGAAATTCAAGAAAATACTTGCAGCCAGGAGACCTGACAAACCAGCACCCTGCCCTGGGAATTAAAAGTGTCTACACACCGGTAGTCTGGTAAACTCAGTTTGATTGGGACCAAAATTGTAACATTTGTTGCATTTTCTGCGTTAAACGAATCAAAACCTTTTGAAAAAAGAACCTGTTGGGGGCGCTGCACCAAGAATCACTGAAGAAAACGACACAAAAACCTCAGAAGAAGACACTGAACGCAACATCCTTCTTCATAAAATGTAAACAAAAATGAAGTAGTGTCAGGCTTTAGCAGTTGTAGGATTTCTATTTTGTTGTTAGCAAAACACCATGAGTCATTTCTCCCGCTAGTGCTAGAATAGCATGTTTGTTTGGGTTGTATTTACCCAGAATGCCCTGCAGGGTAATCTGTTCTCTGCCTTTCTGTTTGGCGTTCAGATATGCATTCGAACTGAAATGAGACTTTAGCTTTGAGGCGGATCAGATTTCACCATTTTGGTCCAGATGAGAGTTTGATAAGACGGTTACGCCTCCCAAATGATCCCGTCTTTCAACATGCAGAGTGGATGAAACTCTAAATTTATACAAGTCCAAAATGTTCAACTTTTGAAACTCATAACTTTCCATGTTTTTGAGAATATTTTTAAGATTAATCTCAAAATTAGATTTTTTTGTCTAGCAAAATTTCAAATTTAAATAAACCCCCCCAAAAAAACTGAAAAATGTGAGATTTAATGGCATAAATGCAATTTTTTTTCTCCCTAGAATGGCCATAATCAAGTACAGATCCACTCCACACTTTCTAGATTTTATCCTTTAAGAATTCTGAAACCCCATCCATCATTTTCTTGCTATGCTACAACAACACACTATGTCTATGATATAAAGTCCAAATAAAATGCAGTGAAGTGTGTGGTTGTATGATGACAGAAGGTGGAAGATTTTCCAAGGCTGCTCCTCTAAACTGTCGCGGTAGAAGCACAAATTTGAAGAAATCAAAGCAGCAGTTCTCCATTTTTTCAGCTAATACCAGTCGTGACCTTCTCTGGCAGAGGAATACAAACATTAATAAATTGATCAAATAAATACAAATCCTCCGATTCCCATTGCTTAAAATGAGATCCAGAAACATAAAAAAAAAAAAATCTTATTCGATTGTCATTTTTTGCTCTTTTCTCTGTTGAAACAGTGACAGTGTTTAGTTTTTGGCTTCCCGGTGACATAGACGGATAGAAAACTAGATCCCAGCGCTCCTTTTAGACTATATTTGTTGTAGCAATGGGAAATTAATAATCAAAAATCTGTATTGTAGTGAGTTCTGATATTTCTACTGTTCTCTCAAACCAGTTCAAACCTTCCTGATGGCTGTTCTTTCTTACGGTGAAGCTCTTCATAACCATTTCTGTGGTCTTTGATGTACTTTTCCAGTTAGCCGGTCGTCACAGAGGCTGCGCAGAGCGCTGCAAGCATGTTTATGTCATGACATCCTGAAGCTCAGATAAACAAGAGGCTTTTACAGACCAGCGTGTTAAAGAAGACGATGGCTGTTTTGGTTGATGGGAGACCATCGCCCCACATGTGCCTTTCTGCGGTTCTGGAAGAAAAACGGGCGGCGGAGGCCCGAGATGTCGGTATGAAATGAAAGCGAAACACAGGGCTGGTCCAAGCCTTTCTGGGCTCCTGATCCCAACATGTCAACACCAGACGCTTCACTGTTTCTATGCCGTAATCATTAGCATACTGTATTAGCTTACATCATATCAGTGTTTTATGGCTGTTGATTCTAATGGTACAGAAGCAACAAACTAAAGAAAAACATTTAGATTTTGAAATGTATAGTTGTACACTGCAAAAACAAAAACTCTGACTGCTTTTTGTCTAGTTTCTAGTGCAGTTATCTTAGCACACTTCAAATAAGACAAAACTCACTAACAAATAACTTTTCACAAAGATAACTGAATTTGATTTGATGAAATCTACTAAAAGTACAAATTAACTGCTAATTGCTTCAGGAATCAGTGTTGCATAGCAAAAATAAAATCTTACCAAGTAATTTTTTAATCTAGTTTGTCCTGTAAATTAATTAGTACAGTAACTTACAAGTAACTTTTCAGCAAGGAATAGGAATAAATAATTCCTTAATATAGATGAATTCTCGTTCCATTGTCAGATTTTTTTCACCTTTTGTAAATGAAATAATCAGCCGATGGAGCAAGTAGTTCTTCATCAACATTAAGGAATTATTGACTGAAAGATCCTTACGAGTTAGTTTTTTAAGTGTTTTAGGATGACTGTAATAGGAGAAATACTTGGCAGGATTTTCTGTTTTTGCAGTGTATTTAAGTGTGTCATATTTTAACTATTTAAAAGTAACATCAGCTGATAAACACTAACAATAAAACTGTGTTATTATTACAGTTGATATTATATTTCACCAACAGAGGCAGCAGAAATGAACAGGATGATATTAATTGTGATTTATGTAACAAAAAACAATATGGGAATTTTTTTCCACGTGTAACAGAATCTGGTTTGTGTTATTAAATTGTATTTAAAATAAATACAATTTATCTTAGTGCCCCCTGGTGGTGTGGGGGCTCTAAGCAGCTGCTTAACTCTCGTATGCCTTGGGCCGGCCCTGGTGAAACGGCACTTTTAAAGCACCAACTCAGAGTTTCAGCTGCCACTTTAAAAAGCACAAGGCAAACCAGTGAGCAAAGCTTTCTCTTTGAAAGTAACATTTTAGACTTCATTTGTTAAATTTGATGAAATGCCAGTGAACCTCCAGCTAATTCATTTAATTCCAGCTCATCTGCTGATGCATGCACAGGAGCTGCATGCGACGACATGTAAACGAAAGGCCACGGTTTGTTGCACCCGATCGGCCTGAATGTGAAGATGCAGATTATACCTTTATGTTCTCCGCGGAGGACTCGGATCTCCTGGTTGCCTTCGTTACACATCATGTAACATCTGTAACGCCTGCGGAGAGACGTCAACGTTTATGCTTTCTGCTCAGATTTACAAAAAGGGTCAAAGTTCACGTTACCTCACTCTTGCATTCCTGTAACAATCGATTGATCAGTCAAAGCCCAAACTGCCAGACCTGAGGTGCTCTCTTCACTCATCCAAACACATTTCATCTGTTATCCACATTTATCTGCATCCAGACACCTGACTGCTGCATTAAAATGAATTTTAAAAAAATCAGAAATAAGCACCACCCTGCGTTGGATTGACCCCGGCTTGTTTGTGCATGCGTACCTTTTGAGTTCTCCTGTATTGACATGAAAACGACTCATTATTGAAATGATGTTTTCCATGATGTGGTTTTGAGAAGCTAAAAGTGTCCAGTTTGAAGGAGGCAGATGTAACCTGGCTTTGCTGTGCGGTAAAGAGCCTTGTGAGGGTTTTCCTCTCCTTCCTGCTTCATGGTTCTTCTTTCATCTCTTAATTTAAGTGCAATATTCTCTTTATCTCTATTTAAATGCTTATAAAAGGTAAAATAGAAGTCAGATTTATTGTTGGGAGGCATAAAAGCGTGTTGAAGACAAATAAAAATGTCATTTACTGAAATGAATGTCTCCCTTTCTGTCACTGCAGCTTGTAAATTTTTCAATCCGAATTAACTATGCAACAAACTCCACATTATAAAATGTAAAAAGACATTAAAAACATATTAAATAGCTTTTGTTACAAGTTTCTGACAAATTAGGTGAGCTTTTCTTTTTTTTTTACAAATCAGTCCACTTTTAGAGTTGAAAAGACCGAGCCTTATTTCTACCGTCAGCACAAGTCATGCTAACACTAATCACACAAACCTTTGGAAAAAAAGAGAAAGGCTCATTAAAAATATATCACGATTATATTTATATCTGATCAAACCACGGCAGACGACATTTATTGTTTAAATGATTCAGCAATAAAAAAAGGACAATTTTAAAACAACAGAATAATTGCAACTGAAGACAAAATGTTTATTTGAGTCAACTGACCAGAAATTTGACACGAATCACATTGATGTCGTGTTTTATCTGTACACACAGTAAGATTGCAGCCTCACAGTTTGCATTTATTTTCCACAGTTCATCGTAAAGTACCATGACGGCACACAGCGCTGCGGAAGCTAGCATGTCTCCCTGTGCTACATCGCTGCTCACAATAAAAAGCACAACGAATGTAAAATGCCCCCCTTTATGTTCAGTGATAAAATGAGGCTTGAATGTGTTTTTAGCAAAAATATACACACACCCAAAGCCATGAATATGCTATACAGTTAAATATCTAATGTGCAGGTTCTTAAAAATACATTTTTTCTTTTTCAAAATAAATCTCTGTCTCTAAATTAAATCTTCACTGAGGGTTAAGGACTTTGGCGATCAGCAGTGCACATTGAAAAAAAACAACACTGAAGATGGTTCAGTGTTCTTACAAACATTCTCAGCAACTCTGACGAAAAGCAAAACTCAGAGAAAATTCACTTCAAAAATCACAAAATATCACCAAGTACTTTTGCTCTATTTTCTAGACCAAATATCTTAGTATTAGCACAAGCACATTTTCAACAAAATATAGCAGTTTCAGTCAGTAATTTCTTATATTAGGACATTTTTACCTAAAACATCTCGCATTCCAGAGGAAAAGTTGTTTCTAAGTTAGTTTTTCCTCATTTCAAGTATTAAGATGTTTGCATTAGACACTCAACCAAAAATACTTGGTAGAATTTTGTGTTTTTGCAGTGCAGGACAGACGACCGCAGTAAAATGCTGAAACGTCAGAGATCTGCTCAGCTGATCACATGCAAGCGTCTCTACTTCCAAACCCAATTAAAATGCAGCATTTATTATATTCTCCCAGCTATTAAGACTCTCTGCTCTCCTCTGGTTGCTTTTTCACCCTCTGGCTGCTGTGACTGAGTAACAGATGAGCTTCGATTAAAAACCCGGTCGGACGGGACCGGCCGGTTCACTGTTCCACCGGCTGAACTGGCTCTGGGTCCTGGGCGGTGTCGGGCTGCGGGGCGTCTTCCGGACCGTCCGTCCACAGCTCCGCAGACTCCTGCGTGTCAAAGAACTCGTCTGGCCCCTCGGGGGACTGGGGCGTCTGCGAGCTGGACCCGGCCTCGCTGCTGCTCTCCCTCAGCTCCAGCAGCACCGGCAGCGACCCGGGCAGGCAGTAGCCCTCCATGCGGCCCAGATTCAGCTCCGCCAGCGCCACGCAGGCCGGCCTCTGCTCCGGGAGTGGCTCTCGAGCGCCGCAGGACGCCTCCTGTCTGTCCGCCTCCTGTCTGTCCGCCTCCTGTCTGTCGGTTCTGGGTGGTCAGGCTGCTTGTCGGGTTCGGGTTCTTCCTCTGGGGAGTTGTTTGGCGTCAGCGGGACTTCGGCGGGCAGCGGCTGGGCGGAGGCGTTTTGGGAGGAGTGGGTTTCCTCGCTGCTCTGCGGGGTCAGCGACACCTTGTCGCTGAAGCTGAACCGCGGCGAAGTGTCGGCCGTGGTGGGGGAGGACGGGCCGGCGCTGGAGACCGTGCTGGATGGACCGCTGCTGTCTGCGGGGACGGAAAATGCAGAAAACCTGCTTAATGGGGCGGCATCATGTGTTCACCAGGCTCAGTTTCCATTTTATGACATAATCAAGAAGCTATGATCAGTTGGAAAAAATTTTGAGCCTCTGTCTCTTTAAAAAACGGCTCCTGTTTCTGATCATTACAACATGGCTCCTCTATTAAACCAACATTTTCACCAGAGAAGTACCTCCTCAGTGTTTGCCAATTGCTGCTGGCTAGTCTGAAGGAGCTGAGTGGGGGAGGAACTTTGTCCTCTAGGGCGGGGCTAGGTCCACCCAGGTGTTTTGCTCATTGAATGTTTGCCATGGAGATTAAAGGATTTATCAAACATGCATGACAGAATCAAAGCAACATTTGATTCCCTCATCAAAAACAAGACTGTTTTTGATGAGGGAAAAACATCAAGACATGATGAATAGATTTTAAAGAAAGGTAAATTTTACATAATACCGCCCTTTAAGCAAAATCAGCCTGTTAGGATTTAAAGTGGCAGAAGCCCTAAAACAGCTCAACATAGGCAGGAATGAGCAGACTAAAATCTCATCATCAAAGAATGATTTCGTGAAAAAAATGTAATGAACATGTTTTATATAACCTGTTCAATGAAGCACAGATGATTTGTAATAAGCTAAAACTGATATCAGAAACTGGCCAGAACCGTCTGATTGGTGGAGACTCAAATGTTTGTTGTAAAAGATAATTTTATGTGATACATAACAAACATGTTGAAACTGAAGCAGGCGGTGATACTCACACCACGGAGGTTTCTCAGAGCGAGATCTGAGCGACATGGAGGTCGACAGCACCCTCTGAGGGATGTAAGCGTCCACCGACGGCTGATTGTGAGCGCTCAACATGGCCGACAGATCTGGGGGAGAGAGGGGAACAAAGAGCAAATTAAACTTCAGGAAGTTATTGCTGCTGGTTTTGAAAAGAACAGCGAGGTTTCCTGACCTCTGGACGACCTGGTGTGCGTATCCCCGGCGCTCTCGCAGACGCTGGTGAGGAACTGGTTGACCTGCCTGAGCGACAGCGAGTTGTGCAGCGTCTCTAGCGGGTAGATGGAGGGCACCATGGAGCAGCCTTCGAAGCCTGCGGCAGAGGACACACAGGGCACCCGCGGGCGCGTCAGCTCAGATCCTGACACCGCAGGAAAACGGTGACGTCCGTCACCAAAAGGCCCGGCGACTCCCACCCAAAACCCCCCGACACGGTGCTGCGGGAACTGTAAGTGTCTGTCTGGCGGTCTGCGATCTCCAGCCGTCCCGTTCTGTTTGTTTCCACACAGGCAAGTTGCAAAAAAAACCATGCTGAACGCCCAGAAACGGGACACAACTAACAGGTCTCCAAATGTTTGCAAAAGCAAGCAGATTCCTCAAAACCGCCCCAACCAAAAAAACATAAACATCCACCGGTTTTATGAGTCCCTGTTCCTCCGACAACACGCTCCCCAAGCTGGTTAGTTCACAACCAGAGCCGATCATCAAACCGCAGCTGGAACAACCTGAGAGCACGGTGCTTTAACTAGGCCGGTGTTCGCCACAGAGACAGCAAACAAGCAGGAGTCGCATGCTGGTTAGGGTCAGGACAGAGGAGCCAAAGCGCCGAGCTGTAGGTCCGGTTCCTGTCTGAATCCGGACCGGGAACTTGCAGACTCGTGCGCCGACATTCAGGCATGTTTACATCCGTAAAGCACAACCCGCTGCAGTATGACGTGACGCACGGTGTCCCAACATGCTCACAAAGACGATTTTTACGCTCCACCTTTTCTTTATGCTGCTTAAAATTCAACATTATGAGGAAAATAAACTCAGTAAATAAAAGCTTTAGTGAAAAAGTACCAAACTGCTCAAAATAAAACTTAAATCAGGAACAAACACTCCAGATTTAGATCTGTTTTACTTCATCAGCCTGCTTTGATATAAAGCTTGTTTGGACCTGAATGTTGGTCATTTTGTTATGTTAGCTCCAAAGTCAGATCGATATTCCTGCTGTCTGCTATTCAGCTATCTTCCACTAATGCGCTAATAGCTGAATTCGGCAATAGCTTTCAGTAAATACCATGTTGGTGTAGCTCTTTAGGTTTAGCATCTACTAGTGTGTTGCTACAGTGCATGAGCATAAAATAAATAGAATATAGTGCTTTAATGTTAGCTTCTGCTAAATACCATGTTGGTGTAGCGCTTTAGCATTAGCTTTTGATAAATGCTGTGTATATATTGTCCTATAGCATTAGTTTAAGTCAAACAAATTGTTGGCGTAGTGCTTTAGCTTCAGCATTAGCAGAGCAAACATCTATGAAAAATGCTTTAGAGTTCAGCACAACTGTTATTTCAGTGAGCAGTTACTGGTTTTGGGTAAAACAAGTAATTTCTGTGAAGCCAACGCATCAATCAAAATCAACAATATTTGGAAGAACTTATGTCAGAAAAAAGCCCAGCTGGTGAAATGTTGAGGTGAAGAAACAGGTGAGGATCACACACCTTCCTACATGAACATTAGGAGAAACCTGGACTGATCCTTACAGACGTTCATGAAAGTATTCATCCCCTTTAAAGATTTTCACATTTTGTCACGTTGCAACATGGAAACAAATAAGAACAAAGCAATGCATCATACTAATTAAGTGAATTAAATAGAAAAAGGGGATCTTGTTGTTCGAACCCTGCTTTAAACTTAATTTACTTTACAAAGTTTACTTTACTGCATCCCACAATGCAACACATACGGAAAGCCATTCGGCTCAAACTCAGCGTACTCCATAAATTAAACCCACCAGAACATAAACAAACAAATAACAATAAGGAAGGAAAATAAACCACAGTGAACATCTCTGGATTTATACGGACACTCACCGGCGTCTCTGAATTTTATTTATGCGTATCAGAATAATGGGGGCTAAGCATAATTGCACATGAAACTTCTAAGGCTTTTATTTAGAAAGCAAATCATCCAAGTGTCTGGCTGAAACATCCCACAATGTGAAAAACTATCAAAGGGTGTGAATACTTTTGCAACGACTCTATGGTTTCAGTTACACAGATGATCAGAATCTGTCCAGAACAGAAATAAGTACAAAAAAGTCCAAAGCAAACCTTTAAAAACAATCAAGAAAATCTGGAGGAATAAATATTTTTCTGTTTTTAAAGACGGTTTTAGATACAATCTGAGGAAAATTTGAAGATTCCAGTCAAATGGTTAATATTTAAGACAATGAGGCTGTCACTGTTTGGTTGCACTTCAAAACTGATCCGCAAAATATAATCCTTGTTAAATTACACTATAAATAAATCAACCTGAATTTAGCTGATTAAATCCAAATAAATCATCGAAGTACAACCATTGATTAAAATTTTATTTCTAATAAATTAGCTTAATGTTTAATGTTATATATTATTCTTAATGGTCATATTTAGATCAAAACTATAATTCTTATAATATTTAAGGAAATTTTAGCCACCAGATGAAAAAAATGCACATTTGGAATTTATGTAACCTAATAAAATAGAATCTGGTATAATAATAATAATACATTGTGGCTTAATACATTAAGTTAATAACGTAAAAGCATTTTTTAAAATATAAAATAATTGTATATTATATACTATAATGCAATAAAACATAATTTAATATCATTTAATCTACTTTCATATATAAAAGTGAAAAATTTTTAAAATTTTATATATTTCAACATAACATTTTGGAAACAGAATTTAACAATTTAAATTAATAAAATGTAATAATTAATATAACGAAACTTTATATATTAATATAATTTGAAATATGTAAAATATGTAACAACTGTCAACTTAGTTGTCATATAATAAAATATAACAATTTAATATATAATCGCAATTTTATAAAATGTAATAAAAAATATTTAATGACATTATTTAATGTATAATAATTTTATAAAGTAAAAATCAATATACAATTCAACCTAATATAACTGAACAGAATTTATAATATCACATAATGTAATTTAACATTTAATATAAAATAGTTTGATATAATAGTTTCATGTTATAACATTTAATACAAGTTAGTGTAATACAATTTACTATAATAAATATAAAACTTTTATATAAAATAATGTCATATAACATATAATTGAACATTTTAATAGGACATTATTTGATATAAATTCATATAATGAAAGATAAAATAATATAATAAAATATAATCAATATAACCATTTAATATCATATAATTTAACCTGATATATATGTTAATAGTCATGTTTGGATCCAATCAATTATTATAAGTACATTTTATAAAATATAATTTCATATAATTTAATAGTTTAATATTACATAATTTGGTATGTCAATATAATAAAGTTCAACTTTTTAATATAAAATAATATATATTTTTATTGTTATGTCTGAGTGAAAATATTTAAGGAAGTTTTCATCCTCAGATGGAAATTTCTGCATATTTGGTATTTAGAGAAGAATAATATGGTTGTAAAGTTTCCTGAGAAATAATTCAGTATTTTCAAGGCGATTGTAGTAAAGTCAGTAATCTGTGTGGTAAAATGGCGGCAGAGCTGGAGTTGCTGAGACTTGCGGCTGAGGCCGCCGCAGCAGAAACAGGCAGGCATGCAGAAACACCAGGAGGCGAAGCAACGGGGGTCAACCACAGAGCAAGCACAGTCCCAACGAAACCAGAGGTTAATCAGAGGCTGGGGGAGCAGGAGGAGGGCGGGGCCTGGGGCTGACCGTGGAGGCACTCTAGGGGGTCCTGGCCGGAGATGAGCCAGTTTCGGAAGAGGCGCAGGTGGTAGGAGCACTGGTGGAGGTGGTGGGCCAGAGCGTGGTCCAGAGAGAGCTGGCGGCGGCCCGAGCTGAGGTCGGTGGATAAAAACCTCAACAACTGGGCCACATGGTGTTCCTCCACGGGCTCTGAGGAAGAAGAGGGAGAGCGAGTGGACAGAGCAGTGGGGGGAACAGAGGATACACAAGGGTTGATGCTGAGGGGGGAGAGAAGGTCTGAGGTACGACAGATGAGACAGGAGGAAGGAGGCGTGTGTAAGGTTGGGCGACTTTATCCACGGGAAGCAGCCGTTAAGCACTGAACGTGAAAAACTCCTTAAAGATTTTGACATTTGTATGATAAAAAATTGGATTTCTGCTTTTTTCTGTTTGTTCCGAGAGAGCTTCAGTGAATACGCTGCGTGTTTTTAGGGATGCACCGATTGCAGGTACGCGCTGCTAAACGGCAGAAAACAACTCATTGCTAAAGAACCATTTATCCGCCGTCAGCGTCCTGCTAGCTGCAGCGTAGCAACGGGGGCGAAGGGTAAGGAGAATGAGCAGCGCCACAAAAGATTGTGATTGACAGCACTAAGACCTGCCTCCTCGCTCTGATTGGTTGTTTTTGGTCTGGACTCGGTTGTAGTCGCTTGATTTTCTTCACAGAAGATCCGTCTCATACAGATTCAGCAGATATGTAAAATATTTTTCAGAAATGTTAACTTTAATTTTAAGTCCTTTTTTGAGCTATTTGGAATGTTCAAAATAAATATGCATGGAAATTAGACAGAATTAGAGCAAGAAGAAAAAAACAAAAAAAACAAAACTCAGAAATGCCTTGATAAGTAAAACAATCATGTTTACGTCATTTGGATTTCGTGATGTGCAGGCGGTTCATTTTACCAGGCGGTGCTGAAGACCAGTTCAGAAAATGCACTTAAATGTGTTTTTCTGCAATTTGTGAACTCAAACGATTTTAATGAATTTCCCATTTAACGGCATTTGATGGTATTTAATCGTTTTCCAACATTTTTAATTATTTTAAACAGTTTGTAACCCTGTTTCACCGCATTTAGTTGTATTTCAGGGCTGGTTGATGGAACTGCAGCATCTGGTGATTGTGTTTAAATACTGAAAAATAAAAATCTAGACTGGGAATTGTGACAATGTGCTTGATCCATGAGGATCTATGTAGTCTAATTCTATGCTCTGTGCTCTGAGCAAAGCCATTCTTTATTTTTATTTTACATTGGCTGTTCTGCTCTTTGTTCACTGACTGAACAAATTCAAGTTGTTTTCACCCGTTTGACCAACGCCGTGAAGCTGTTGGTGTGTTTAAACTGCTGCATTGCTGCAATTATTGCATCAGTTTGTAATTCAGCACATTTATGTCTGTGTTTAAAAAAACAAACATTTTAACCAGTATTCACTTTTCACTTCCAAATCAATGTTGGAAGTGAAGACAGTTGACCGGTGCATCCCTTTCATCCAGGTAAAGCCGTTGGATTATTTGTATGTTTGAAAAAAGTCCAAAGATCAAATCAGAATCTTATTGGTTTGGGAAGTGGAAAAAGTGGCTCAGTGCATCTTTACTGGAGTCCTTTGCTGAAAATGCGCCAAACCACTTTGGTTGCAACTTATGGCTCTTATCTTTCATCCAGTTAAAGCTGTTGCAGCTTTTGGCAACTACTTGATAAACCTTTAGACTTGTGTGACCATTTAAACTGTTTCATCCAAATGTCTTTTGTGTGAACATATCGGCCGTTGTCCTTTGTTGTACGGACGGATATCGGTTGGAAAAGCGCTGCACATCGCCAAACCTTAGTGTGGTGCACCGTGTGTGTGAGGGATGAGCTCTCATCAACGGCAGCAACAGCCAACAGTCAGAAGAAGCAGCAAATCATCCGGGAAGTTCCCAGGGTGTCAGTGAAGCTCAAGGCAAGGCACAGAAAATGACAGGTTGCTCCTCTGCAGCCTCTGGACAGAACCGAGCGACCCGAAGACGGACAACGAAAGCCGCGAAGGAGCAAGAGACACAGCAGCGGCGGCTACGGGAACCAAGGAAGCCCAAACTTCCCCCAGGGTTGTTAAAACATCAACAGACTGCCTGACACCACCCGGTTAATGACATACGGCCTGTGGACGTGTTAATACCAGCACAAACCAGCAGCAGAACCGGTCAGGGCTGTACCTGTCCAACTGCACAAGCGGGACGCAGACGATGTGACGGTGGACGAGTCGTCTTGTGTCCCTGCGGTGAATGACACATCAGTGACAACAGGACAATTTCAGGGTTCATCAGCTGCACAGGCACTAAACAACTCACAAAACCACCAAAAATAAAAACAGCAATTACTCTGTTTAAAAACCAACCACAGTCCCCGACCCGTCGAGCGGAACCAAGAAACTACCATGTGGAGCATGAATAAGAGGCCATCGTTGCACTCTGCTCTAAATCTGGATTTTCCCAAAGCAAAGACACAGAGAAGCATGAGAAGAGCAAACAGGATGACCTTTAACCCTGTCTGAGGATTACAGATTCAACTGGGCAGAGAGCAAAGAAGAAGAGTTAAATCCTAGCATGTGGCTTTAAATCTTCATGCCAACTGGACCTCTCCCAATAACTTCTGCTGGACGATGAATTGTACCACAAGTTATTGCAATAAATGATAATATTGTAGTTCTGAGACCGTTTAAGTAATATAATGTTAATGGCAAAATAAAAATGCAAAAATATTCTGAAAGATCAATAAACTTTAAATTCTAGTAAAAATTTAATTCTGAAACTGGAAAACTCTTTAAATGTCCAACATACATAAACAAAAACATCAAATTAAATGACTTATAATATCTCTGTATACAAAACTATTCTTCAAGAAAGGTTGAGTTGAGACCAAAGCAGCAGATTGACAACTTTTATCATCCAGTTTTTGACAGAAAGACAAGAGAAAAACAATAAATCATGGCAATGGAAATTATTGAGTTCATTTTAATTGATCATGCAATTAATTGATTTATTGTTTATTGCAACAGGCCTAATGGAAGCAAGTGTGTGTTCAATGTAATTACATGCAAACAAACAGACACACACACGCAGACACACACACACATACGCTGCTGAGCAATGACTGATCAGGCGATGGTAACAGATCAGATGTAAAACAGGGTTCCCACCTGAAGGTCACAACTTTTATTTAAAATCATGGAAACTGTGAAAAAATTATTCACATTTTACTTGTTTTACGTATTTTTATAAGATTTTACCAGAGCTAAAATGAAGAAGATAGTCGTGCTTAAAATCTTAAAATGGCTTTTATTTCCATTCACACATTAAAGTTACTGCAAATTTTATTCTGTAGCAAAATACAATAAAAATGTCAGGAAATGTGTTTTCAAACGACAGAAAGTAAAGGAAAAGTTACACTAAAGCTGTAAAAAAATAAAATTATAATTTTCTTCAAATGCCAGAATTTGCTGTATAAAACGACATGACAGGAATATTTTGGCTTATTTAGCCAGAAGAGGAAAAAATTGGAGGTTCATTTTTGAAAGTCATATTTTAAGCTTGCAATTCATTTAGTTTTTTACATATTTAGTTGGAGAATATGTTTCAATTAATATGAGTTACAACAACAATTAATTTCCCTTTGGGATTAATAAAGTATTTCTGAATTGAATAAATATCAAACTAAATATTTCATTAGCTTCAACCTGATATTTAGCTAATATCCCAGTTCAGTTGCCAATAACCGAAAGTGGACTATCAAAATAAAACCGCCTTTTATTGTGACAGTCAACTTCCAGTTATTGGCATGTCAACTAAATATTTAGGTCAGAAGCTAAACATTTAGCTCTAAACTAAATATTTTTCTAATTGACTAAACATTTAGTTTGAAGCTAATATTTAGCTCAGAGCTAAAGATTTAACTAATATCCAAATTCACTAACCAGAGTGGCAATCTAAATATTTAGATCAGAAGTTTTGAAGCAAAGTATTTAGCTTAAAAACTAGAAATTCAGTTTGTACTAAATATTTAGTTTAAATTTTGGCTCGAAGCTGTATATTTAGCTTCCATCTAATATTTGGTAAATATTAGATGGAATATTAAATCCAGCTAATAGATTTGCTAAGTATGCAAATCCATTAGCAAACATTTGCATACTTAGCTAATATGCAAATCTCTTGTGAGTAACTGGAACTATCAAACTGGCAGATTTAATTTTGGTAGTAAACTTCCAGTTATTGGCAAGTGAATTTATATATTACTAACATACGGTATTCAGATGGCTAAAGCAATGACAGGCTACAAATCTCCACCACCTTGGTCACTGATCATCCTAACCTCGCACATGTTCACCCGTGAAACCGACTCGGACGATTTTCCTGTGTTTTCACATGGATGCACAACAAACTACTAGAGTTTGCAGTTCAAATTTTGCTTCAGTCAAAAAAGAACTTGAAAGGCATCTTCAAACAACGATTATTACTGTAGTCAAAAATCAACACTGTCTCATTTCTACATTATAAAACGACGACTATATTCGTGAAGTTAGGGGAAACATGGTAGTAAAAATAAGTAAAAACATCTAAAAATTTAAAATTCATCAAACTCTGCCATGTTAACCACCTGTGTGACAACAACACCACTAATTGGCCTCCTCCTTAAAAAAAACCTACCGTATTCCATTATTTATATGCTGTAATCCAACATAAGAGTACATTCACACCAGCCCAGTTCAGACCATTTTTATCAAACTCCGGTTCCTTTGATTAGAAAGTCCAGTTCGTTTGAATGCAAACTCTGATCCTACAAACCTAGGACTGGGTTTGATTGAAGTGAACTCTGGTGCAAACGTGAACAACAAGTGGCCCAGTGACCGATCCAAAAGTAGGAGGCAGACGACAGCGCAGGGCATTCTGGGTAAATACAACCGAAACAAATGCACTATGCTATCGCTAGCGGGAGAAATTACTCATGACATTAAGCCAAAGACAAAAGAGAAATCCTCCAACACCACTCCATTTTTGTTTACATTTCCTGAAGAAGGAAGTTGGACTTGGTGCAGCGCCCCCACAGGTGAGGAAAGGAACAGATTGCTCAAGCAGTTTGATTGTTTTGCCTCAGAGCAGAGAGAAAGAGAACCACAGCAGCTGGAAATATAATAAATGTCGCAACTCTGATTCCCAATAAAACTGAGTTTATCCAGACTATCAGGTGTGACAACACCTTAAATAATCCTGGTTCATGCCACAGGAACCATGGGAAACTGCAACAAGGACTAACAACAGCCAGGTGGGAAAAACGTTCCCAGTTACAACAAGAATGAGCAACAGGATGATTTCTGCATGGTTAGGAAAATGTTAGCAGTTATATTAAAATTCTTCTGTAATGACCTTTAGAAAATATGCTGACATTCCCAACATTTGTTCATGAGGCTTAAAATGAAGGATTAGTGGGAACCCTGGTTAGACAGAGAATGTCAGTGTTAGAAAAATAAGAGTCCAAAGCGGATGAATTAAAGAAAAATTTGGTAGAAAAACAGCAAAATAACGGAAACCTGAAAATGCTGGAGGGCCATGTGGAATAAAAAAATTTAAAAAAATTATCCAAAGTAGAAAAAAACTAAAAGTTTGAAGGCATGCAAGACAAAGGGAGGTGCAGTGGAATAATACTTGAAAGAAGCAGACGTACCATTAGTCGGATGCTTTGCAAACGACACAGAAAATCGTTTTACTGCCGGCATAGACAACAACTCTGAGGAAATAAAACAAATAAAATAAATAAAAAAATTCACTAGAGTCACCATGAACCAAAACAGCTCACATGTATCATGTTGTGCAAGTCCCTGGGTTTTCCTAATGTGCTTGGGGGAAAGTAAATGGACCTAAACAAATGAGACTCAGAAGGATGTCCTGCTTTCAGGTTTAAGGTAAAACATGCAAAATGTTTGAAGATGTTTTACTCATGGCTGTCAGTGGAACATCTTCAGATGAGGAAGTGACATGACACCATTAAAACTCAAACAATAAACAACAAAAAAGTAAAGAAAATACAAGCCTCCGCTTTCCTAAAGTCAAACCAAGACGAGCCAAACGACGACACTCAGATATTCTGACCAAGTTGCTACAGAAAAACATGCACTAACTCTTTAAAATGTGGAAGAACAGGCTGAAGTAGTTTGATTCCTTCCATTCCTGAAAGCGAGGTGCAACAAGATGGACGACAAAGATGAGACAATCAGGAGGATGGAGGTGAGTCGGCACAGTCCCACACTGACACCTACTGGACGACCGCAGCACTGCAGTCACAACTCAGAAAATGGTTGGTTTTAATGGGAATTTATTTGGATCTTTATGTTTTCTCCTCTTTTGAAGCATGTCCAATACAATCATGCTCAAATGGAGGAATACGGTGGAAAGTGTTGGGCTGGGCAATATGTCAGATTTAAATCTAAAGATCCAGACTCCAAAAAGCCTGGAGAACAACTGATCAACGCCACATTGAAAGGAATACAAGAAAATAAATCTGATCAAAATTAAAAATATGAGCTCAACAATAAGACAAATTATTGCCTTATTTTACATTCATCTTTCTTGCTTTTTTTGTAAAGTTTAAATGTTCCAAAGTGTCAGCAGATTTTAACATAAAACACAAATAAGCAGAGCAGAAAAATTCAGTTTTCTGTCATATATTCCAATTTCCTATGAGCATTAGAGCCATGGTAAAAACAAAGAAAAACAAAAATAGTTATATTGTGAGAAAATATCATGAGAAACAATAATCACAATATTAGGAGAGAAAAAACAATCAGGAAAATTAAGTTATAATATCTGAATAAAGTTGTATGACAGACAGTAAGTCGAAACATTATGAGAAAACAAATCTTATTAATTTTAGAGTAAAGTCATATTACAAGAATACTGTAGAAATAATGTGGAAAAAAAAGCCATGATACATAATTAAAGTCACACCATTACGGAAAGTTGTACCACCATAAAAAAATTCCCAAAAATACGAAATTATTATCATATAAAAGAAGCCAAATTTATGAGAATGAAGTTGTGAGGACAACAACATCCCCACCAAAACAACAATAAAACCCGGGTCACCGGTGAGCTAAAGAAACTGCCAAATAAAAAAAGATTAGTTATTGAGGATTACAGAGAATCCTAATTTTAATCAAAGATTAGCGACAGCAAAGAGAAGAATCTGGAGAAGAAGGTGCAGAGGAACATCAGAGATGTTTGTTCAGGAATTAAGAAAATCAGGCAAACGGAGAAACGTTAGTGACTCGGCACGGTCCCACGTTTCCTTACCACGGCGACGTAATCATCGAAAAACGAGCCAAATTCAAATCAAAATGAATTCTCACTGTTTTGTGTCAGAAAGAGAGACTGAATCCTGCCAGGCCCTCTGCGTCACCACAGCAGCAGCACACTGAGCAGGGCAGAGCTGAAATCAGAACGACACAGCCGCCATCTTAGCGGAACACTTAGAACAAGCACAATGGCAGGCGACCAGAGGACCAGAGGAAGTAATATACCCGTACACTGAAAGCCACAATGGACTTTCAAAATAAAACCCACATATATCCTACGCAATAAAAGCCTTAATATGTTAAACTGGAAGTAATTACTGTTTTTGGTTTTATATGACTGGTATAAGCCAACCACTGTTGCCAAAGTATTTGCATGGCATTTTAAAATGAAGTTTATGAAAGATTTCTAAATAAAAGCCCCGGACACCCATTCATTTTTTTGTTTTAGTTGATTTAAAAGTTATTTCTGGTGCTCATTTTCTGCTTTGATACTCTGACAAGAAATGGAAAAATTTCTGACAAGAAAAAGACCAAAAGAACTGTAGTAAAGCCAGCATCGTCAGTACTTTCTTCTTCCGTGGATTGGAGGAAGCAGCTGTTTTGTGTAACATAACATACAAGAACAACTTAATAGGGATTACTTGGCAGTAATTAACTCCAGTTAGTAGGTCAAAATATTTACAAATGCATTTTAAGCTATGATAGAAGGCACAAAAACCCTAGAAAATATAAAATAACCAAGTAATTTTAGTACATTTACAATAAAAACTGAACTGGTTTGTCCACACTGCCACCTGGTGGCAAAGGATTCATGTAAGTATGTTTGATTTGCCTGTTCTTACCTGTCTCTCACCTGTGGTTTATGTACGACTCATCTGGATTTCCTGCTGCCCTCCACTCCCAAATATTTCAGAAATCCTTCCAATATGGACACTAAAAATCTCCTATGATGTCTACAATAGCTCCTCATACAAACAGACAAGAATGTTGTCACCGTTGTGTTTCTCACCAGAATCTTCATCTTCTGGTGCACTGTCTTTCTTTCTATCTTCAGCATTTCCTCCATCTTCTGATTATCAGAAAATATGTTGTAATTAATAATTGAACTTCATTTAAATTAATATATATATATATATATATATATATATATATATATATATATATATATATATATATATATATATATATATATATATATATAAATAATAGGCAACCAAAACACAACAGTACATAACCTGTTTATCAGAGTTGGGGCGTAAATAGTTGCATCAAATCAATAACATTTTTTTTAAATGTACCTTTAGGAGTATTTTATTTTTACTTTTAAATGAATAATTTTTTCTGAAGTATTTCTACTCTTACTTCAGGATTTTCTGCCTACCGTCTCTGTTTATTTATTTTTACATCTTCACTGTCTGACTAGCAAAAAAAAGTGCTGTAACTAATAACCAGATTTGAAATAAAGCCTAATAAGCAACAAATACATTTTAAATCTGGATTTCACAATAAAAACTGAAGTGAAAATAATGCGAACTCTCTTGCTCTATAAGTTAGAAAATTTAAAATCAAGTTAAAAAATGTAACTGAATAAAAGTTCATTTAGAATCGAGTGAACTGATAATCACTTTGTGGCCTGAAATTACCAGTCAATTTTCTCACCTGATTCGTCCGTTTTATCCTTCTCACTTTTCTTAGTCTCATCTTTTTCACTCTGTTCTATTAGTTAGAAAACAAAAAATATCAAAAGAAAATATGTAAATATATAAATAAATCTATACAATATAAATATATATCCTTATTCTCAATAAATATAGAAATTATTCCATCAGAATGAGTGAAAATCAAGTTCACCTCAAATCACCTGACTACTGTCTCACCTGATCCTCTTCTATCCCTCTCTCTTTTCTCACGCTTCTCACTTTTCTTTGCCTCCTCTTTTGCACTCTGTTCTACTAGTTAGAAAACAAAAATATCAAAATAAAATGCATATATATATGTATATAAATAAGTATAAATCAATGCACAATACATATGGCCTTATTCACAATGAATATTGAGATTATTATGTAAGAATGAGTGAAGATCAAGCAGAAACACTGAGCTGAATGTGAGAAGTTTTATGAATTAGATTTCATTTAAAATCACATTAAAGAAATCTCCTGACTTGATAATCACTTTGTGGCCTCAGCTGAAACCACCTGGCATCTTTCTCACCTGGCTCCTCTGTTTTATCTTTCACACTTTTCACAGCCTCCTCTTTTCCACTCTGCTCTATTAGTTAGATAAAAAATATCAACATAAAGTGCCTATACACATAAATCTATGCACAATATCAACATAAAGCCTTCTTTCTGAATAAATATTGAGATAAAAAATATCGAGCTGAATATGACAAATAGTATAAGATTTCATTTGAAATCACATTAAGGAAATTTCCTGACATGAAAATCATTTTATGGTCTCAACTGAAAAGCCACAGTTGAGGCCACATCTTTCTCACCTGGCTCCTCTGTTTTATCCCTTTCACTTTTCTCACTTTTCTCACTTTTTTCTGCCTTTTCTCTTTTACCAAGTTCTGCTAGTTAGTAAACAAAAAAATATCAAAATAAACTGCATATAAATAAATCTATACAATATAAATATATAGCCTTATTCTCAATAAATATCAAGATCATTACATTGGAGTGAGTTAAAATCAAGTAAAAAAAAACAAAAAACGAGCTTCATGTGACAAGTAGATTTAGATTTCATTTAAAATCATATTAAGAACATTTCCTGACATGAAAATCATTTTGTGGCCTCAACTCAAATCATCTGGCATCTTTCTCACCTGGCTCCTCTGTTTTATCCGTCTCAGTTTTCTCACTTTTCTTGGCCGCCTCCTTTTTATCGAGTTCTACTACTTAGACAACAAAAAATATAAAAATAAACTACGTATATATGAATCTATGAATAATATAAATATATAGCCTTATTCTGAATGAATATTGAGATAATTATATAGGCATGAGTGAAAACTGAAATATTCTAAACTGATAATCACTTTGTGGCCTGAATTCAACTATCAACTTTCTCACCTGATCCTCTTCTACCCCGCTCTCTTTTCTCACTTTTCTTAGCCTCCTCGTTTCCATTCTGTTCTATTAGTCAGCAAACAAAAATATCAAAATAAACTGCATATATATATATATATATATATATATATATATATATATATATATATATATATATATATATATATATGTGTAAATAAATCAATGCACAATACGTATGGCCTAATTCACAATAGATATTATGTAAGAATGAACAAATATCAAGCTAAAAACTGAGCTGAATGTGAGAAGTCACATGAATTAAAGTTAATTTAAATTAATATTAACCCTCCTGTTGTCTTCGGGTCATTTTGACCCGAAGACAACAGGAGGTTAGTCTTATTTTTTTCGTCAAGTTCACATTTGAATTGCTCCAGCAGAAAATTCCATCTGAGTTGTGAACACTGTAGGTCTGATTCAGGACTGTTAGATTTCAAGTTTCTGTATGCAGTTGCAATTAAAAAAATGTTTTATAAGGGCTTGTCCTCGGGTCATGTCAACCCGAGGGCAACAGGAGGGGGGGAAATTTGAAAAGATATCAGTTTTACGGAGATCAGTGATGCCATTCCATACTGTTTGCCTGTCCAGCTGTAATTTCCTTAGTCTTCCGGTCAGTCTGACCTGAGGCCTGGGTTTAGTTATTTTTATTTCTTTTGCAAAGTTCACATTTGAATTGCTTGAGCCTAAACTTCCCCCTGAGTTGTGCACACCGTAGTTCTGATGCAGGACTGTTAGATTAAAGTTTCTGTATGCAGCTGCAATTGAAAAACATATTTTTAAGGGCTTGTCCTCGGTCGACATGAGCCGAGGACAACAGGAGGGTTAAGGAAATCTCCTGACATGGAAATCATTTTGTGACCTCAACTGAAATCATCTGGCGTCTTTCTCACCTGATTCCTCCGTTATATCTGGCTCACGTTTCTTGACGACCTCTTTTTTACTGAGTTCTGTCACTTAAATAACAAAAAAAACTATCAAAATAAAGTCTTTATGTAGAAATCTGTAAATACTATAAATATATAGCCTTATTCTCAATAAATATGAAATTATTCCATCAGAATGAGTGAAAATCAAGTTCACCTCAAATCACCTGACTACTGTCTCACCTGATCCTCTTCTATCCCTCTCTCTTTTCTCACGCTTCTCACTTTTCTTTGCCTCCTCTTTTGGACTCTGTTCTACTAGTTAGAAAACAAAAATATCAAAATAAAATGCATATATATGTATATAAATAAGTATAAATCAAAGCACAATACAATCAATGCACAATACATATGGCCTTATTCACAATGAATATTGAGATTATCATGTAAGAATGAGTGAAGATCAAGCAGAAACACTGAGCTGAATGTGAGAAGTTTTATGAATTAGATTTCATTTAAAATCACATTAAAGAAATCTCCTGACTTGATAATCACTTTGTGGCCTCAGCTGAAACCACCTGGCATCTTTCTCACCTGGCTCCTCTGTTTTATCTTTCACACTTTTCACAGCCTCCTCTTTTCCACTCTGCTCTATTAGTTAGATAAAAAATATCAACATAAAGTGCCTATACACATAAATCTATGCACAATATCAACATAAAGCCTTCTTCTGAATAAATATTGAGATAAAAAATATCGAGCTGAATATGACAAATAGTATAAGATTTCATTTGAAATCACATTAAGGAAATTTCCTGACATGAAAATCATTTTATGGTCTCAACTGAAAAGCCACAGTTGAGGCCACATCTTTCTCACCTGGCTCCTCTGTTTTATCCCTTTCACTTTTCTCACTTTTCTCACTTTTTTCTGCCTTTTCTCTTTTACCAAGTTCTGCTAGTTAGTAAACAAAAATAATATAAACTGCATATAAATAAATCTATACAATATAAATATATAGCCTTATTCACAATAGACATTGAGATTATTATATAGGCATGAGTGAAAATTGAAATATTCTGAACTGATAACTTAGAGGCCTGAAATCACCAGACAATTTTCTCACCTGATTCGTCCGTTTTATCCTTCTCACTTTTCCTAGTCTCATCTTTTTCACTCTGTTCTATTAGTTAGAAAACAAAAAATATCAAAAGAAAATCCAAATATATAAATAAATCTATACAATATAAATATATAGCCTTATTCTCAATAAATATCAAGATCATTACATTGGAGTGAGTTAAAATCAAGTAAAAAAAAAAAAAACGAGCTTCATGTGACAAGTAGATTTAGATTTCATTTAAAATCATATTAAGAAAATTTCCTGACATGAAATCATTTTGTGGCCTCAACTCAAATCATCTGGCATCTTTCTCACCTGGCTCCTCTGTTTTATCCGTCTCAGTTTTCTCACTTTTCTTGGCCGCCTCCTTTTTATCGAGTTCTACTACTTAGACAACAAAAAATATAAAAATAAACTACGTATATATGAATCTATGAATAATATAAATATATAGCCTTATTCTGAATAAATATTGAGATAATTATATAGGCATGAGTGAAAACTGAAATATTCTAAACTGATAATCACTTTGTGGCCTGAATTCAACTATCAACTTTCTCACCTGATCCTCTTCTACCCCGCTCTCTTTTCTCACTTTTCTTAGCCTCCTCGTTTCCATTCTGTTCTATTAGTCAGCAAACAAAAATATCAAAATAAACTGCATATATATATATATATATATATATATATATATATATATATATATATATATATATATATATATATATATATATATATATATATATATATGTAAATAAATCAATGCACAATACGTATGGCCTAATTCACAATAGATATTATGTAAGAATGAACAAATATCAAGCTAAAAACTGAGCTGAATGTGAGAAGTCACATGAATTAAAGTTAATTTAAATTAATATTAAGGAAATCTCCTGACATGGAAATCATTTTGTGACCTCAACTGAAATCATCTGGCGTCTTTCTCACCTGATTCCTCCGTTATATCTGGCTCACGTTTCTTGACGACCTCTTTTTTACTGAGTTCTGTCACTTAAATAACAAAAAAAACTATCAAATAAAGTCTTTATGTAGAAATCTGTAAATACTATAAATATATATCCTTATTCTCAATAAATAGAAATTATTCCATCAGAATGAGTGAAAATCAAGTTCACCTCAAATCACCTGACTACTGTCTCACCTGATCCTCTTCTATCCCTCTCTCTTTTCTCACGCTTCTCACTTTTCTTTGCCTCCTCTTTTGCACTCTGTTCTACTAGTTAGAAAACAAAAATATCAAAATAAAATGCATATATATGCATATAAATAAGTATAAATCAATGCACAATACATATGGCCTTATTCACAATGAATATTGAGATTATCATGTAAGAATGAGTGAAGATCAAGCTGAATCACTGAGCTGAATGTGAGAAGATTATGAATTAGATTTAATTTAAAATCACATTAAAGAAATCTCCTGACTTGATAATCACTTTGTGGCCTCAGCTGAAACCACCTGGAAACTTTCTCACCTGGCTCCTCTGTTTTATCTTTCACACTTTTCACAGCCTCCTCTTTTCCACTCTGCTCTATTAGTTAGATAAAAAATATCAACATAAAGTGCCTATACACATAAATCTATGCACAATATCAACATAAAGCCTTCTTCTGAATAAATATTGAGATAAAAATATCGAGCTGAATATGACAAATAGTATAAGATTTCATTTGAAATCACATTAAGGAAATTTCCTGACATGAAAATCATTTTATGGTCTCAACTGAAAAGCCACAGTTGAGGCCACATCTTTCTCACCTGGCTCCTCTGTTTTATCCGTCTCACTTTTCTCACTTTTTTCTGCCTTTTCTCTTTTACCAAGTTCTGCTAGTTAGTAAACAAAAAAATATCAAAATAAACTGCATATAAATAAATCTATACAATATAAATATATAGCCTTATTCACAATAGACATTGAGATTATTATATAGGCATGAGTGAAAATTGAAATATTCTGAACTGATAACTTAGAGGCCTGAAATCACCAGACAATTTTCTCACCTGATTCGTCCGTTTTATCCTTCTCACTTTTCCTAGTCTCATCTTTTTCACTCTGTTCTATTAGTTAGAAAACAAAAAATATCAAAAGAAAATCCAAATATATAAATAAATCTATACAATATAAATATATAGCCTTATTCTCAATAAATATCAAGATCATTACATTGGAGTGAGTTAAAATCAAGTAAAAAAAAAAAAAAAACGAGCTTCATGTGACAAGTAGATTTAGATTTCATTTAAAATCATATTAAGAACATTTCCTGACATGAAAATCATTTTGTGGCCTCAACTCAAATCATCTGGCATCTTTCTCACCTGGCTCCTCTGTTTTATCCGTCTCAGTTTTCTCACTTTTCTTGGCCGCCTCCTTTTTATCGAGTTCTACTACTTAGACAACAAAAATATAAAAATAAACTACGTATATATGAATCTATGAATAATATAAATATATAGCCTTATTCTGAATGAATATTGAGATAATTATATAGGCATGAGTGAAAACTGAAATATTCTAAACTGATAATCACTTTGTGGCCTGAATTCAACTATCAACTTTCTCACCTGATCCTCTTCTACCCCGCTCTCTTTTCTCACTTTTCTTAGCCTCCTCGTTTCCATTCTGTTCTATTAGTCAGCAAACAAAAATATCAAAATAAACTGCATATATATATATATATATATATGTAAATAAATCAATGCACAATACATATGGCCTTATTCACAATAGATATTATGTAAGAATGAGCAAAAATCAAGCTAAAAACTGAGCTGAATGTGAGAAGTCATATGAATTAAAGTTAATTTAAATTAATATTAAGGAAATCTCCTGACATTGACATCATTTTGTGACCTCAACTGAAATCATCTGGCATCTTTCTCACCGGATTCCTCCGTTATATCTGGCTCACGTTTCTCACGTTTCTTGACGACCTCTTTTTTACTGAGTTCTGTCACTTAAATAAAAAAAAACTATCAAAATAAAGTCTTTATGTAGAAATCTGTAAATACTATAAATATATATCCTTATTCTCAATAAATACAGAAATTATTCCATCAGAATGAGTGAAAATCAAGTTCACCTCAAATCACCTGACTACTGTCTCACCTGATCCTCTTCTATCCCTCTCTCTTTCTCACGCTTCTCACTTTTCTTTGCCTCCTCTTTTGCACTCTGTTCTACTAGTTAGAAAACAAAAATATCAAAATAAAATGCATATATATGTATATAAATAAGTATAAATCAAAGCACAATACATATGGCCTTATTCACAATGAATATTGAGATTATTATGTAAGAATGAGTGAAGATCAATCTGAAACACTGAGCTGAATGTGAGAAGTTTTATGAATTAGATTTCATTTAAAATCACATTAAAGAAATCTCCTGACTTGATAATCACTTTGTAGCCTCAGCTGAAACCACCTGGAAACTTTCTCACCTGGCTCCTCTGTTTTATCTGTCTCAGTTTTCTCACTTTTCTCGGTCATCTCTCTTTTACCGAGTTCTACTAGTTAGAAAACAAAAAAACATCAAAAGAAAATATGTAAATATATAAATAAATCTACACAATATGAATATATAGCCTTAATCTCAATAAATATTGATATTATTACATAAGGATGAGTGACAAATTGAGCTGAAAGTGACTATTTGAAAAGAAGTTAATTTAAAATCACCTTAAAGAAATATTGTGACTTGATAATCATTTTGTGACCTCAACTGAAATCATCTGGCGTCTTTCTCACCTGATTCCTCCGTTATATCTGGCTCACGTTTCTTGACGACCTCTTTTTTACTGAGTTCTGTCACTTAAATAACAAAAAAAACTATCAAAATAAAGTCTTTATGTAGAAATCTGTAAATACTATAAATATATATCCTTATTCTCAATAAATATAGAAATTATTCCATCAGAATGAGTGAAAATCAAGTTCACCTCAAATCACCTGACTACTGTCTCACCTGATCCTCTTCTATCCCTCTCTTTTTCTCACGCTTCTCACTTTTCTTTGCCTCCTCTTTTGCACTCTGTTCTACTAGTTAGAAAACAAAAATATCAAAATAAAATGCATATATATGCATATAAATAAGTATAAATCAATGCACAATACAATCAATGCACAATACATATGGCCTTATTCACAATGAATATTGAGATTATCATGTAAGAATGAGTGAAGATCAAGCTGAATCACTGAGCTGAATGTGAGAAGATTATGAATTAGATTTAATTTAAAATCACATTAAAGAAAATCTTCCGACATGAAAATAAAAAATTTTTTGACCTCAACTCAAATCACCTGGTATCTTTCTCACCTGACTCTTCTGACTCACGTTTCTTGGCCACTTCTCTTTTACCAAGTTCAACCCGTTATACAACAAAAGGGAAATCTCCTGAACTGATAATCACTTTATGGCCTCAAATCACCTGGCAACTTTCTCACCTGCTTCATCTTTTCTTGGCCACTTCTCTTTTACCCAGTTCCGTTGCTTAATAAACAAAAAACCTATCAAACTAAAATGTGTATATATATAAATCTATGCATCACATCTATAGATAGAATTATTCTCAGCAAATATTGAGATGAATACATAAGAATGAGTGAAACTCAAGTTAAAACATTGAGCTGAGTGTGACAAGTTGCATGAATTAAAGTGAATTTAAAATCAGACTAAAATAATCTCCTGACTTGATAATCATTTTGTGGTTTTAAATCACCTGACAGCTTCCTCACCTGCTTTCTTTCCTCTTTTGACCTGTTCTCTTCTCCTTTGTTCTCTTGCTTAAAAACAAAAAAATATTAAAATAAAGTTCATATATATTTATATAAACCTCAAGTGTTACATTAAAAGATTAATTTGCTTGTTTGACCGTTTTGCTTTTAATGACAGAAAAATCTGAAACGCCTGCACTACTCTGTGCAAATGAGCAGATACTTTCACTTTCTACACAGCATACATCTACAGACTGATCTGAGTGATTCGGAGCCCACATGCCAAACACTGTAGGAGTTCGCTCAGATACGCGTGAAAGAGAAAAATGGCAGTTTTGATTCAAAATGGCCGACTTCGTGTTTGGTTTGGGAGATGGCTCCAGGAGACGTTTTGGTCGGTCCTGCCATGATACACATATGCAACAACTTTCATGATTGTATGTCAAAGCTTGGCTTTATAGATTTCTAGGGGGCGCTGTGGAGAGATTAGGCCACGGCCGCCAGATACTGGACTGGATTAGGACCAATCCTAGTCAGTTTGGTGCAGCTCAACTCATAACTGTGAAAGTTGGAGACAAATGTACGGCAATGGCGAGCCCTCTGACTTCGCCATGGCCACACCTTACAGCAAAAACTCTTTGTGCTTTAAAAAAAACGCGAGACCAACTTGTTATCATCCTTCTGACACAAACTCATCCTGATAAGGTCAAGAGGGTCAGAGATGGAGCTTTCCAAGAAAAAAAAAAGATTTTCTGTTTTGAGAGGGCGTGGCTTTGATGATGTCACCATATGTCCACATATTATTTACGGTTATCTAACATGGATGCCTCATACCAAATTTGGTGCAAATCAGTGTTTCCATATGAAAGTTATAGAGTTTTGTTTGATTCTGCCACTTGGGTTTTATCAAGACCATCAAAACGTTTTGATAACTTTTAATCCCTCATTACTAAACTGCATGCTGAGTGAAAATGAACCAGATAGCTTAGCTTAAAATCCCTGGCAGGAGTTCGCGAAAGCTCGAGTTGCATAAATGTGAAAAATGGCTGAATTTGCCCTTTGACTCAAAATGGCCACCTCCCTGTACATTTTAGGACACACATCCAAGAGAGCTTTTTCCTAATCTGGGACGATCTACCAACCTACCAGGCTTCATATCTCCGCGATATACTGCTTGGCATGAACTCCATTAAAAACCTTTAATGGGACAATTGCGACAAAATTTTGCAAATTTGTGAAAAAGCTTAGGCTCCAAATCTACAACCTCTGGCTAAAAAGAATAATAATAAGACGAGAACAATTAATTAAGATCCACCAGGCCTTTGTAGCGCTTTTGCTGCTCGGGCCTCAGTAAATATTGAGATGAGTCCAGAGAAACGAATGAAAATCCAGCTCTACCTGGCAACTTTCTCACCTGCTCCCTGTTTCTTTGCCTTCTCAATTCTCCTGGCCTCATCTCTTCTACTTTGTTCTATTAGTTAAAAAACAAAAATACATTATATTAAAATGCTGTGTCTTATGTATCTAAATCTGCACAAAATACCAATATATAGCATTATTCTGAGTAAATATTGACATATTTACATAGGAATGAGTGAATGAGAATCAAGGCTAAGATATAAATGTGTACTGTCTTTTTCACAACATCAAATGGGACTCAAATGTTGTTAGAATATTTTAAAGACATTTAAAATTAAGAGAACATATGAAGATTCAAAATAACTGATATCTGAGACCTTATAAACCCACTGTGCATAACAAATTCACATTAGTTTAACTTGCACCTGAATTTGGATATTTCAGCTTGAAACAACCAGATTTCCAAAGTTACCTGGTTGGACATCTGCACACACACACACTCAAGTTAAATGGAAGGTCCCTAATCACAAACGATGCTTCAATGGCTGTGTTTCCATTAGAAAGGTTTGCAGAAATTTATCAATATTCCGCTGATGTCAAAAAATACAATTTCAAAATCCAGTGTTTCCATTAAAATCCCCTTTTGAAAAACTTTGTTCACAAAATAAGACAACAAAAAACAGGTTGTATCCAATCACTTCCTGTCGTCTTCTTTGTTATTTCTGCCAGTAGTAACTTATGCTGGTTGATCATGTGGAAAAAAGTGTCTCCATTGCAGTTGTGCTAAATACACAAGCTTGGATACTAAAAACCCATGTCAGTTGTTTTATTGAGTTAAGTGTGTTTCCATAGGCAAATTTATTTTCATAATCCCAATCTGCACAATTTGAAGATCAATGCAAACGCAGCTCCTGCTGCAAAGTACAGAGGTATTCCTGAATCTGCTAAATATCAGTTGTGCCAAACTTGAACTCCTCCAGAAAGTTAAAAAGCAAACAAAAACCTCAAATAATCCACTTTATTTTCAATGCCATAGTCCCATCTAAACCAATGCATGAAATATTTCCATCATCACCAGTAAAAACAGGGAAAAAGCTGCAGTCTGAATCTGATGTCATGCAAATAAGCTTCCAAAGTGCATGCACAGTATGCAGAACAGAAGAAACAGGAATATTGGTTTTATGACTGCTGTTGTTTTTAAAATTTCAACTCTCATGGTGGCAGTAAATACAGTGTCTATAAAGAGTATTCACCTTTTTGAATGTTTTATCCTTCTACTGCTGTTAAAATCACTCATGATCAACAAGATTTGACTTTTCTGACAAAAAAAAATCACAAAAAAATAATTTAAGGTTGATTTCTACAAAATATTGACAGAGTGGCAATTAGAATCCACTGTTGAAGAAAACTCAGATCATGGATTGATTTGAGTTTGCCTGGAATAAAGTTATTTGGGCTGACGACATCGAAATTGAGCTTTCTGGCCATCAGACAAGACAGTGAAGCATGGCAGGGGTAGCATCATGCTGTGGGGGAACGTATCAGCCACAAAATCAGGGAAAATCCTGAAATACTGAGAACTACGGCTTCCGAGAACATTTATTTTCCAGCTGAAGCTACATGGAGATGTTTTGAACACAGCAAGATGGAGGTTCTGGAGTGGTCTAGTCAAAGCCCAGACCTGTCAGAGCTTAGCAGGAAGAATGGAGGAAAACTGCAGCGTACAGATGAGACCGACTGATCCACACAGACTTTATGCAATTTATTATTTTAATACATATTTTTACTTAATTATTATTATTTTGTAGTAATCAGGTTTCACATTTGAGATTAAATGTGTTTTTTGTTTTGTATTTTTTGAATATTTTATTAATCATGATTTTTATGAGCTGTAAAAAGGATAAAACATGTAAGGGTGCGAATACTTTTTAAAGACGCCGTGCATATTGTGCAGATGTAATGTTCCTGCCATATCGCCCAGCCTGACTGTAGAGACCTGAGAGACAACATGAGGATGAGATGACGAATGAAAGCTCACCGGTGCAGCTTCATGCATCCAGGAGGAGAAATAAATTGGCCTACATTTTAATAAAAAAGTGTGCACTCAGCTGTAAATATTACAGTGCATTTACAAGGAAAACATCAAACCTATCAATCAGCCTCACATTTACTGGGAAGCACTTTATTCGAAGGAGTGTGCATAAAACATAAACACTGTCATAACTGTGGCTTCACAGGTAATGAGCAGGAAGGAGTTTTTATGAATGTTAATGACGGTTGTCATGAAGTGTCATTTGGTAAATAATCACATTTTAATGCACATTTTTACTGCAACTTTACCTCAAAAGTGTCATTAATGCCTGAGTGAAGGTGTTTGTGCAGTAAACTATTTTGTTTGTGCCACTATCATTTTAATATATTAACTTTTCTAGAGGTCATGAAAGGTCAACCATGCTCCTCACTTTACACACATCCAATAAAGTTGCTAAAGTTGCAAACATTTGTGCTACTTTTGTGCAGCTTGAAGATATTAAGGAAAGTTTAAAGGTCAAAAGGTTTGATAGAATTTGTAAACATGAGTTGGGGGAGTGGTCGACCTCTGATGACCAGCGGAAACTTTTTTATTAATATATTTAAAATGATAGCAGAACAAATGAACATTTTTAAGGCACAAATGTAGCACAAACAACATTTTGACAATGTGGGAGGCTGGTTGACCCTTTCACCTAATATCTCCAAAGCACAGCAGCACAAAGGAACATTTTGCTGCACAAACATTTGTCATTATTTTGTGTCATTATTACACTGAGGTGTCATTATGTTTGTTAGATTTGGGAAATGACACTTCATGACAACATTCATGAAGACTCCTCCATGTTGATGGCAGCGGTTATGTCACATTTATCAAAATGTCATGTCAGTCTTGCACACACCATCCTGTAAAGCAACTCGATTTCTAACTCAGCCAGCAAGGGGAAAGAATAGGTGAGGAGGGTAAAATGGTGACGAGAATGAAAACGAACTGAAACTTTCTACCACAAAACAAAAAATGAATGAAAGTGATGAACATGTATGAGAGTCCATCACACGTGACGCAGTGGATGGTAACTTCCTGCTCTAATGATGAACTGTGTGGCGTATTTCTGCGAGCCGGGCTCGTGTGTCTGATCTACTGTTGGCCTCTGTGCAGGTTGGTGAGGAAGCGCGGCGGTCTCAGACACATACCGTCTTTGTAGGACAGACCGGCGGTGGAGTATTTTTTGCGGTTTGCACGTGCGTAGTCCTGCAGGTTAGGGGCGCTAGAGGAGCCACCGAGGACGGTGGTGCTGAAGAGTCCGGCGCACTGAGAGCCTGCGAGGGTTAGTGACCGGAACATAAGCATGCTGTTACTCAAACAGCTCACCAGCAGGAGAGAGACAGAGACAGAAACTGACAAGCAGAAACAAAGACTGGAGGTTTTTAAACTGGCTAAGATGAATTTGGACCTTGTTAGATCTTCAAATGAAGCAAATACAACAGAAGAACCTTTGATATTAATACAAAAACTTTCAGAACCACGGTATCTGTGTGTTTCTACCCAAATGTAAGACTTTTTTATGCCACTTTGAATTAAATTAAAAAGAACCTATCCTGCAAAATTCACATTTTGGACGTCTTTTCACTTCCATTTTGGTTTCCACTGCTTGTAAAAACAATATAAGTGCTTAAAAAACCCACCCAGACATTTTTTTAATAATAATTTAATGTTTTTTTGGTTTCTTGAAAATGAGCAGACTCAAAATCTTTCTTAATGTAACACTAAAAATCACCAGGCATTGCCCTGTTGCCTAGCAACCCCAGCCTGTTGCCTAGCAACCCCAGCCTGTTACCTAGCAACCCCATCAAAGCCCAGCTTGTTACCTAGCAACCCCATCAAAGCCCACCCCTTTACCTAGCAACCAAGTGGAGCATCTGCACATTTGGTCAGCTGGTTTTACCTACATTTGTCTCCAGAAAGCTTTGGTAGATCGGAGATGTTGATTCCCAGCTGCTCTGTTTAAGCCGCTCTAATCTGATTCCAGTCCGTTTGACTACAAAGTCAAACGGTTCAGTTTGAGAGGATAAACTGTCTAAATCATTCCTTACGGAAGCCATTTTTGCAAATTGTGTCATTTTTCTGTAAATGTTTCTGAATATCTCGTTAAAAGCGACTCGGTGCTGCCCTCTTTGGGTTGAGTGGTGGTTACTGCAGTTGAATTCTCCCATTGGCTCCAACGGTGTGGCTGGGTTGATGTCTGCATCTGAGTCACCACCAGACACGCCCCCTGGTGGTGACTCAGATGAATAACGAGCATTTATCGAAAGCGTTTCTTCTCACCTTGTATTCACTTCATTTTTAAACCTCTAAGGACCAGTTCAAGTTTTTATTTCCAAAACCTTCTCTTTGTAAAAACCTTCAATTTAAAAATTGCTATTATTGTCTTTTCCCCTTATCATTTGAATGTGTCAGAATTAGCATCGCCATGCAAACAGAGGGCAGAGAAGGAGAGAAGAGCCAGTATGAAGGACGAAACGACCAAAACCTGAATATTTATTTGTGATACTTCAGGCAGTTCAGACTGCAGCACAGGGAGGGGAGAAAAGTTCTGATGGTTCTGATTAGAAAGACACCAAAATGATCCACAGAAGTACAGATAGACATTAAGAAGTGTTTCGGAAGGACTGTAAACTCAAACTGTGGCATTTCCTCCCGAAAAAACAAACCAAAGTTCTGAACAGGTGCGTCTCAATAAATTAGAGTACCGATGAAAAGTTCTGTTAGGTTGGTGCCAAGTCCTGGATGGAAACCCAAATCATTACAAACATAAAGCAACCTGGAATTTTTTATCACAGCTTTTCCTTCCACTCAACTTTCTATTTATATTAAGGCTGGGTGGCTGAGCAAACAACTGAATTTGAAGAAATTAGCTGGACACGTTAGATCTCAATAACTAGAAGCTTTTTTAATAAAACAACTTTTTTTTGGTAATTTTTAGACAAAGTAAAACTGCATCTTTAGTCGGGAAATAGTACAACATTATTCTCCTAATTAAACGAAAATACTCACAGCATGACCTTTACACTGCATCGTACAACTAGCAGGAGGGAACATTAAAATAAAAGCCACTTTTTAAAAAAATAATTTGTCACATGAAAAAACTATATTAAAATTAGAAGTGGTATGAAAAGATAAATTATTTTATTCCCCAGCCTTAATTTAAACGCTTGGATCCAGCAAAGCTTCATTAGCATCAACATTTTGCAACTTATTGAAGTGAATTCTGCATTCATTTCGGTATTTAAACAAACATTTAAAATGAGTCTGTTGAATAAAGTCTGTCTATCTATCTATCTATCTATCTATCTATCTATCTATCTATCTATCTATCTATCTATCTATCTATCTATCTATCTATCTATCTATCTATCTATCTATTCTATCTATCTATCTATCTATCTATCTATCTATCTATCTATCTATCTATCTATCTATCTATCTATCTATCTATCTATCTATCTATCTATCTATCTATCTATCTATCTATCTATCTATCTATCTATCTATCTATCTATCTATCTATCTATCTATCTATCAATCTATCTATCAATCCATCTATCTATCTATAACTAATTAATCTAATTTACTGAGACGTACATGTTGATTTCTGGTTAAATCTGAACCACAGACAGTTTGAAGTTCTACTTTCTTACTTTTTTTCTTCTAAACTTGCAGGCAAAGTTCAAAGGTCACGCTACGGAAATGCTCAACCTGCACTCCAAACATAAACATAAATAAAGGGAGCCGGTTGATGATGTGTTTCTTTTGTTGTGTTTTGGTTTGATGTTTTTTCTCCACCTACCTAAGCCGCTTTGCTTCATCTCTGGAGACTGACGTGAGATGGAGAAGAGACGGTAGCTGCCGACTTTAGAGGAGGAGGTTTCTGAGAGGACCTGTAGGGGGTCAGAGGGCAGCGTGATGTAGCGGCATCAAATTCATAGAGGAAAAACTGCAGCTGCATAGAATAAACCAATTTCACTCAAAAGCAAAAGAATGTGACGTGACCTTAAGTTTTCAGACTGAAAAATAGAACTAAATAGCCGTTAGAACAAAAATTGGTGGCTCCGCTCCTTCCTGGGTTCAGCCTCACCTCCATTGATCCGGTTTTGTGATTGCGAATGAGCGGCGACCGCTTCTGAATGGTGATCGGCTCCGACGTGGGAACGGCGCGGTCCGTTTCGTCTCGCGACAGGTCCTCCAGACTGCCACGGTCCTCCTTTTTCTGCCCGTTCTGAGGAACACGACGGACACAGCTGGAGCCTCGGCGTCCTCCACTTGGGGACGTTTTTAAGCTTCACGGTGTTTACCTGTCGCAGCACCTCTGATGAGGCGGGCCTGAAGCCGAACCCGTGCGGCGCGTGCTCGTCCTCCTCCAAGCCCTTAACACCAGGGCTGAAGTGGAGCTCCACGTGGAACCGCTCCTCAGAGGAAATGTCCTTCAGGCAGACAATGTTTGAGACATTTAAGCCTTGATTATTCAGTTTTTAATCTGTTTGTTACAGACATGCTGCGTGTTATTGTTCACATCTGGAAATGTCACAACGCTGGAGGTCAAAAAGACGATTCTAACTCTTGCTGCTGATACAGGAGAGCAATTTCATTGACAAAATGAAACCTGCAGTTGAAGGTAACATTAAGGTTCTGAAGTACAGAACCTTCAGTCCATAACAGTTTTCTGTTTTCAGGCTTGATGTTTATTTTGTGATTATTAATAAGTGATCGCTGTGGTGGATTAGCTGCTGCTGCTGCTATCCGCTAATCTAACACAGCGGTAGTTTATTAGCTCATTTGAACCCCTGCTCAACAATGATCCGTCTCATAAAGCATCAGTAACTCACTTTATTGTTGTCTTCGTAGAGCATGATGACAATCTGCGTCATGTAGTTGAGTTCGGAGACCTCCTTGATGTAATCCATGGCGCGTTTCCACTGCTGGTCCTTTTCTTCCTGTCAGACGCAAACAGAGAAAATATCACCCTGACCGTCACGTCTTTTTATAAAAACACTCCAGAATCTGCAGGAATCGCTGTTTGCTTACATCGAGCAGGCCTCCATATCGGAAAATGCTGAGCAGGGAGTGGACGTGGCTCTCACTGGTGAAATATAACCGAGTCCTGACATGCCGGCCGGGTGACATCACGCCACGGGAATACCTGCAAACAGGAAGCAAAAAACAAAACAAAAACATGGCTACCTATGTTTACTCTCCGTTAAACATCTGTGATGAGTTAAAATTTGACTTACAGAGGATGAAGCTTGTTGACAAACTCGTCTCCGTGCGTCCTCTGCAGGTCAAGCTGGATCTTCCTGACCAGAGGGAGGCAGTAAGCGTAAGCTATGTCCAGCTTCTCATCTTTACTTATGCCGTATTCCTGCAAAAACACACACAAAAAATAAACTACTCAGGTGGCTCAATTCATTAACATTTCAGGGCTTCGCATCCAGAACGTGATGGATAAATATTTACAATTTCCCACAGATTAAAAACATATTCAAACAAAAGAACACCTAATTAAATATACAAATAACCAGTGGTGATAACCGCTAGTTGAAACGTTACCTGCACTAACTGAACATAAACAATAGTTCTGCTAATGCTAAAGCGCTATACCAACACCAGCAGAAGCTAATGCTAAACCTCTTTAAATGTTCAATGATGCTAATAAATATAGTTTTAATGTTTATATCTTGTCTTCTTTTGTTCATTTTGTACCTTTGCATATCTTATTTGAAATAAAGTTATTAGAACATATGGAAAGGATCGGAACTGTTGCACAAGCAAACTTCAATTTAAGAGTATGAACATAAATATCTAACTGCTGGACAAATGCAAAAGTTGATAAACAAACCTTCAACCACAATATCAAAGTTTATTCAACTGAAACTTTAAAAAATAAATTAGTGCTTTAGAATTTAGTCAGAAAAAGTAATTTAAGGGAAGTTAAGAGGTCTAAATGTTTTCAAAGTTAGCAACAAAGAATGAACCCTGCTATTAGTATGTTAGCGTAAGTGTGCCCAACATCTAAAATATTGTTAATCAAAAGAATAAAGGATATAAGCATCTGACAACACTGGTAAAAATATGGAAAAACTTTAAAGTAAAAAACATTTTGTCACATTTTGAACCAATCTGCAAATAGACCCCACCTATTTGCAGATGGGTTCATCATATATGACTAATTATTTATTATTAGAATATTTAATAAGAAAAGCAGCTCTAGGCTCCTTCGCTGTCCTCCCACCTGCGGGATGACGAGGTCGGCTAGCGCTCGTGACAGCCGGAACAACTCCTGCGTGTCCTGCAGGCCGAGCGTGGCGTTGTGAATGACGTCGTACTTCACGCAGTCGTAGATGTCAGGGATCTTGCTGATGTCGTAGCGGCTGTTCTTCATGCGGAAATCCTTCTCCAGCTTGGACCAGCGCTGCAGCATCAGCTCCAGAGTCTCGCTGTGGTACAGCTGCAGGTCTGGAGGCAGAAGAGAAAAACATCCTGGCAGCTGAAGAAACAGAGCCGGACACTTCAGGAACGGTTGATTTCATGTTTCTGTACCGGCAGACTTTGGGTCCTCCATTCTGGTGCGGATCTGAGAGGTGAGGCTCTGAATGAGCGCGTAGACCTGATCGCATGTGGCCACCGGGTTCTTCACCACTTTCATTGAATTCAAAAGAGAAGTAGCGCAGGTCGGGGCCAGCTGTAACAAAACAAAACAGACCAGGGTCATCAACAACGAGTATCACGAAACAAAACAAAACACGTCGCTTCACTAAACACACGTCTCTTGTTTTTTGAAGTAACAGATGCTTGGGTTCGACGTCGTCCAAACAGCCTCTTTTACAGGATTCATGTGACTTTCCTAGACTCTCCAAAATTCAATGTCATTTAGTTACAAATATAAAAAAAAAATTAAACCCAAACTGAACGAGAGACCTGGAAAGAAAGGACAGAGATACACAAAGAAGGAGTATCTCTCCCATTCCTCTAGCGCCAACCGGTTAGAAAAACAACAATCAGCACTCGTTTATGCACAACTAAGACAAAAAAAAAAATATATATATATATATATAAAAAAAAAAAAAATTCCCTTCTCACCCACCTTGGGTGGTTCTTATCCTCTGAGCTCGGGTCCTCTACCAGAGGCCTGGGAGCTTGAGGGTTCTGCGCAGTATCTTGGCTGTGCCAAGGACTGCACATTTCTGGACTGAGATGTCTGATGTTGTTCCTGGGATCTGTTGTAGCCACTGCTCCAGTTTGGGGGTTACTGCCCCGAGGGCCCCGATGACCACAGGCACCACTGTGGTCTTCACCTTCCAGGCCCTCTCCAGTTCTTCCCTGAGGCCCTGGTATTTCTCCAGTTTCTCGTGCTCCTTTTTCCTGATGTTGCAATCACTTGGTATTGCTACATCTACCACAACGGCTTTCCTCTGATGTTTATCCACTACGACAATGTCTGGTTGGTTCGCCATTACCATTTTGTCTGTCTGGATCTGGAAGTCCCACAGGATCTTAGCTCTGGCGTTCACCACCTTTGGGGGTGTTTCCCACTTTGATCTCGGGGTTTCCAGTCCATATTCTGCACAGATGTTTCTGTACACTATGCCTGCCACTTGGTTATGTCGCTCCATGTACGCTTTCCCTGCCAGTATCTTGCACCCTGCTGTGATGTGCTGGACTGTCTCAGGGCCTCCTTGCACAACCTACACCTTGGGTCTTGTCTGGTGTGGTAGATCTGGGCCTCTATTGCTCTGGTGTTTAGGGCCTGTTCCTGGGCGGCCAGGATGAGGGCCTCTGTGCTGTCCTTGAGTCCAGCTTTTTCCAGCCATTGGTAGGATTTACTGATATCAGCCACTTGGGTTATTTGCTGGTGGTACATCCCATGTAGGGGCTTGTCCTCCCATGATGGTATCTCTGGCACCTCAACCTCCGTTCCCTGTTGTCTGAGACATTCACTGAGCACATTGTCTGTTGAGGCTTTGTCCCTGATGTATTTATGGATCTTAGTTGTTTCGTCCTGGACAGTGGTTCTCACACTCACTAGTCCTCTGCCTCCGTCCTTGCGGCTCGTGTACAGTCTCAGGGTGCTGGATTTGGGATGGAACCCTCCATGCATTGTTAGTAGCTTTCTGGTCTTAATATCTGTGGCTTTTATCTCCTCCTTTGGCCAGCTAATTATTCCAGCAGGGTATCTGATTACTGGCAAGGCATAGCTGTTTATCGCACTGATTTTGTTCTTGCCATTGAGCTGGCTTCTCAGGACTTGCCTTATTTGTTGGAGGTATTTAGCTGTGGCTCCTTTCCTTGTGGTCTCATCGAGGTTGCCATTTGCTTGTGGTATACCTAGGTACTTGTAACTGTCCTCTATGTCTGCTATTGTTCCTTCTGGGAGTGAGACCCCTTCTGTGTGGATGACCTTCCCCCTCTTTGTGACCAGCCGACCACATTTCTCTAGTCCGAATGACATCCCAATGTCAGTGCTGTAGATCCTGGTGGTGTGGATCAGTGAGTCGATGTCTCGCTCACACTTGGCGTACAGCTTGATGTCATCCATGTAGAGTAGGTGACTGATATTGGCCCCATTTTTGAGTCTGTATCCGTAGCCAGTCTTGTTGATAACTTGGCTTGACTATGCAGAACAGTAGCGGGGACAGAGCATCTCCTTGGTATATGCCACATTTGATGGACACTTGTGCAAGTGGTTTGCAGTTGGCTTCAAGGGTGGTTTTCCACAGCCTCATCGAGTTTGCAATGAAGGCTCTCAGAATCCTGTTGATATTATACATCTCTAGGCATTCAATGATCCAAGTATGCGGCATTGAGTCATAGGCTTTCTTGTAATCAATCCAAGCCATGCACAGGTTGGTGTGTCGGGTTTTGCAGTCTCGGGCAACTGTGCGGTCTACGAGGAGTCGGTGTTTGGCTCCTCTGCTATTTACACCGATACCCTTCTGTGCCGTGCTCATGTGTTTATCCATGTGTTTGCTTATCTTCGCCGCTATGATGCCTGACATGAGCTTCCAGGTTGTGGAGAGGCAGGTTATTGGTCGGTAGTTGGGTGGGACTGGACCCTTTGATGGATCCTTCTGGATTAGGATTGTCCGCCCTTCAGTTAACCATTCAGGGTGAGTCCCACTTTGTAGCAGCTGGTTCATTGTGTATCTCTTTAGGCGGCTGGCCAAGGCTTGGAGCCTCTGTTTGGCAGTCTCGAGTGCTTCAGGTATGGGCATCTGCCTGTACTTTCTGGGTACTGGTCTTTTCATTGCACCCTTGTGGAGCTCTGACAGTTGGCTCACTTCCCTCCTTGTTACCTTGATTTTAGCCTCTAACCGTTTTTTCCATGGTGGGTATTGGGTCTCATGGTTGCTCTTATAGCCAAGTATCTCAAGGATCACTGATGCTGAGTTGTAGATCAGCTCATTGGTTTCTGTTATGGTGTTGGTAGGGATCGTTCTCAATGCTGCATTCACATTCTCAATGAGACTTTCAGATGGTACTTGGCGCCGGGGAGGCCTGGTTGTCATTCGGGTCATGATTCTCTCTCTCAGGTCAGCAGCTGTCTCGTTCAGCTCTGTTTCGCTCATTGGGGCAGTGTATCCCCTCACTGGGTGGGGACTTGTAGTTAAGTCCCCACAGTCCTGACATCCGGGTTCCTCCCTTTTGCCGTAGCATTTTGTTGTATCTCGTCAATCTCAAGTTGTGATAGCAGTTGTCGTTTGCGGATGTTGGAACACTGAGCTACTAGTTGTTTAGCGCTTAGTGTTGACTGGGGATGTCGAAGTAACCATTCCTTCCCCAGTCTTTGCATGTAACCTCTCTCACTAGGGTTACTTGAGTAGTAGCATTCCAACAGATCCACATTTTCATCTCTCGCCCATTTCCGTCTTGTTCCAGTACCCATTTGTCATCAAGGTGCTCTGGTTCCCCAACACCTGACGCAGACCTTGTTTGGCCGGGCGACGTCTGAGCCGGCATGTTATGCAACTTAGTATCTCTCATGGTATGAGGTAGGCAGTAGCTTGAAGGGTCTTGCCTAAGGACCCAGACTGGATTCGAACCCTGCCCTCTTGGGTGATATACTGATGCCTTATGTATTGAGCTATCCAGTCAGCTATATATATATATATATATATATATATATATATATATATATATATATTATATATATATATATATATATATATATATATATATAGTATCTTTAGCCATCAAATAAACTTAAATAGTGTATATTTGTGTTATTTTCATGCAGCTAGACAATATAAATGTCAGAGTTTTTTTAAATGTTTTCTTTAGATTTAGATCTCGTTCAGCCTACTTCATGTCAACCATATTGGGACAGTTTCTGCTCTGAAAGCATCAATTTTCTGGTGATGGTTGTGGCTTTTTTCACACTCTGACCATTTCCTTGTTGAAATGTTTCAGCTGCTGTTTAACCGTGATGTTTGTGGGAGTCATGGCGAGTTAAAAATAACGGGCTGAGGTGGAGACGCGGTCACGGTGTAGCTTCGAAACATGGAAACAAAACATGTTTTCTTTAACCAGCCACCACAGAAACAGCCTCTGTCAGGGCTGGAAACTTTAGTAGGGATGTACAACATGGCATGAAACTCATACCTGGTCGTAGTCCTCGTCGTTGAACTCGCGGTCCCGCTGCATTATCTCGTGCAGCCGGACCTTGACGCGGCGCTGGCAGCTGCTCAGCGAGTCGCTGTCGTTGTCCAGCAGCCCGTTCATGTTGGCGCTCTTCACCATTTGCACCAGGATGGGTGTCAGCTCCCCCTCCAGAGCCAGCAGGCCCTGCTCTCACACACACACACACACACACACATACGTACGAACACACACACACACGCGCACGCACACACGCACACACACACCACGCACACACACACACACACACACACACCACACACACACACACACACACACACACCACACACACACACACACACAATCTGTGTTTCTACACTGAGTGGAAAATGTTTCATTTTGTCTGAATCTCAGAATCTGTGCAGCTTAAACTGTTTGGGATCTGCAAAACTTCTGCTTCTATAAAATACAAAATAAAAAGTTTCAATGGTGCCACATGCAGGGCCGTTGCTAAACACAAATGCTTGGAGTTGGACCCACACTCTACTCTGGCCAAGTCCTGGAACAGGAATGATCATCGATTCTGTTTTTTCAGAGCAATTTTCTATATTTAGGGGAGGAAATTTCAGCTTCACTAAGGGAAAAGATTTGGAAAAAGAAATAATAATAATCTGACAATACCAACTTTCTTTCTCTAAATTTTGACTTTTTTCTCAGAATTTAGAATTTTTTTCTCAAAATTCTGACATTATACTCAAAATTGTGACTTTAATCACCAAATGTCAGGCTTCTGAGCTTAATCTCAAAATTGGCCCCAATCCTCTTCTGTAGATCTTATTGAAATGAGAAGACAAACAAAACCCAAATCAATAATATGTAACAATACAGAACTAGAACAAAATCACCAAGTTTCTGGCTTTGCAAAGGGAACAGACTCATATAAGCATGACACGCTTTGCTTTCCTCAGGAAAATTAATCAGGAGGAGATTATTTCCAGAGATTTCTAGAAAAGGTCTGGAAATCTGCAGATTAAAATATCAATCTGCTGATTAATCTTAATATTAATATTAAGTAAAAATATCAATCCTGCTTCTCTGGTCCCCAATTTCCAATCATCTGAATCCAAAAGAAATCTGAGTGAACATTTAGCTTTAGATGGTTCTCAGGAACCAACTGGAGGTTAAAGCGTTAAATGCAATTTGTAAAATGTTGGAAACTCAAATATTTTTTCACACCCAGAAACACAGTAAATAAAACTTATTGCTGGTTCATCATCAACGTGATCATTTGCTGAATATTACAGAATACCTTTGCGAAGGCAGCCGCCGTCATCTGCACCCGGCCTTCGTCCGACGCGTAGATCTTCAGGTCGTGTCTGTAGGTGCTGTGTAACCGTAACAACCCGCAGCCCGGAAACCCAGCATAGTCTCCTACATCAAACCAGCAGGAATGGCGTCAACAAACAAGGATGCTGCTTTCTGAACACAATGAGCTTTTTCACATTTTGTTTCTTCACAGGATTTTATTGGGATCTTCTGTGATGAAGCAACAGAAAACCGCCACCAGAAGTTTTTCATTAAGCAAATGTATTTTCTAATTCTGATTTATGTAATTTTAAGTAATTTTCACCTTGACCTCCAGGGTACATGCAGCGAAAGGCTCTGCCCAGTTCCTCCGCTTGCACCCGGCCAGCAGGAGTCAGCTCTCCTCCCCACTTCAGCACCAGCAGCAGAGACTGGCCTTCCTTACGCGTGTCTGAAACGGACCGAAAATTAAAAACTGATATGGACATAAACCGTAAAGCTGCAGGGTGTAACTATATTTAAAAAATGTTTATTTGTCAAAACTGATAACCTGTGAAAAAACAAAAGCTCCTTCACCTCCACCATGAGCTATGGCTGCAGTCAATATCCAATCAGAGTCAGGAGGCGGGTCTTAGTGCTGTCAATCAACCTTGTGAACATTAGTGGGCTAATGATGGAGAAACTCACCACTACAGGCAAACTGTTATTCACCATCATCCATGGCTATACCAACTTAGCATTCACAGGCTTGATTGACAGCACTAAGACACGCCTCGTGGCTCCGATTGGTTGTTTCTGGTTAGCACTGGGAGAAGGAGGAGAAGCTCGATTTGTTCACAGATCATCTGTCTCATGCCATACTGTCACAACATACTGACAGTTTCACCAAATATATAAAAACATATTGCTTATAAAAGTTGCAAACTGCAGGTTTAAATTAATGAACAAATAAAATGTGTGAACCTTCGTCTTCACTGGAGGTTTTCGGCTGCCCATGGGGCAGGTAAGTCAGCTGCACTTTCCTGTTGATCCCAGAGAAGTGACCATACCTTTAGAACCAGAAAAAGATAAAAATATAAAACTACTTCCAAAATTTCTCAAGCATTTTTGATTTGACTATCGTAGCTAATCAACATTAAAACTGTAAATTGGACCTATACAAATTATTTTAAGTGCAGAAATATTGAAACTTTAACTTTAGAGGCTCGGTTTCCACCAGCAGTGGTTAACTTGCTGGTGTTAACGCTGTCGTTTGTGGTTTATCCACCTTTTTCCTTCCACTTTCCTTTAACATACCATATTTCTGAACGATAAATCTCAAGTTTTTTTCATAATTTGGCTGGTTCTGCCACTCATGCATGTTTTTCCTCTTTGAAATCTTGGTTTTGACTATAAGCATTTGGCAATAAGTTAATGTCTCCAAGGTGACTGGAGAACAAGCCGTTTAAAATCTTCCCTATTTAATTTCCCTATTGGGATCATTAAATTACTTTTAAATTGAGTTAATTATTATGTCACGTTTCACGGCCACTGCGCCGTTACCCAGCAACCCTCCAGCAGGATTGGCCGGCTTTTGTTGTTGACTCACAATCCAGAAACCACTTGCTGCATTCCTGTTGGTTGTGCAGGAGGCTCTGCTAATGCTTTTCAAAAATGTACAGTTGTATAATTACACATCTGCTTGGAGCCATTTTCAGGATTCAAAGTGACAAGATGCCTGAAAACATCTCAAAAATCAAATTATCTAAAGATGATTTTGTTTAAAATTGTAATGAACATATTTTCCAAAGGCCATAAACGTATTCTAACCTGTTAACTGAAGAATAAGCGATTTTTAACCTGTGTTTTAGGAAAGCATGCATCATCTGTTACTGAACTCATCGCAGGCGTATCAGAAGAACTGCGACCTTGTAAAGATGGAATGGTTTCAATCACAATAGAAGGGACCAAGGTTTTTCATGAATCACTGCTATGACCTCACAGGTCTGCTTCCACTCTTTTCTCAGCAGATGTTTATTTTATAAACAGTGAGAAAACTGAGCAGCAAGCTTTTAAGGAAGTTTGAGGAGAACGAGAACAAAAACGTCCAACAAAAGCTGATTTATCACAGGCTGCAGCCATGCTTGTGCTTTTAATAACCTGCTAAGAAGTTGCCGTTTTCAGGACCTTCCAGGGAAATGAGGTTAATCATTAGACTTGCTTCACCTACATTTCTAAAACCGTCTTCAGCTGCTCCAGTTTGGACTTCTTCTCTTCGATCTCGCAGTCGTTGCGCTGCCCCAGTTCGATCAGTAGCAGCCGGGTGATGTCCAGCACCTCCTGTGAGACGGTCAGAGAGAGAAACCATCAGAGGAGCGGCCAGCGCTGACATTTCTGCACCTCAGACGTCAGGATCAACTGTGTCACCTGCAGCTGTTTCGGCCTCTTCAGTTTCAACTTTCCGGTTTTGTATCCTTCGTATTTTTCAAACAGATCAAAGAACCTGAAGGGAAACAAATGAACAGTTGGTCTTTCAATGTGGCGGTTAGTGATCGGGCTGCAGTGGGAAAAACTCACATGGGGTTGCGAACTTCCATCTTCATCTTCTGTTTGGGCGTTCTGTCTCCGTGACGGATAACGGCGATGACGGAGCGCAGCTCCATCCTGGCCAGTTTCAGAGTAAATTCATGAAAACATTTAAGCCACAGTAGCTTCGTCTTATTACAAATGTGAGCAAAACCTTTTTTAAAAAACAAAACAATGCAATTTCATATTTGTGGTGTTCCCATTAAATAAGAGACATGAATAAACTTATTCAGATGATAAGTCATTAAAATTTAATACGAGTGTTCATCATAGACAATCTATGATGACATATTATGGCCATTGTAGATAGAAAACAAAACTCAGAAAAGTTTAGATTAAACTAAGAATTTCTTTTAAAAAAGAAAACACTTTGTCATTGTAGCCATCAGACAAGACGTCAGCGTCTTCAGGCGTTGGAACGACACACCTCTGATATTTGGGAGAAATTAGTTTTGTTTGCAACCTTTCAGGAAAATTTTAGTCTGCAATTTATTTAGTTTTTTATTTTTTACAGCCATGGATTCAACACTTTCCAATGAGAAACTAAACTTTTATGATCTTTGCTATGCTGTCAGGCCTCTGATTTTCAAGGAAGCCATTGCCAACAAATAAGCTGCTGGAAAACAAACCGACGTGATGCGAAATAAGTTTTCATTGCAGTTCTGCAAAATGTACTGAAAAACCATCTTGTTCTACACAAAAACATTTTGCTTCTTCAAAACCGACATGTTTCCAGTAAGAAAATGTATTTTTGTCATTTCAATTTGCACAGTTTTAAGATAACCGGAAACACAGCCAGTGATGAGGCGAGTCCATTAATCGGGTCTTACATGGTTCCTGAAGTGGTGGGAACAATCGGGATGTCCTCTGCCTCCGTCGGGATCGACCAGGGAATCTGGAACTGAGGCGCCAACTCTCGCATCACGATGTTCCTGAGACATTTCATCAACACCAAAAGCTCAAATAAACACTCAGAAATGTTGAAAAGGGCAGGTGAGAGAGAAAAGCCGGTACCCGAGGATCTTGGCGCAGTCGTCGTAGTATTTCATCGAGTTCTTGACGAAGCTGAAACCGTTCACGTCACAAACGTAGGAGCGTCCGTTGGCTCGGAGCAGGTCGAAGCCGCACACCGTTTGCTGCGGAGGAAGAACAAGAGTAAACACAGATTAGGGCTGAAACTAATGGTTATCTTAATAATCAATTATTTTGATTGAAAATAAATAGCCAAACTCTGCAGTGGAAGCCGGTGTACCTTGAACGCCAAGCAGACTTTCCGGGCCACCAGTTTTTCCATGGCCGAGAGCATGACGGGGTAACGGACCTCCTTCCCCTCGCTGTCGCGCTCCACCTTCCCGTCCAGCGCCGGAGACTTCCGGGCCTCGGCGTGGGCGTAGTCCGGCCCGACGGTGTACACCTGCAGTCCGACACAAACCCCCAGCAGAACCAGCAGTCCTGTTACATCAGAGCTCCAAGTCCAACCAGAAAACTACGACCCGTTTATCTGCTGCAAAACTCATGAAGATCAGAACGTTCTGTGTGGCGGTTCTGTTGTGAGGTTGACAGTAGTTGATATGTGGCAACAGGGCCTACGATTAGAAATCCTCAAGTCCTACCTCACAAGATTCATGTAAATACATAAAAACATTATAAATTAGCTGTAGTCTGTGATTTAAACACAAATGTGAAGAGAAATCTATGTGAACAACCAATTAATAAGTGAATGCAAAAGATATGAGAGATTTGTTTTGCTTTAACCAGGTGAAGCTAAAACTTATAAAGACAAAGTACTTTCTAATAAGCATACATATTTTTTATGTAGTTTTGGCTCTGATTTAGTCTGGATACACCTGTTAATTGCTAAATTAGTTCATGAATATTTCATTAGTCGATTAATCACAATTAATTGCTTCAGCCCCAGTTTCCACCTTCACTGATGCAAGGAGGCCATTTTGGATCTCAAAGTCCATATCTGAAAAATGTCCGATCTAAATAATCCATGAAATTATTAAAATCCTTTTATTTATCTTATTTTTCTGAATGTGATGCGTGAATGCAAACTTCTGGCCGGGTCTGCAGAAGTCTGGTTATTCACACACAGAAACATGTCGGCCATCATCAGTGACGTTCCATGTGAAACACGCAGTGCAGAGCCGGCCTCCGTTCTGCTGCAGCTCCACTCCTGACAGCTTCCTGGGACTGGCGCCATTTGTCTCATTTTAAGGCCTTTTGTTTGTTTCTAAATGGTTAAATGGACCAGGTCTGAGAGTGAGCAATCTATGTTTATATGAAATAACTGCACTCCGCTGACATATCTCAGCGAGTTTTGTCCAAACCTTAACATCCGTTCCGTCAGTTGGCATGAACTCTTCGTAAATGTAGGAGCCAGTCTTCCTCACGCTGCTCTCTGGAGAGTAGACGCTGCTCCGGCTCCCGATCTGCACAAAGCAGAAACCAAATCAGTTCTTCTTCTTCTCTTTTCACACAACTTCTTTTAGAAACCGAGACGCTGGTTTAACTAAAATGTAAAAACTTGTATTCATTTGTAAAAAGAGCTGCAGGCTAAAATTACAGCAAATGTCCCAGAGGATGAAAAAAGCCGTAAAACGCAACACAGAAGCGATAGGAGTGCTCTTATTTTGAAATATTTAGAATTTTCTGACTGGAAAATGTGTGGAGACAAAATCTTACATAGAGAGAAGAAATCTTTTCTGACTCCTGATCAGCTTGTTGCATTTTTAAGAATCTGTTTTCTTTCATCTCTCCTCAACAGACGCATTTCCATAAAAGAAACTTTTTTTTGTAGTTTGGCTCAGTTACTGATCTGAATGGGTTTTTTGACTGTACATCAACCAATTAATCACAAAAAAAAAAAATCTAATTTATCGTTCCAGCTCAAAATTTTTATTTCTCTTCTTCTGTATTATTTATTTTTTATTTACGGAAGGAGGCCCCCAGATGGTCAGACCGATCTGAGGGCCACTGGAAAAAAAAATGTCAGAAAATATTTTTTTCAGTGGCTCAGAAAAGGTTAAGTAAGAAGAAAAATCTGCGGTCCAGAAAAAAAACAAAAAAAAGTAATAATTCTGACTGATGGGCGCCAGCAGCAACCAATAATAATAATTTAAAATATAGATATATTTATATATTATAGTTATATTCTTGACTTTGAAAGCACTTAATTAAAGTCACACTGGAAGTCTGCGTATAATAAGAAAGAGGAATGTTTGCTGCCCGTATTTTGGTCAGACCGATCTGAATTACTAAACAAGTCATGAATGTGGAGGTCACGACCTTTCTGAAGAGTCTCTGGCTGCCGCCGCCTGCTGATGTGGGGTAGTAGATGTAGACGTTGTGGTCCTCAGCACAAACGGGCTTTTCCACAAAAGGTTTCTGGAAGATTTCCCCGTTCACCTCCACATGGTCCTCCCCTTCCACCAGGTTACACTCTGAACACACACACACACGCACACACGCACGCACACACATTAGGCTGTACGATATGGCTGAAAAACTTTTCATGATTAGGCCCGTCACAAAAACAAATGTTGCTGGACGATAAGAAGAGTTAGTTGATTCCAACACTAGCAGTGAGAGAATATTCTATGGATATTGATCTATAGTGATCTGTCATTATTGATTTATTGTCTGGCCGAACACACACAGAATACACTGAGCCTGCGGCGTTCACTGCTGAGGCCTGAGAAGAAGCTCTCCTAAACACGTAAAACATCTGATCCGAGTGCCAGAACCTTTATGTCACAGAACCTAATGAGGGAAACTCATCCCTGCAGAAAATCCAGCACTATATTTATCCCATAGCTGCCACAGAACCAGAACCCGGCTGAATAAATGATGCCTGATACAATAAGTTCAGAGCACAAACGGGAATATGAGGCTGACCTTCTGGTTTATCTGGGTCGCGGTTCAGCACAGCGTAACGCGGCAGCTCGATCCCCTCCTCCTGTATGATCCGATACACTTCTCTCCTGGAAAACACACAAAAAAAACCCTGATGATAAATAAAAGGCACCAATAGATGTTTGTTTTGTTGGAGCCTGGAAGGGAGAGGTAGATGCACCTGTCCTGAATGTAGTACTGCATGTTCAGGTCGTTGATGAGCAGAGGGCTCCTCAGTTTGGCGTAGCTCACCGCCTTGTCCAGAGGGAATCCTACAAAAAGGAGACACAAAAGAAACATTTTTAAACCTTTAAGATGGGGAAACTTATTAATTAAAGCTGCATTGTAACTTACGGAAAAAATATATATTCTTTTACATATTTGTAGAAACTGTCGGTATGGTAGAAGACAGATAATCTGAAAAATTTTTGCTCTTCTGCCTTCTCTCAGTACTAACTAGAAACAACCAATCAGAGTGAGGAGGCGGGTCTTAGTCAATCACCATCTTGTGCGGCATTGCTTGTTCCCTCTCCACTCCCCCCGTCAGCAGATCTTATGCTAGTGCTAACACCAGTTAGCACAGCTACTGATGATGTTGGAAAAACGGTTTTCCTGCCTCTGATGATTGACAGCGCTAAGACCCGCCTCCTGGTTCTGATTGGTTGTTTTTGGTACATTTTCTCAGACGGCGTCAGCAGCTCAGGAAGAAGGTGGAGCAAATCCATCGCTTCACAGTTCATCTGTCTCATATTTTTTACAAATTTGTACAAAAAAACCGCAACATACTTTTGACAAAAGTTACATACTGCAGTTTTAAAGACATTATCTAAAGTTGATTGATTTTATTGATCGACTAATAACTAACTGATAACATAAATTTTTCACAATATGCTGAATTAAGCGATTTTAATATTATTTTGTGTCAGCTGCATTAAACACTGCCTTAATAATCAAACAAATTGTGGTTTTCTCACATTATTAATATTAGTCATGTAACAAAAAAAGAAGCTTTTAGGTTGTTGAATAGAAAAATAGAAGCTAAAAGAATTAAATATGTGAAAAGCTTCATTCCCCATAAACAGATATTAACACAGTATTGTCTGTGGTTGCTCCTGAAGGAAAGTTAACACTTTGCTCCATGAAGTACATTAACTCACCTCAGCCCTCAAAATGAACAGTGCCAATTAACGTCATGTTTTTTTTAAGGATGACCAGCAGCAACCAAACTACAATACTAGGACTAAACGGACGTTGTTAGTTAATCGACTGGAACTAATTTTAAATTGATAGTTAATCATAAGTTGATTAATTTCTTGCATCCGTAGAGGAAACACAAGCATTCAGACAAATATCAGCAGACAGTGCAGATTAAACATGCATGATTTGCATGTTGACCAGTTTGTCAGTATGCATGCACTGTGGTGGGAGGGGTGGCACCTTTGGAGTGGAAGGAGATGAGGCAGTCGCACAGCGGCCATTTGTCCACAGGCTCGTTGAGGATGGTGTCCTCTGGGAAGATGACCACGGTGATGTACTCGAACCGGCACAGCCTCTCCAGAATCTGGGTCATTGGCTTGGACTTGGACTTTTTCATCATGCAACAGATCCCCACCACAATCTGTCGCTCCGGGGGCTGAGCGGGGCGGAAACAGATCAACTCAGAAGGCCTCAGCTTTCAGTGTATTTATTTTATTATTGCTGGAGCATATTGTTCTTAAAACACGATAATTAGAAATATCAAATCTGCAAAAAGAAGACATTGATTCAGTGCAGAAAACAATAAAGAGCAGTGACCTATTTTCAGTTTTCTGGCAGAAGCAATGACATTATTCAGTTAACAGGCTTCCGGAAGAAAAACAGATATGAGGCTTTTTCCACATCATCATCTTTTGTTTTACACTGCAGCCATCTCCTTTTCGGGCGTCTGCAGCTGAAAATAAAATCTAAATCTCCTCCAGCCCAAGCAAACGGTTAAAATCACTGAAATAAGTTCTGAACTTTTTTCAGTTTCATAGTCTTTGAGCATAATTCATAACCTTTCACAACATCTTTGAATGGCGCTAAACTGGAGCCATGAAGTAAAAAAAAAAATCTGAAACTGGGGGAAAAAAACCCCAACAAAATATGAAAAAAAAAAAAACTGGAAAAAAACAGCGCAAAATTTTATTTAGGGTCAGTTTTTTAAACAAACCTTTGTTTTGACACAGGAGCTTCTTTTAAGTCAATAATTTCTTTATATTGAGCAATAATTGCTCGTTTAATTGTCAAATTATTTCATTTATAAAAATATTTTTTATATATATTATAAGTTTAATAACCTTAAAATGGATCTGTAATTTTTCAACATCAAGAAATTATTTACTGAAATAATAATCTGTCTCGCAGAAAATTTATTTTTAATTTAGTTTTGTCTCATTGTAACTGTATTGACATATTTGCATTAGAAACTAGAAAAAAAATACTTTTTAGGATTTGGTGTTTTTGGTGCCCATTGCAGCACTTAGGCTGCATAATTACTGACCTTATTAGTATTTATTTACATTTATATGTTTATTAGCATGTGTGAATTTTATGAATTCAGGTTTGAGACTTTACCTTGAACTTGCCCCTCAGGGACAACTAAAGCTAACTGAATGTAGTGATTTTAAATAAGGAAACTCTAAAATCAGAAGCGAGACGCTCACCGTGTCCTCGTCGTCCTCATACAGGTCCATGTCTGTCCTCATGCTGTCCTCCTGCACCTCGCTGTCATCGTCCTCGCAGCCCACGAAGAATATGGGAGCGCCACGCTGGCTCTCGGGCTCTGACATCACAGTCTCCCACGGCTGCTCTTAGCATCCCACCGCGCCATCAGACACCAGCAAACGGCCGGAGCGGGCCGCCGATGGGAGGGCCCGAGGCCTGCGGTGAGGGACGAGGACCCCGCTGCTTCGACTGCAAGCAGAGGCAGATCAAGGTGGCAAGACAGAAAGGACGGGACTAAATGAAGAGAGAGGCTGCAGGGTTGCTTCGTCTTTTATTTTCTAGTATTGGTTCAGCTGATTGTGATTTTGTTTGGCCGAATATTCAGCAACAAGCTCCAGTTACACGACTGTAGTTCTTTCCTCCATTTGCAGAAACGATGGGCAGTCCTGCATGAACACCAAAAACAATGAAAAACATTATAAATACAGACATACATCATGTTTCTTTTTTTCACCTTAGTATCTAATACCATCATAATCAATCATATGATAAATTAAAACAAGCTCAATAATTTCCATCTGCACGGTTTATCGTTTTCCTCATAAGCAGTTATGAGTCACGGAAGAAAAACGTGAAACTGCTGCAACGCCAGTTACTGAGGAGGTTGTTGCTAGGTAACTGAAGTTTTAATTTAACTTATTGATTTATTGTCCAGCCCTAATTAAACAAAAAGAAACTAAAACTCTTTAGTTGCATCCCTTTTTGGTTACTGGCAACATGGAGACATCAGACTCATAATGAGATGTTTAGAGTTATAAAAATGCTCCTGCTGTTCTGTAGACATGTAAACATGAAGGAAAGACTAATAAAGAGCCCAGAGTCTTCAGATTTTAACTACCTGATGATTAGCAGCTTAAAGACAGGAAAGTCAGCAGACAGACCTGATTATTGTTTTGTGACATGTTACAACACTCACATATCAGGAGATTGCAGACTGGCTTTGCAGCAGTGAACATTACTGTTACTGAACTCAGCTCAACACAGCTGAGATAATAAAACAACCCTTCTGGGACGTCAATGCTGAGGAAAACAAACATGGCTGCCAAAAAAAGACCAAGATCCCCCTGAAGAATTTTGTTGTTTGTCTGAAACCACATCGATTTAATATCAATTATGTCTCATTTCCAGTGAAAAAAAAAGTCCAACATTTAACAATGCAACTTAGAACTGCTTATAATTTTTATTTAAGGCTATTTTGCTAACATTTGTTACCAACTAGTTTTACTTTGTTACTTTTGTCTTGACCTCTAAAGGTGATCAGATGTTCTTACATGTTAAGCCATAAGCACAAACACAGTACAAGGTGCCTTTGCAGCCTTGGCTCCTAAACTAAGCTTTATATATTGTGAATCTTAATTTTGGTTTTTTCAATTAAAAATGATCAACTTATTTTCATTATGTCTCACTAAACATGCAATATTTCAATGCAGAAGTAGAAAATATAAAGTTTTAGGTTGTTAAAAACTACCAATTTACCAAAACAAAGTTTCTTTTTGGATTAAATATTTTCTATTTTTGGTGTAGAAATGTTTATTCCCACCAACAAGAACAAGTTTCCTTTAAAGCCCTTTAACCAAACTTAATGGATATATGAGAAACAAAAAACCATGGTTAAAAAATAAAAATATGTTGCGTAGTACCAAACATTTTCCTAATCACCATTTCAAAGCTTTTGGACATTAGACCATTAATACAAACCACTATAAGAGATCGTTCCTGCCAACAGCTATCACTGTAGCAATAACTCTGGAGAAATTAAATTAACACGAGTTACAACATTTATTTTCCCTTTAATTGATTTTTGAATCTGAATGCCTGAAAGACTGTGCGTTTCGTATCAGTCAATATGAATAATTGTTGATATCAATAACTAATTCATTAGGATTTTACTGCCAAATAGGTGGCAGGATCTTTACTGTTTCATCCAGTTTTCACTCCCTGATGTTATTTTTTTGTTTTTAAGCAGTTATGAGGCACAGAGAAAAAACCTGAAACTGTTGCAACGCCAGTAACTGAGGAGGTTGTTGCTAGGTAACCAAAGAGTGGGTGAGTTAGTGAACACCACCAAAAATCAGTGAATTTATAGAATATTCTATCATCCGTTAATATTGATTGTGTGTATCGCGATACATATTGTAATTGATTTATTGTTCGGTTCTAACTGAATGTAATTTGAAGTTACATTTCATTCAGATTTTGGTTTATTTTTAAACTAGACAACCCAGGAGGATTGATTACTGACTTCACAGTCAAACGTAGACAGTCAAGTTTTTTTACGTCACTTTTATTTTTGCTATGAAAAGGAGCCAGGGCGATTTAACAACAGCTAAATATAGAACAGTAATTTTCTAAGGAGTCTATTGTATGAAAATGTGGCTCTCACCCAGCAGGAAGACTCTCAGGGTCATTTTAGTTGGTTTCATAAACTCTCACATTCAATGAGGCCGGATCTGAACTACTGTTAATGGAAATTTAAAAAAAACAGCTATTATCTAAAATAAAGAACAGTTTTTAGTTAGTAGGGGAAAAAATGTAAGTGACTTTTCAGTGGTTGCTCTTTGACCACCCAAAATCAGTCACTAATTACCTTTTTAGCTGCCTGGCCTTTAAAGATCCGGCTTCAGTCACTGATACTTAACTTGACCTTGACTCCTGGATTTTATGTCTGCTTGACTGCATTCATTTCTATACCTGAACATAAACTAGATTGTTTTGAGATCACTTTTAATGTGAATTTGTGGCCTATAAATAAAGTGAAACAATTTGATTTTGTTATTTTGATATAATACTATTACATGGTTAACACAGCACTGGATGCACCAGTGCAACTCAGGTGCAAAGTTGTTGTTGTTGTTGTTTTTAAATCACTGTCTATTAAGGGAATATTGATTTGTAAAAGATTAAATAACCAAATAAACACAAAGTTATTTGAATTTGAAGCAGAATTGCACAAGATGTGTAATATATCTGAAGTAATTTTCCATAACCTATCAAGTCTATTATAAAGTTCATGTGTCTCTGATGCCAGGAAGAAAGTCCTCAGTTTTTTTTTTTTTTTTTTTTTTTTATTAAACTCTGGTCATAATTTACAAATAAATCATAGCATATTAGGAAAACAAGCATTTTGTAATATTACTGAATATTGTAAATAAATTGACTCCCTGCCCTAGTTATTTATTTATTCTATAATAAATTAGCAAAAATAATTATATTGTAGGAATTTAGTAGTTCACAGGAAACAAAAATAGATTATGAAAAGGAGTAAATGGAAATATGAATCATTTAGTCTTCATTCAAATTAGTTAATAACTACCAAATTAATGATACTTGTCCTAAGCTGTTAATTGACTGTGTACGAGTGTCGAAGTAATTAAAAAGGACTTTAGTCGCGTAAAGAATGAAATTTCAATGAGTTGAAGGGGAAGCGCCATTCATCTGGCTCTACATTAATGGGCCTGACACCTTTACCTGTGCAAGAAATGACGTTAAGGTGACGGATTAAATTAAATATGAGAGAACAGTTTTTAGCACGGGAATATTAATGCAATGCAGTCGATATTATTACTACAGAAACACATTAATTTACGCAACGAACATCGGAACGCAACTTGACTTTACACTGTTGTAAATAAAAGAAAACATAATTTAAAACTGTCATTGTGAATTTAAATGCCACCTTCATTGTTTCTCGTTTTGGAAGCAGCTGTCCTGCGCTAACGTTAATGTTGACGACATATTTTAGCTGCTGTTAGCTTGCATTAGCATTCGACTAGCCGCTAATTCGGCAACGTAAACAGGTCTCCCGCTGCCCTCACGTCAGAATTTAACGCCAATACGACATGATTCCGCAGATATCAACCCTTATCGCTTCCCATTTATTACCTTTCATCAGCAACAGGAGGTAAAATATTAAACTTACGGTGCCATAAAAAGGTCTTTTGCTACTGCTGCTGCTGCTGCTTTGGAACGCTCGACTCGCTGTTGTTGACAGTTTGCATGAAGCCAATTTGACAGATGGATGATTGACGTCTGAAGCAGCCAATTAGGAAGAAGTTTTGTTTGAGAAGGCGTGGCTAAAACCCAGCGGGGCCAATAACAAATGGCCAAGGCCAGTGGGAGAACGTCGGCACCGCCTACAGGTGAAAACGAGGATTACATCTTCTTTTCAATAAAACCATGCAAATATAGCAGCTAAAATAGGATAAATAATAATTTAATGTTAAGAACTGAAATAACAGATAGAATAATAATTGCTTGTTATTGCATAAAAACTTCAGTTTCACTAAAAAAACATCAAATTTCGTATTTTTTGTCAAGTTTCTAAATATCGTATCACACTTGACATAAGACAAAACTAAAAGGGTATTTTTCCTAGATAGTACAGACCAAAAATACTGGGTATTAGTAATGACTACTGTCACTACTGTAGTAATAACTACAGTAGTGACAGTAGTTTTTTTTTTTGTTTTTTTTTTTTTTTGCAGTTACTGATACTAAAATCCAGATTTGCGGTGTGATCTTGTCTCCATACAGCAGGACGATCTGCTGCTGCTGCATGAAGTGCCAAAGCTGATGTCTTCGCCGTGATGATGCATGTCTGCAGAAGGCTGTTATTGGGGCTATGAAAGGGGCATTCTGGTTTACAAGGCTCTTCTGTGCATAAGCTGAACATGAGGGGTAGGCGCTGGGCGGGACTGCTCACACAAATACCATAACTGTGAAAATAAAAACAGTAGAACGTGCAGTTTACCTCTGCAGAGGACAAACTGCACTGTCTGCAGTGAAGATGAAGCTTCTCTGCTTTCTTTATTTGTTAAAGTTATTGACTTTCAATAATTTGAAAGTCAGAGCAGGACAGGAGTTATTGTTTTGAAAACAGTTCTGGCCTTTGCTTTTGGACTCGGCTGCCGTCTCTTCAGGAGGCGGCAGACATACAGTTTCCATTGCTTTTGGCTCAGATGACCGTGTCGTACCACCGTCCCCCCCTGCTAACAGACATATTCCTGCAGCATGATGCTGCCGTCCACAATTCATGAAAAATACTGCATTATTTTCAAAACATTTTATATCAAAGCCTGTTTTAATTTAAAACTTAATGGAATATGAAAACGTATGCACACTTTCATGTTTTGTCACATTGAAACCACAAACCTGAAGAACCAAATATAATTTGCATTTATATTTGTGTAGTTTACTCAATTATTTAAAATTGTTGAGAAACTGCCATTTTGTAAAAAAAAAAAAAAACAACTATACATTTGACACACGTTACAAAGTAATTAGTTTGCACTTTTATGTGGTACAAAAGTCCCAACTGGCAGAGATGGGCTGAATTTGTTTGGCAAAGAATAATGCGTAAAATGTCAGTGTTTGTGTACAAAGCTGATAGGAAGAGACCCCATTTGTTTCTGTAACTGCAGTGAACGGAGGTTCAACAGATGGAAATTCACGGTAGGCTTTTATTTTTAATTTGGAAAAAATCCCACATAATACTTTCCCTAAACTTCATAATTATGCTGTTTTGGAGTAATCTATTTTGCATGTTTTTATTCTTCTACTTGGGTTCCATCTGCTTCTAAAAAAAAAAAAACAACCCAAAAAAAAAAACCATCCAGTTGTTTTTTTGTCAAGAAGTTAATGTGTTTTCTGGTGCCTGGAAAATGAGCCATTTCCAAACCCTTCTGATTGTTTCGTCACATTGTATGAGCACAGCGCCGTTACCTAGAAACCCCAGCACATCACTTAGCAACCCAAGTGGTTTGGTTTGGTTTACAATGGCTGCTAGAAAACTGCTGGAAAAGTGTTTTTTAGTTGACTTGCCGTTCAGAAACCTCTTGCTACGTTCTTGTTAGTTGCGCGGGAGGCTCCAATTCTGCTTTTCAAAGATGTGCAGTTGTATAATTGCAGATGTGTCCTTTGAGTGAGGGGGGCGTCGCCAGAAACAGCTTATTAGAGTTTAAAGAGCAGGAGGTCCTAAAACAAATAATTTTGAAAGGATCCAAGTAAAATCTCATTTCTTGGAAGAATGATTTTGTGTAAAAAATGAGTAACGAATATCTTTTGTATCTCCCATAAAATTATTCTAACCTGTTCAATTAAGCATATGTCAAATTTAAATCTCAATGTCCATTTTCATCTTCTTTACTTTTTTATATGAATGTACTTGTGTCTTTAGTAAAGGTGATGATGGTAATGAATAGTTTTCCAAGGGTCTGTAAATACGGCTAATGAAGCTATTGAGAGTGATCCTCAGCTGCTGAAACACAAACAGTCAAACCCTCGTTAACCTTCCTGTTTCTCTGAATTCGGCCTTTCAAACAGATTGGCTTTGTTGACAGAAAATTCCTCCAGTTTGTCAAACGGTTCAGTCATTTCACCCGACCTCAACTCCAGTGTAAACACCGTGGCTGGGGGACACACCTTATTCCAAAATATCACCAAAAAGAGGGGTGGGGAAATCTAAATATGGCGAGGAAACTTTGAACAACTTTGAACAGATGGAGACATAATCTAACTGTACACAGACTCCATAAAAGGGTCACTCAGTTGGGCTTAAATTCACTGATTAGCTTTTAAAATGCATCATTCTCCTGATTCCTGAATAAGGAGCTAAATTAGGGTCATAAAGTTTGTTCACAAAAAAAAAATTAACTGAGAAGAAAACTTGAATCTGACAGGTATTTTTGAACTTTTTTTCAGTTTCAAAATGTATTTTTCAGCTTCAAAATGTTTGACAACCTGCATTTTTTTTCAGTTTCAAATCTTTTTTTTTTTTCTTTTAAACAAACTTTATGGCCCCAATGTAGCTCCATACCTGAGTCCAGCATCCTCACACATTATGAAGGTTGGAGCAGCGTTTTATAGAAACAACAGAAGTCCAGTGTGTGTTCCTGCTGATTAAATAAGCCCTGGCTCGCTTGATGCCACTTAAACTGAACAAACTCCAGTCTTTGGGTAATTAGGGTTCATTTGTTGCTGCGGCGACACAGTTGTAAAGCCCATGAACTTGCTGTAATTACCATTTCCTGTCCTGCCTTTGCTCAGTACAACTGGACTGAAAGAGCAGCTTTGTGTCCTCTTTTGGGAACTATTTTCTCTATTTGAAGACAGAAAGAAAGTTGAAAAGGAGAAGAATGATAGCTTCCTATCTGAGAAGGTTTTGGCCAAATCATCATCCGTCATTTCTGCAGAATTTGATTTGGCCACTTTGCCATTTAGAGTCAGGAAACAGAAGCTACAAATGAGAAGAAACAGCTGGAAGTGAAAAGAGATGATTATATAACAGACTAACTCCCCATCAAAACCTTATAACTGCAACTTTTTACCGCTTTTCTGCACACAAAAAAACTAAAATTAAGGCAAATATCCTCCTTCCCTTTCAAAATAAAACAGCATGGTTTTCCATGTTTTCTCTGTGTTGTGTTGTGGTGAACAGTCATGAAATGACACAAATGCTGCTGCCAGCAAAGAAGTGAATATAAGATGCTTAATTACCCTGCAGATAAAAAAATAAATAAATTTGACAAAAATCAAACAACGTAGGAAAATATGAAAATAAAAGCCCTGAAGCTGCTGGTTTTATTTTATCATTATTATTTTTATTCACTTCTTTTTTTTTATTATACTTTAAAAACAACCATTTTTAATGTTTAATTTTATTATTACATTTCATTTGTATTTTTGTAAGAATTGAATTAGTTTTAACTTCTATTATTAATCTTATTATTTTTGCTTCGTTTTAGTAGAAACGATTTTGAGATCAAATGAAATAATTTTTACATATATTAATTACTGTAATAATTAATATATGTCTTCAACCTTTATGATCATTATTATAATTTTAATTATTTTACATTTTTATTAGAATCATTTCAGTGACTGTGAGCTTTTATTGTGAAAGTTGATTCAGTGCCTCAGCCTGAGCAGCTTCATGGTTTCTCCTCTCTGAGGTCTGAGAGCCGGACCCGGTCCAGGACTTTTTCCTCTGTGTTCAGCCAAGCATCCAGAGCTGCTGCTGCTGCTGCTGCTGCTGCTGCTGCTGCTGCTGTCGGTTCTGTTGTTTAAACTCAGAACCAACAACAAACGGACCGGTCCAGCAGAAACACACCAGAGACAAAACATTCCACGTCAGAAACAGGTAAGCCAAAACTTTTTCACTGGATTCATTGGGATGAAATATGTCTGTAAGCAAGAGTTGCTCCAAACTGCTGCACAGACATGAAAAATGTCATGGTTATAATCTATACTTTAATATAATTATCATTATTTTTAACATTTTGTGCTTCTGGTCAAAAGTCTTTTTATGGATTTTTGCAGCTTTTTTCACCCATTTTCTGTAAAATTTTCAACTTTTTCAGTGTCTAACTTTTGACATGAAAAACATTTAGGCACAAGTCATTGTTAGACTAAAATATGTCTGACTTATGAAGTACATATGTCTTTAAGTTCTCTGTCACGTTTCACAAATTCAAGACATTCCAATCTGTATCGTCAAAGTACAGAAAATCTGTTCAGTTTGACAGAAAATCCAACATGTGATTGTGAAAAAGCTGCAGCCTTCAGACCCAGATCCTTTCAGAACCTGGATGGATCGGATGCCTGATCCTCTTTCTTTTGTTACTGCAGACAAACCGGACATAAAAACATAATCTTCAGAACAAAATTAGACCAAAAATAAATAACTCTGAATCTTTTTTCAACTCCAAAGAAAAATATTGTATATCTCATTCCAAAATCCACATAAATAAATGCAGCAAATATTGAATAAACAAATGAATATAGATAAACATAAATAAATACATTTTAGTTGCAGACAGTACCTTTCCATTTCATTACGATCTACCAGAAGAGCAGTAAATTGGCAGTAAATTGTGATTAGGATCATTTTAAAGTCTGGAAGGAAAACTGTCCCAGTGTCACTTCCTGTGGGACTTTAACTATAAAAAAATACATTAAAAAATTCCTTAAATTCTCCACTTCCTCTAATATTCACCATTTTTAACTCATATTTGACATAAAAAGAAAAAAGTCACTTATTTTTGTGTGTGAGAAGAAAAAGAAGTAAATGTTGCAGAAACAGTTTTTTAAAAATTAAAGTCATAAATAACGAGCAGATTTGTGTCACAGAGGCTTAAAAATCATTAAAAAGAAGAAATTAATTTCTGCCCAAAACTGAGAAAGTTTGATATTAATCTGAAGAAATTTTCTACAAAAAAAACTTGGAAAGTTCTATTTTGACTATGGAAATTTTATGAGTTTAAAAAGTAAAAAATCATAAATTTCATAGATTTACCTGTTTTTTCAAAAATATTTCTAATTTTAGTCTCAAAATTTGTTTTTTTCTGGAAAATTTCTCTTCTTTGTTTTTGTCTTTTCATATACATTGACCAACCCATTGTACAACTTATTCAATTTAAAAAATTTTCAACCAACATTTGTTTTTTGTATTCTCACATATAGACATTTTTTGTCTTTTGCATGTTAATGAGTTAAAACGGTGAACAGTAGAAAAAGTTTCAGGTTTTAGCCATTTTCAGTATTTTTTTCCCCATATTTCAGCGTTTAAACAAACAGATTTAACACTGTTTATGTGTGTTACACTGGAAAGCGCTGGAGCACAACTAATGTGACATAAATGAAACGCCTCATCCCAAATCCTGCTCTCAACAGGAAAAAGGTATCACTTAAAAAGGATGAAAGTCTGCCTCCGTCGTGTGTCACGTTTTCCCTGTCCTGCCGCCTGAACGTGGGCAGTGTTGGGACGTGATGGAAATGTTCTGGGGGAACGTGGAACATACATGCTGCTGTCTGCAGAGGCCTGGTGCCGTCACCACGGTTAAAGCATTCTTCACGTCGGTGCCACACCCGGTCCAAAGGAGGCGTTTTCACCCCGACGTCACTGCCGAGACAAAAACAAGTTACATTAAATAATCTGGACAGCTGAAGACATGCGAAGGCCAGAAAATGTTGATCTCATAGAAGAAAACTAAGTGAAATCCAGAGCTGGTTAGTAGTGACAATTACTGGAGTAATATTTTGAAAAACTTTTACTTTTAGGAGTATTTTTACTACACTGTACTTTTTTACTTGTATAATTTTACTATGAAGTATCTCTACTCTTACTTGAGTAAAATTTCTGGATTCTCTGCCTACTAAAGGAAAAACAAACATGTTTTAACCAAAACGTCACTCAGACAGTTTTTGCTAAAGTTCCACAGTTGATTATAGTTGTTTATTAAAGAAAACTAATTAAGAAAAATATTAATTTTTTGTTAGTGACATGAATTATTGTCATTTTCATCCTTAAAACACCAAAATTTCCACTTAACTTTATATTTTTGTCCATCTGATGATGTAATATTTAAATATAAAATGGTTGATAATTGACCAGTCAGTGCTTTTGTTGATGTTTCACCAAAGACGTTTTACTCTTACTTGAGTAATTTCTTGGACGGCGACTTTTTACTTTTACTTACATGAGTCCAAGTTTTGGGTGACCTGCCCACATCTGGTAAAATCCAACCTTCAGTGCATTTTGGTTGAGACTGAATGAAAACCCATTTTCTGTCTTTATGGCATCAGACTGGAATTAAAAATATCAAGTTATTTCCAAGAACTAAGAAAAGGGCCTTTGGAGATTAAATTCCAGATTATTCCGAAAGCATAGTTGAAATACAGCAAGTTTACGCAAATGCAGCGCAAAATGCAGCGCAAAAAATGCTGCGCAAAAAAAGCACATAAACACGTAAATTGTCAGAGTTGCACATAGTGCGACAGACTGGGGCGCCATGCCAAAGAGGGTGCCAAACAATATGTTACTTATTAATTTTCCATCTCTATGCACCTGACTTTATATACAATATGAATATTAATGTTAATATGTAATAAGATGTTCTTTTCTTTCCACCATTTTAAGGTAAAACATGTTGAAGTGGACCGTGATCCTGTCTTTATGTTTGAATGTCTCCTCTGCAACATTTGACTATCTATACGAGCAGAGATCCTTCATGGGTAAGAAATCCATTTTTTCTGTGTTTTTAACTTTCACATTTATTCTGACATTTAAGACATTTCAATTAAATTTTTCTGTCTTTTGTTGTGATTCTGGGACAGATCCGGAGGATATTCTGACTGTGAGCATTCCTCTGGAGGGCTTGCAGCGTCCTCTGCTGGGAGAAACTCTGCTGCTGCCCTGCTACTTTCAGGTCGTATGTCAATCGTTTTTGTTTCTGGATTTTAATCTGCTTTAAAAACTATTCAGTGCATGTTAGCATGGCTATTGCCTTTATACGGGATTTCATCTCTGAGTTTTGAAATATGACATAAATTTTCTGCCCTGTTTTAGAATCATACCTGTAGTTCCAGCAATGGCAGTGGAGGAAGTGAATAAAGCTGTTCAGAGCGTGTTAGCCACGCTTTCATAAGTTTAATTAACCTCTGCAGCCATCTTGTTTGGCTTGGCTCTTCTCTCTTTGCACTGGAGAATGGTTGTTAATAGTTCAGAACTAGAACGTGCCAGAGGAACTATGCATCCTGTCTGGTCATTCCGCCAGATTGACTGGGATCCCTGGTCACCAGATTAGAGTTTAAAGGTAATCACGGATTGGGATCCCCCAGAATGACTAGCACTGAAGAAATTGGATGACTCAGTTTTCTGTGAAAATGTGCCGCTTTGACTTGATCGTTATTTCTTTTTTGAAAGTTGTACTGGCTCTTGGACAGTGGTCAGCCAGGGAAGTAGCCCAAGAGGTCATTGGCCAGGACTTGACCCTGTAATGGCCATAGGGCTGCACACTCTGCCCCTGTGGCTCCCCAATCTTGGATCTTCTTTTTTCATATCAAGTAAACCCCTATTTGTCCATTTGTAGGACCACTCTGCTGAAGATTCTGCTTCCTTTTCCCACCGTATCAAATGGAGCTATGTCACAAAGGAAAAGGCGACTACCATTCTTGTGGCTTTGGAGAGACAGGTCCGCATCAGCGAAAGTTATCTGGACAGAGTTCAGCTGAGGAGCTACCCCCAGACTCCAACAGACGCCAGCATCACAATATCAGCGCTACGTTCCAGTGACACGGGAGTGTATCGCTGTGAAGTTCAGACTGGCATTGAGGATGCCTATGACATTGTGCATGTCCTTGTTCAAGGTACTCAAATTTCATCAAGTTGGTCATAATTCACCTTAAAGAATAAGTATATAGCAACAACAAAATCCCTCCACTGGCCTCCTGTTTGTGTTGGTCTTGGACTGATTATACCTGAAGGTTTTTTTTTTATTTAACAGACATGCTTCTCAGAGAACAGCTTACTCTGTGTTTCCAGGGTCAGAACGAAACAAAGGGGGCAGCTTTTAGTTTCTATATTCCTCATCTCTGTAGCCAATTCTGACAACACCTGATAACTGAAACTGTTGACTCCTTCAAATTAGAACAAAAAGCTTCCATTGTTTTTAGTGTTCATGTATTTAGAGTTTCCTTGTATGAATGATGCTGTACATTAAATATTTATCCTGCCTTGACTGTTTTAGGCATCGTGTTCCACTATCGGCCCTTTATGGGTCGCTACACTTTGAGTTTTGAGAAAGCGAAGGCAGCATGTGCCCAGAACAGTGCAGTCATTGCTTCTCCAGAGCAGCTTCAAGCCGCATTCGAAGACGGTTTCCACCAGTGCGACGCTGGCTGGTTGTCTGATCAAACAGTGCGGTGAGTAAGTCAAGCGACGAGCAACCGTTGCTCTCTTATCCAAATCTGTGACACATTTTGTTTGCATTTTATCACATTTGCCATATTCAATAGACACAGTTGTTTACAAAAAAGTGAATTAATTTGGGTATATTAGATTATCAAAATTTAAAGTAAATAACATACAAACCTTTTCTTGAAAGAGAAGGGTGACATTTGAAGATATAACTGTTGAAAATGTAGAGCAACAAGTATGAAATCATTTTTTCTGTCCAACAACAGGTACCCAATCCATGAGTCTCGCATAAACTGCTACGGCGACAAAGAGGAACTCCCAGGGGTCAGGACGTATGGCATGAGAGACCTCAATGAGACATATGATGTTTACTGCTTTGCAGATAGGATGCCAGGTACATAGTCTTGGTCCATGTTGTTTATTGACTTATTTTCCCCAACAGTTTCTGAAACAAACCTTCCTTTTCTGGAACAGGCAGAGTTTTTCACAGCACCTTTGCAGGGAAGTTCACCTTCTCTGAGGCTGCGCTGGCGTGCTCCTACCAAGGAGCTCGGCTGGCCACCACAGGTCAGCTGTACCTTGCATGGCAGGGCGGGATGGACGTCTGCAATGCCGGCTGGCTGAGAGATGGGAGTGTCCGCTACCCCATCAATATTCGACGGCCACAGTGCGGAGGGGGTCTGCTGGGGGTGCGAACAGTTTATCTCCACACAAACCAAACAGGATACCCACTTCCTGGTTCTCGCTATGATGCCTTCTGTTACACAGGTATACCAAGACTCTCACAAGATGGATCTATTGAAATCATTGTTACTTTGGAATATTACTTCTTATACAAAGAGGTCAGAATCCAGCAATGCTTATTAGATAGAGATGCCTTCATGTGCACAAAAACACAACACATGCTTTTCATTGTGTAACTAAACATATCTAAATTTCTGAAATTTGGATATGCAAGGAATGCTTGGAAAAAGCATTCCTTTTTCCTGGTGGGAAAGAGGAATGCTGTTTCTGTTTTCACAAGATGGAAAACCAAATCCTGACAATGCTGATCAGATGCCTATAAAGCAGTCGGTTAAAGACATTGCTGGTCTGGATCAATGACCTTAGAGAAGCAACTGCTGGTGCCCATCTATCTAGTAAGGGCTTATGGCCATTTCCTGAGTGTTAGATTATATGTCCCTCTGTTTAAGATGAGAAAGATTAACAAACAGAAAACACTTAGGGAAATCTTCCTTCAAGTGAATGTACCAGCAGATTTGCTCCAACATTTTTTCTTAGCATTGGCTGCACAATGCTAAGAAAAATTTCAAATCCCCAACAACAGCCTCCAAGAATCCTCAGGCCCCAGGTTGAATGTTGGGTTAATTATGGCTTGTTTGGAATAGATGGTGATATGAAGACCCCATTGCTACTAGAAGGAAACAACTTTATTGACAGACTAACACGTTTCAGCTTGTAAACATCATCTTTGGTAGTTGAAACTTACGTTGTGTCTTTTTCTATATTGTGGTGGTTCAATGAATGTTTGCCTTGGACTTGTGTCTTTAAACCAAAGTTTCTGTGTATTGGGTGTGCATCAGTAGTAGTGGAAGTTTTGGTGGCTGAATTATGACTGCCTGTGGACCAGAGATATACAAATCACTTCCCATAGTCCTTCTCGTCCCTTAGGAAATGTACGACGTTCGACTGCTGCTGGAACAGTCGAATGTCTGCTCCAGCAACACTCGAACAGTCATTCGAGTGTTGCTGGAGCCTTCATTTCACCAATCCTTTGACCCTATCCATGCACTTTGGGAGTTGGTGAAATTGTGCCTGAGACATTTTGGATCCCTTGGCTTGGAAAGGTTTCTAAATATTAAAATGGTGAGAGTGCATTGGGTTTGGAAAGTTGTATCTATAAAATCCTGGGGACAGCTAAAACTAAAGTAGCTTTGCTAGAGGATATCACCTTCAGTCACTGACTTGATCATGTTCTAGTTGAATTAAATGTGAGTCCATTGGTCTAACAGCCAAAACTTGGTAAGTCTGGAGCTTCAACATGAGTCCAAACACGGACATATTCTAGTCAATGTGTAGACATCATCCAGACTTTGCAGAAATAAATATCTGTAAATTTCCTTAAACTAAATCAATGCTGTAAAGATCATTTCTCCACATTGGTGAGAAACTGATGAAGTCATGCACAAAGACTTAGTTCCCAAACTGCCTTCACAGTTACACTTTTTGTTTATGCACATTTGGTTAGATCATAGATTTATGTTGATGAATACTTCCATTTCAGAGCAACCGTTTCTCACGGCGATTTAGTCAGGAAGCAAAGGTTAAAATAACCTATTTGGCTTCTATTTCCTAAGGGACGAGAAGGACTATGGGAAGTCATTCTATTTGCCTGGAATGGAAACCGGCTGATTTACCAAACATGGGTAAAACAAGCACCAGTTATCAGAACTGTGTTTGCAGTGGTGAAGATTGTGTCTTTAGCCCAACACCATGTCACAAATTCAAAACTATATGAGCTCAGCTGCTCTAATTTTAAAGCAGACAGCCCTGGCAGTGGCATGGACCCAGACAGAGCTCTGGCATCCATCGGGTGTAGTGTAACAACAACATGCCTCTGGGATTATTGCCAATAATGCTCGGCCTCTGCTGAAGCTGACAGATATTTGGGTGATAGATAACTATATTAAAATTTACTGTTTTGTGCAGCAGGAGCTGTTTAGTTGCTCTTAAATGTTTCATAACTTTCAGTCAATGTGTTTAGTAGGATTTTATTGAGATTGTTCTGAGATCTTGCCTGATTCGTTCCAGTTTAGTCACTTCTGTTATCTTCAGATTCCCCTGATGATGAGGGTTCAGGCGCAGACGAGGGGAGTGGTGTTGTGATTATTACCACAGTGACGAAGAGGCCAGAGATGTTCTTCAGCAAGACGACCACAGAGAGCGAAGCAGTTGGAGAGGTGGAGACCCAGCAGCCATTCGATCTGAGCTTCACCAACAGCCAGAAGCCCAACAAGCTGCCACTTCCTCAGCCAACAAACTTCACAGACTTCACCTTTGACCTTATTGAGGCCGTCACCAACCAGCCAGCTCTACAAAAGGAGCCCAACAAAACCTCTGTCATCTCTCCAGCAGGTCAGCAATCAAACTGTTGACTCTTGGATAATAACTGCCACCATCCGGACAAGCTGGACTTTCCTTCATTTCTTTAAAGTGGTTCAAGAATGATTAACATTCTTTCAAACGGGTTTAATATCTGCTGCAATAGCATAAGAAAACAAACTGAGTGATAAGTCAGTGTAAAGAAACAGATGTACAAGAACTTCAGAAACTATAAGCAATGGTTGGCTCACTTCTGCTAAGCCTCTGATAGCTAAGCTAACATTTAGTTTAGTGCTTTTGCTAATTTTAAATATGTTTAACGCCCTTACTGCTAAACAAGAAACCTATAGGAACAAAACAAAACATAAAAGGACAAGATATAAACATAAATACAATATCTAAGAGCGTTGTAAAACATGCAAATAGTAGATTGAACGTGGGTAGCACTTTATCAAGTTGAGAGGACCCCACATTCACCCATTCACATCTGTGGCTACATTGTAGTCTGACAGAAGTGACAGTGAAGGGTCATCAACCTGATTTAATTTAGTGCCTTAACATTAGCTCCCACTAAACACTGTGTTGGTACAGCATTTAAGCTTTGGAGTTTGTGCCAACAGCACTTTAGTTAGCGTTGCTCACGCTTGGTCAAGAAGACCAATGGTTTGAAATATTACTAAGGTCAGGCTGCCTGGGAGATATGTTAGAGATATAGTGAGGAAACTGGTGGTTCTAGCTTCTTCTTCCTTTAAACTGTAGGCGTGGTCTTCCATTACCGCTCACCCGCTGGCCGTTATGCTCTCACATTCGTTGAGGCTCAGTTGGCCTGCCAGGGTGTCAGAGGCTCCATGGCCACACCACAGCAGCTGCAGCAAGCATACGAGGATGGATACCATCAGTGTGATGCAGGTTGGCTTCTGGACCAGACTGTGAGGTAAATCCTAAAAATAGGTGTTTGAATCTCTAGAAGCAAATTGCTTCTAAAATGTAATTTCCATCTGCATAGGTATCCTATCGTATTTCCTCGAGAAAAATGTGCTGGAGATCTTGGAGATCAGCCTGGAGTTCGGACGTATGGCCTAAGACCAGCAGAGGAGAGATACGATGTTTACTGCTACACCGAGGAGGTCAAAGGTGACTAATGTCAGTCTTACCTGGTGAGTTCTCCCTCCAAGTAGGTTGTATAACCAAAGGTTTTCACTGCACAGGAGAGGTTTTTCATGTGGGATCTGCTGAGGGTTTCACCTACGATGAGGCTGCTTCTGCCTGTGAAAACCACAGTGCGGTTCTGGCCTCCACTGGAGAGCTCTACGCAGCCTGGAAACGAGGCTTGGACAAGTGCCGAGCAGGTTGGCTACTGGACCGCAGCGTTCGCTACCCCGTCAACAGCCCCCGGCCTGGGTGCGGAGGAGAGACATCAGGGGTGCACACTTTGTACTCTCCTCCAAACCAAACACACTACCCTGAACCTGATGCCAGATTTGATGCATACTGTATAAGAGGTAGACATCGACATGTTTTGGGTCAATGTTTATTAAAGTGGGATATTCATTACTTTCTTTTACCGATTCATCATTGCAGTTGGCTTTCTGTCAAATGAAACTGAACTGAACATCACAGATATCCAGAAGGCTCCACCTAACCAGACATTGGATACTGAAATATTAAGGCCTTGTAAGTTCAAATAATTGGTAGATTTTGGGGGTTTTACCCATGAATGTTAACATGTTTGCTTCACATCTTTTTTTTAGATGGTTTCTTCATCGTTCCTCCCATTCCCGTGGAGATTTCAGGTTCTGGCTCTGGTTCAGCAGACTTTGATTCAGGCTCTGCAGTAGATAATTCTGGAGTACAATTTAACTCAGGAGACCGGGTTACCTCTGGAGATCAGTCAGGATCTGGAGATCAGCCTGGATCTGGAGATCGAGTTAACTCTGGAGATCAGTCAGGATTTGGAGACCAGGTTAACTCTGGAGATCAGTCTAGTTCTGGAGATCAGCCTAGTTCTGGAGATCAGTCTGGTTCTGGAGATCAGTCTGGTTCTGGAGATCAGTCTGGATCTGGAGACCAGGTTACCTTTGGAGACATATCTGGTTCTGGAGGCAAAATCCCCATTGGAGACCAAGATGGGTATACAGACACTGTGGTGAGCAGCGGAGGATCCGGTTTGGCCAGTGCATCTGGTTCAGGATCAGGACTCAGAGTTGTTTTCTCTGGACCCGACATTGAAGCAGTAGAGGGATCAACATCAGGAGAACCTCAAGAGGCTGGAGAAGGAAACACAGATGTTCTTATATTTCCTTTGTCTGCAGCTGATTCTGGGGAACTCAGTGGAAGTGGAGATAAGTCCGAGTCTGGATCTGGATCTGACTTCATTGAAAAAGATGCTGGACATCTCAGTGGCATGGGTCACATCTTGGATCAGGAGTTGTCAGGTTTCATTGGATCTTTGTCTGGAAGTGGACGATCTGGAGACATTTCTGGAAGTGGAGATGCTCCGATCCTAAGAATAGATGACAAACTAATTGATGCAAAGAAGGAGTACAACCTTGATGGAGGTCCGTTAGATTTCAGTGGTTCTGGGATTCTCAGTGGGTCAACCTCTGAAAGTGACTCCGAGTCTCTTACTGGTGTAACTTTTATGGGTTCAGGCTTCACTAAACTTATTGGGTCACATTCTGGAGAACAGGAGGAGGCGACTGGGGATTTATTCTACAGCTCTGGACCAGAAAGTGGGGGACAGATGTCTGGATTTAGAATCTCAAGTTGCAGTTTTGAGTCTAGAGCTGGAGTTTCTGGATCTGGTTTCTCTACATCTGAAACATCAACAACCAAAGGTGAGGAAGAGGGCAGTGCTGCATTTTTCACTCAGGGTCTAATGATAGAAATACCTGGAAATGATAAGGTGCCTCTGGAGCTGGGAGAAAACTCAGTGGAGTACAGTGGAGAAGCAAGTGGCAACAATGGTTTCTACTCCGGGGATGGAAACAAGGACTTAGCTGACGATAACACCTTCATGTCAGGGGTTTCTTCTTCTGGAGATTCTTCTGATCCACTGGTGGTGGTCCCACCCGCTCCATCAGTTGACCCGGCACTAACAGAACCCATCATAAGAACAGAGGAAGATATTCATGGGACTGAACTGACGCACAACTCCAGAGTTTATGATTCTCCAGGTCCAGCAGTTGTCCCTGCAGGATTAGCAGCTCCTCCTGCAGAAGTCAAACCAGCTTTTGTACAAACACCATCTATCCGAGAAGGTAGGTTGACTTATCTCTTCTGCTTCTCTCTTTATGTTTGTCATTTTGTCTTTTTGAACAGTTGTTTTTTCATCAGTTCATATCTGACTTTTTGGGTGCAACTTGGTGACAATCATTTCGTGTCCACCACAGAGATGGTTCAGCGTGACAAATGATGATTTTCTTAAACATGCATATGTTATATAATCAGCACATGCAGTGACATGAGACCAGTTTAAGGGTGTTCTAGCACCTGGGGTGTTCAGATTGATTAACACAAACTAGCTCCAAATAGGAAGAGACAGAATGGTTGGCCAGTCTTGAGATTAAATGAAGGCAACTGGGCCTGTTTTGTTACTTTGAAGATGAAATGTCGTCAAGATAAAAGAACTCTCAAGAGATGAGTGATGACACAATTTCAAGTCCCTTGGCTCACTAACAAAACGTTGATGACAATGTGTCTTCAATATAACAAGAGAAGTTCAATTTCCTTCGCTTTAACTCTTAAGACATAATGTCCTGCATGACTGAGAATACACCCTTGATGTATGGTGACACATCAAATCAAAAACCAACTCTTGACTGATCTTTTCTGTCTTTGAAGCTTCCAGCCCATGTGAACCAAATCCTTGTGGCAATGCTTCCTGCACAGCAGAGGAAGGGGTTGCTTTCTGCTTTGGTAAGCTTTACATTTATTCTCCTCTTCTCAGTTTTCTGTTGTTTTGGTGGCTATAAATGAATGTGTATGTTTGTTGTTAGCATGTTTTGTACTGTTTGTGCATGCTTGACTGTAAGGGACTGTGTCACTGCTGCTGTCTTGTCCTGGTATGATTTGCATCAGATTTGGTTTTCATGTGTTGTTTTTACGTTTTATGCAGAGTGTTTGTCAAACATGCATCAGCTCTGCTCTGGTGATGGTAAAATATGACACGTACATCTATGTTGTTTTTGGTCTGCTCTGCCTGCCGGCCTTTGCTCTGTCGCTTTAAAGTCATGCTAGCATTCTTGAACTTCTTTCGTCCAACTGGACTTGAAAACTAATCTGTTGCAACCAAGAACGGATTCAAACATACATATTCAAATTTCAACCTCTTTAATTTGGAGAAAAAGATTAAAATACTGGGATTTGCAATACTTTGGATCTGAAGTTGCAGGATCTATAATGTCTCACAGTCTTTATTGAAGGTGTGGTACTTGTTTATCACATCTCCAATTATCTCACGCTGTTACTGCATCTTCGGCCTCACCCCCTCTGAAACCGTAGAGTCAACACCCCACCGTGTTTTTCAGAGGCAGAAGTGTGCCATCCCAACCCTTGTACCAACGGAGCCACCTGTGTGGAGAGCGCAGACTCTTTCAAATGCTTATGCCTGCCCAGCTACGGAGGGGAACGCTGTGAGATCGGTACGATCAGCTTCAGCTAATAAATACTAACGGCGGCCAGTCAAAAACAACCACAGCAGGGTGAACCTGGGAACCTGTGTGGTGCAGTTCCCAGAGGAGAGTGAACGCTGTGTGGCAGGCAGACATCTGGTCGTCTGACAAAATGTTAACACTGGTGCTAATTTCTTGTTTCACGCTTTTTGCTAATAATACAAAATTAGCACATTTATCTCCCCTGAAATCATTTTTGCAGATAAATTCTGAAATTCACTTGGCTGTTTGGTAAACTTTCAGTTGAATAAAGTTTGACATTGTGTTCAGGTTTAGTTCAGATCTCCTCAGTTAGCTGGACGTTTGTCTGCAGGCTTGTCGTGATTTGTGTGGCCAATATACATTAATTACTAATTTCTCAGAGAAATGTGTCGTATGGAAAACCAATAGTGTCCAAACAGTTTCACCTTTTAAGATATTGAATGCAAAAATAGTTTAATTGATATATATATTTTTTAATTGCAGAAAGAAAGTAAATCAAATAAGTTATTTGGAGAGGTTTTTGCATTTCACAATACAAGAGTATATTTTCACACAAATGTGAAATAATTTGATTCCAGCAAAACATTTAAAGACTCTTCCTTAAAGTTGCAAAAGACAAACAGAGTTGCTTGATGGTTTCCTGTGTTTGGCGGCTGCAGAGGAGCAGCGATGTGAAGACGGCTGGACGAAGTTCCAGGGAAACTGCTACCTGCACGTCTCTGACAGGGCAGAGTGGCTGGAGGCGGAGCAACGCTGTCGGCACCTGAACGCTCACCTGGTCAGCATCATCACACCAGAGGAGCAGCAGTTTGTCAGCGGTGAGCGACTCATCTGGACTCTGTTTGGCGATGTGAGAGGGACTGAAAATCATCCCAGTGTTTGTTTTTCACAGCGGATGCGCAGGACTACCAGTGGATCGGCCTGAACGACAAAACGGTGGCGGGCGATTTCCAGTGGACGGATGGCTCTCCACTGGTGAACAGGCGTCACACCGAGGGCTTTAGATTCATGTTGGGAACAAACTAATTTTATAAACGTGGAAATAAATAACTAAAATAATTCAAATTTATTGGAAAGAATTGCATAACTAACCCACAAGGCAGAGCAAACTCTTTAAAGGCAGAAATGCAGATATTACTGTACAAAGAAAGTAAATATTTAGATTCCTAACAAAATATTAAATTAGCAACTCAAACTTGCTTTGTTGTCTAACTATTTAGTTTTTAAGCTTCCAAAGTATTAAAGTCGTAAACTAAATATTTATCTTGTTAATTCAATATTTAGTTTGGGATGAAAGTAAAACCTATATGAAATTTCTGTCACATGCTAAATGAACCAAAAATATTCCTGTTATTTTTCTACTGTTACTTTACCAACGGGACAAAATAACTAAAATTAAATTCAGAATGTTTGCAAATGATTCATAAAGAAATGAAATAATCAAAATGACATGCAATACGCTACAAAGTGACAATACGAGCTTAAGCAGAAAGTAATAAGAAAAATCCACATCATAGCATGACCTAAGAATATATACATTTATAAAATAAAATACAAAGACCCCCAAAAATAAAAGATACATATAAAAAGATTTAAAAATACATAACTATTGGAAAATCAGGTTTAAATTCTCTTATTCTGTTAATTCCAAAATACTTGCTTCATAATCTCAAAGACAAATATCTTTCCAAATTCGGTCCCCTCCTTTTCATACTTTATTCATTTTTATTTCTCAGCAATATGAAAACTGGAAGCTGAACCAGCCAGACAATTTCCTCAACTCATCAGAGAACTGCGTGGTTTTGAGCTGGCATGAGAGCGGAAAGTGGAACGACGTTCCCTGCAACTATCACCTGCCCTTCACCTGCAAGAAGGGGCCAGGTGAGTCCACCGTCTGATCAAAGCTCAAAGCAGTACCTGGTCCCGGCCACCAGGGGTCACACAGAGCACAAACAACACAGTTACTGCTCCTTTTAAGGCAAAGAAGAAATTCTTTTTTTTTTTTTTTTTTCTATTTTCTGTTTTCGCCTCTATCATTAGTGGAAAATATTATTCAGCTGCTGATCTAATTTTTGTTACTAAAAGCAAAAAACATCATCACTTTCTAAAGAGTTTGTATAAATATGAATAAGTAGACAAAAGTCAGAACTTTCATTTAGTGGCATATAGATTTGTTGAATACAGCAGTGTGTTAGAGAGACTGCAGGAGAAAATAGAAAACATTTTCACAAAATTTTTTAATTAGTCAAAGAAAGTTTCTAGAAAAAAGTGTGAAAATTCTGAGTTTGAGAAACTGAAAATTTGCAAGAAAAAATTAAATATTTAGATTTTTGAGATTAATTTTATACATTTCTAGAAAACTCAAAAAGTTCTGATTTTCAAAGATCAAAATTGTTTTAGATTCATGTCGAAAATTTTTAAAAACTTGAAAAGTTTTGAGTTTGAACATTTAAGATATGCTTGAAAACTTATAAATTTTTATAATAACCTCAGAATATTTTCTAGAAAATGTTGAAATCTCAACGTGAAATGTCAAAAAAATTTCCTGTAAAAACGGTTTTTTTTCTAGAAAATTTCTGAGCTTAATCTGTTACATCTTTTTCTAGCATTTTTTTGTCATTTTAAACACTGAAATGTTTTTTTTCTAGAATATTTGTGACTTTTCGGGGTTTTGGTGGAAATTTACTTCTCTCCTTGTTCTTCTTTTAACAACGATCTTGGCAAACCGTCGTAGATAAAACTGCAGACAAAGACAAGAAAATAGTTTACATTTTCCTGATGACGCTGAACATGCAGGTCTGACGCCCCCTGGTGGCTGAGACCCGCTATCGCCTCGTTGTCCTGCCAATAAAGTTTAAATTTTTCCAGATCAGTGGCTCAGGCTTTGTAAAGCCAGGTATCTGTTGTCTGCAGTGTTTTGCGGCGCTCCGCCTGTGGTGAAAAACACGCGCATGTTTGGAAACCGGAGGTCGGAGTTTCCCGTCAACTCCATCATCCGTTATCAGTGCAACCCGGGATTCAGACAGCGCCATCTACCTGTGGTCCGCTGCCAAGCTGACGGGACCTGGCAGAAACCCAAAGTGGAGTGCACAGATGGTGAGCAGAACCCCGTGATGTGTTTCACACACTTATTGAATTGTTTGTTCTTGAAAACAGTAATTTGTTGTGATTTTTTTCTCTCTGCAGTAAAAGCCAGGAACAGAATAAAACGCAGGAGCAGCAGGAAATCAGCAGTGAGCGGAAAAAACAAATGAAATTAATTAAAGTTTTTAAAAGCAAGAAAAATCTTTTCACATAATTTTTATAATATAAATTAAAATGCTTGAATTCTCATTCTGTGGGTGCTACGTTGTGGTAGCACTTGTTTAAAACCTTCATCCCTTCTCACTATTAGATTTAATGTTGTTAATTGTTTTATTTTACATAAATGAAGTCAAATTGTTGCTGTTAGTCTTTCTTTTCCTTCATCATGTTCTTACAGATGAAGAATAAGGAAACTTAAGAAATGAAAGTTTGGTTTGGATTTTATTTTTTAAGTGTTTCTTCATGGTAGAAATGGGGGCCTGAGATTTGCACATCCATCATGCAAACGATGGCGCTGAATACAAATGTAATATCTGACTGAGAAAAAACTGATAAAGCATATTTTTTTAACTTTATCTAACCTTCGTCCTTTTTTTGATCCAGATTAGCCGCCATTTGTGAAGTTGCACAGTTGAAAAGTGGAAGCAATAATTTGTGTTATTTAGCCGATTAAAGATGGTTTATTGTTCAATATTATATTTTCACCATGATATTTATTAATTTATAAATGTCACAGTTTAGCTAGCAAACTAAGTGTTTAATTAGTATTCTAAATATTTTAATTACAAACTAAATATTTAGCATTAAACTAAATTGTTAGCGAACTATGAGGGTAAAAATTAATCATCAAATTAAATATTAAACAAATATTTAACTAAATATTTAGTTTCGAACTGAATAGTTTGTAAAAAAAAAAGTTTCAAGTTAAATCTTTAGTTAGAAAGCAAAATATATTTATATATTTATTTGTGAAATATATTTTGCATTAAACTAAACTGTTGGCAAACTATTTTGAATCTAACTATTTAGTTAGCATGCTAAATGTTTAAACTAAACATTTAGCATTAAGACAAATTGCTAACAAACTATTTAGTTTGAAGCTAATTATTTTCTTTGCAAGATAAATAATCTAACTTGCTAACAATTTAGTTTGCTAACTAAAAATTTACTAACTAAATATTTACCTTGTTGAGTAGATATTTAGTTTTGACCTAAATATTGAATTTGTAGCTAAATATTTAGCTTGAAACAGTTACATTTATGAATGAATGAATAACATTTTATTATTGTATTTAAATTTCATAACAGGCTGTGTACTCAAATTGTTTTTGTGCAACTTTACAAACGCCATCCTATATATTAGGGTGCTCAGTTAAAAAAAAACATAAAGAGGACAAAATATTTACACATGAATGTCCAATATTTCTTTTAGATCCCACTAATATGAATTCAGAGCGTATTCAGCCGAATGCTTTAGCTTCCAGTTTGTCGTTCTGGAGACAGAAATCACCATTTTCAGAGGAAATTAGAGTTTAAAGCAGCATCTTATTATGTTGGTGGGATTATTTACAGCATTTTCTCTGTTTTATCTGATCACCATCATTAGTGCTGTGCAGTGCACAGATTTTTATAAATCACTGCTGTAAACCTCCAGGTTCCTTCACTTCGTGCCGTTTGTGCTGCATCACTGTTGCTGTTTGTGGGGGCTGCGCCTCCATTAAACATGTTGTCACCTGCTGCTTAATAAAATAAAGACGCTGTAAACGTGCCTGTTGTTTGTAAAGGCCACTTTGTTTTCTGCTATTTTCATACTGCATCAAAGTTTCCACCAGTTTTAGGGAAAAGGTTCAGATTTACACCAAACGTCTCTGAGAACCTGCAGCTGTTTTACTGGGATTTTTTCTCGTTTATCAGCACAAAAATATTATCGTTTTCTTTTCCTGTCCTGGTTTCAGAGCATGAACTCACATCTTTTATGAACAAATACATAAAGTTTTTTTTTTAAACTTAATGTCAGTTATTTAGGAAAAAATATTTTTTCTGCAAAATAATCTCAAACTGTTGATGCTAAACCTTTCTTATATTACTATTTTGTTGTGTTTTTTTTTATTTGAAATATTATTTATTTTTGTTAAATTCTTTTTTGATAATTATCCAGAAAATATAAAAGCACAGAAAAACTGACTAAAAAGTACAACGTTAACATTTTTACTTTCTTTTAAAATACTTTAAATATTGAAACTTGTAGTACTTGTTGAATATTTTTCCCTAATGCAAAGGTCTAGAATATCATCAAATATACCAACTGTATGTATATTTAAATCAAAATGTTGTGCCATTTTAAATAAATAAACATTTGGCTTATTTGTGACATTCAGCATATTAATATTAATAATTCAAACTCTCCACTTATGGCTAAATTTGGACATATAAACTATACATTTATGTAAAAATAAGACCTGAATATTTTCCTGAACAGTGGAATAAATATAGGAAACTAGAAATATGCTGGAATAGTTATTATTTTTTAGCCATATAATAGAAGAAAATACATATTACATCTCTAAATTGGTGAAAAACTAATAAAGAAAATATACATATGTCAACTTATATACAGATATATACCTTAAATTACATACAATAAGAACATTTAATTCTCTGAGTCATCAAAGTCATCCAATAGTGAAATGTAAAATATGTGCTGGAAAAGAAAATAACTGATTTAATAAATTGTTGAATGAAAACAAACATAATTTTTGCTTCATTCTTGTGCAACATCGTCTGTGAAACTCATTTCTGCTGCTGAAGCAAGAATTAAATCACCGTTTTGTGTTAGTGAAACAGCAGCGCCAGCAACTCCAGGATGTTTTTGGAAAGGGTGACAAACCACCTGTCACCTGTTTACCTGAAAACATTACATGTTCCTGCAGCAGCAGGTGGAATAAGCAGACAGCTACCTGACTCATGAGAATAACAAAAATATGGTGGATTTCTGTTTGACTAACAGGCGGGGTTGGCGTCAGCATTTCCTCCACTCTGAATGGGCTTTTTATTTTAAGGATTTCCAGCTGTTAAAGGTCATGACAAGAAAGGTTGCAGCAGATTCATCACGAGGTAAGATTGTGGAAAGATCAGAGAAATTGCAGAAAATCCAAGAGCTCCAAGTGACGTTGATTTATTGCTGCTAAATGTTGAAAAAAAAAACATAGAATAATTAAGTCAAATAAAACAAAATAAAATTGTATTTAAAAAATTTACAAATATTCTTCCCTTTAGATATAGAAGTGAGTAACTGTCAGTTTGAAATAAACTGAATTAATTACAAATTCAGATTAAAAAAGTTATATTTTGGGGGGGCTAATTTACTTATGGTCCTAAAAATTATTGTAAATTAGAGTCCATCTATAAGAACCACCTCTGGAAGGCGACTCTGTTGCATCTATGGCCGTTTTTATTAGTTTAATTTATTAATGTGACCAAAATAATGCAGAGCTGAAGGAACTGACACGAATATTAAACATATTTTTTTGTGACTGAACTCGTCAAAATTAAATTACTGGATTCAGAACATCACCAGTTGTATGTTATACTATATAAACAGAATGTTGTCTTTTTCAAGATCATTTTTATGGCGAAAGGATCTAAATAAATATGAAATGTGTTTATACGAATATATAAATATTTATATATTAGGACGATATTGACCATACAGTTATCCAGCAAGTACACTCACATTTGTTTGTAACGGTTGCGCGGAACTAAATAAAACAACCCATGTTTCCGCCCGGACTTCCGCTGTTTTGTTTTTCCTTGCTGGATAAGGATAGCTTTCCCAGAGTTAATTTTGACGGAATGAACGTTCTTTTTTTTTGTAGTTGTTTTTTTTTTTTTAAACAAACGCCACTTGATTCAAGACACCGATAGTGTATGTACAAACTCATTTGTTCCTAAGAAGATTTTTTAAACCGTTTTTCGGTCTAGAATATGAGCCGGTTATCTTAGGCTAACATATGGTAAATTAATATTATGCTAATTTCTATAAACTCCAACATTTAGTTTCACCGCCAGCTTTAGCGGTTCATGAAACGTTCCGATGTTCATTGAATTGATTTTATGAATACTAGAAATCATAGGACCCTTCAAAATAAAGTTGAGTTTAAACACATTCGAAATACGAGCATCTTCGTACTAACAGGTTCATTTCTGTTGGTCAGCTGTGAGTTTCTCTGAGTTATGAGGTAAACGAAATGCAGTCAACACAATAATAATGGATTAGTTTTGTGTTCTGTTTAAACCCAGTGGAGGTGCAAATGTGCCACAATTCAATTAATAAATAAGTCATTAAATTATAACTTAAATGCGTCCATTAATGAGTAAATGTTCAATAATAAATGACTAATAGGAATTTTTTGGTCTCCCAAAATACAAAGTAAAGTTAAGGACAATAGATAGAAATATCTATTTTGTTTTGAAGAAAAACAATGAATGTATAACTGTTTTACTCTTTATAGAATTGTTTTGTGGTTGTTTGCTTTTGCAATTAGCGTTGCTCATCTGTGTCATGTTAGTATTATTGGCAATTTAACATTGTTTTATTTCTCCACTTAGATGTTAAAGCAGAAAAAAATCATATCTTTTGAGAAAATATGGTTTTATTGTTTTTGTAATAGCCTATACTGTAAATATAATATGGTGAAATTGGGAACTAATCTCTAGTGAAAAAAAATGGTTAAATAAATTTAATACAGGAATAAATTTAATAAAGGACTTTGCACATCTTATCCTTATGTTTGGAATCATCTGTATTTTAGATTAGGGGTGAATGTATATTTTTTTTCACAGACAAACCACAGTCTTTGTTCAAAATTTCCTTACAAACAAACTTAGCTATGATGGAGAAATATTTAACAGTTCAGTTTGTCTGATTGACAAATTGTTTAGGAACTTATAAGAAGTTTATGAAAATACAAGTATTGGAAAACAATAGACATGATAATATGGCTTCTTTCTCTTTCTGTTTCAATTACATGTTCACTCACCCTTAATTTAGATCTGTGTTTCAGTTTTGGCTTTTATCATCGTATATTTGGGCAATTCAAGTCAACATATTTAATTTGCGTTATTCACCATCGTTCCCTTTGTTGTGGGAAAATAAATATTTACCGAAGGATTTCAGTAGTTGACTAAAGTCTGTCATCAATAACAGTTAAATACATTTTGTGTAAACTGTGACATTGCAGTTAGCAAAGCACTGGAGCCACATGCCAGAGTTGAAAACAACCAACCGAAATTCACAGTGTTTATTTAAGTTAAATCTAATTTCGTAAGTGAAGTTTTTGTTTGTTGTTCGTATTTGAACTAATAATGATCTTGAAAAGGGTTCTAAAAGACTTGGGTTGAACTTAATGAAATAATCTGAATAATTTTAAAATGTGCTTTCATTGTTTTTTTCAAATCAGATATGATGAGGACATGATGCACAAACTCAGAAGCTGTGAACTTATCAGACTTCGTTCTAAGATTAATTCAGGCAGCTCAGGTTTTATCCTCCTGTCTTTCTCTCTCTGCTCTGAAGGAAAGTCTGATTAGAAATTTCACGCTTTGGTTTTTACTGAGGAGCTGAGCTTCAAAGCCGCTGAATTCCCGATAGGTGGCGATAATCTGCTCCGGTTGTTATCCTGTTCCAATGTGACAAGCACAATCTTAGTTTGAATAATAATTAAAGTCTCCGGTACGTTTATTTCCCTCTGCAGGTGAATGGCCCGTCTTCTGCCTGATCTCGCCTCCTTCCTGTCCTCGGTTCTTCCCCGCGGCTTCGCGTTGGGCCCTTCGCTGCTGCGTGAAGGCAGCGTGGGGCTTTGGTGGGTGGGTCGCCCGCTGGAGGCTGGAGCCCCGCTGGGGACGGAGGGCGACGCACAGCGGGTCGCCAGGACGCGTTCAGACGGGCTGAGCAATTTCTCTGAAAACGACCAATCAGGAGCTGCTTGTTTTGAGGATGAGAAGGTGAAACTTCATCCTGAAACACATTCAAACTGTTTCTGTCATTCAGAAATGAGCTTCCGTTGCTAATTTACTAAATTATTAAAATATCTTAAACGTTTATTTGACATTTTGTTACAAATAAACAAGAGTTGAACTTATTTAATTAATTACATTTACTTCAGTAACTGTTTTAGGAGTATTTTGTTACACTGTACTTTGAGTAATTTTTTTATGGAGTTTTTCTGTGTTTTGGTCTCAACTAGTTCATTCTTTGAAGGATAATTTTGTTTACAGAGACTTAATTTCTCATTTCATTTGTTATTTTATTTTGTTTATTCATTCGGATATCAGTCAATCAATAAAGTTTATTTGTATAGCATATTTGAGCAATAAAGTAATTTACATCCTAAATTATTATTCTAAATTTAGTTTAAAATGTCTTCCAGATCCAGTATTAAATGTTCATCAGGAATTAAAGTTTATTGATCTTTGAGAATGTGTACTTGCATAATATTACTTGAAAATTGTCTCAAAACAACATTATTGTTTATCGCAACAACTTCTATGACAATTTATTGTCCAGAAACTGGCAGGCCTAAATGCCCATCTCTTCTGGTAGCAGATAGAAATTAAAAAGGAGGGATCCGAATATTGAGCCTTGTGGTACCCTAGGTGTGATTTCTGCCCATTCTGATGAGAATTTACCTATTAAAACAAAGACATTCATGTTCTTTTGGTAAAGCTTGAACTATTTAACTACTGGAACAGAGAGTCCTGTCTGTATGTATGTTACATTCAGTGTCTCTTGATCCAAATATCGTCACTTATCCTGATAGTTTGACAGATTCTGCAGTAAATGTCCATAGATAAAAAAGAACAGACTTGTCGGTGGTGGTTCTGTGAAGGAGTTGCTGAAAGGGAATCACTTTCCTCTGACAGATGAATCTGGAGTTTTTACCCCTCTCCTTGAAATTTCCCTCATTCTTCAATTAATAGCCTTTGTTTCTAAAATCTGAAATCTTTGTATCTGCAGCTGACGCCCATTAAGCTGCATCACATGAAGAGATTCGGTTTCATTCAGAGCTCCTATCACGGATACAATCCTTCAAAGATTTTCTTTATAGTGAGCATATTTTAAAGCCTATAAATAAGAGAAATAGTGAGCACTCTTTATCAAAGATGCTTTTTATTGTCTGTCTGTTAAATGGCCTGAATACTCCATGTCTGAGTGTCTTCCAGACATCAGCTACTGTCAGCCTTGAGGTTCTTCATAATGGCGTCTCGGTTTGGTGCTGGTTTGCAGAAAGAACTGTGAGTCACCGCGCTCAATTAATCTCTGACCCCGTGGGAAGATAACGAAATGATCCTTGTAATTTCCACCAAATGTTCTGCTGAGAAATGTACGCAGAGTCGCAGCGAGGCATGAAAAGATGCAGCAGTGACAGGTTTCAAGGACGCGATATTCAAGGCACAAACGATGTGGACAGCAAGTACTGCTGGGTATATTTATACTGATGCCTATTGTGACCTAGACTGACACATTGTGACCTAGACTGACACAATAGTCAGTCTAGGTCTGAAAAGCCCTTAGACTAAAGAGATTAAAAGTGCCAGATTTAATGTAGCAAAGTGAACAATAAGAGAGAGAATCTTAGGGTCAGAGGTACTTTCTAAGGAAAATGATAAACGATTCTCCTGGGAAGTCTTGGTTTGATTAAACTGGTGGATTTTGGTTTTAGTTTAAGTTTGACATAAAATGCATGGAGTAATTTTTCTGCATCTCTCTCAGCTGACGTCTTCTGGCAAGATAGGTTCCAGAAACTCGTTTAGGATGGCATTGATGATGTTTAATCCACTCTCATCCAACTCCAGTTTGTTTGCCTAGAAAGTCTGGTTTGTTTGAGGAGGTGTGGATGTGCAATCAAACTCTGGACCACATGCAAACCTTGGTCTCGCTTCGGTTGAAGTAAACTCTGGTGGCGTTCGAATGCATATGTGAACACCACCCGGACCGGGAATCACTCTAAAAGCAGAGTCGTCTTCAGAGGTTCTTGTCGTTTTTTTCAGAGGTACAGCGCCCCCACAGGTGAGGAGGGGAACAGGTTTTTCAAAACCAGTGCAGTGAGAAAGACAATGACAGCAGCTGAAATTGTCCCCAATTGAACTGTACAGAGCATTCCAGGGAATGGGAAGTTTTTTTCTTTTGCGTTTCCTCGCAATAATCCACTGATCAGTTCATGCGGCGGCCTCCAGAGTTAGTATTTGCTAAAATGACAACTGAAAATCAGTCACTAAGAGATGTTTGTAGTCTGAATAACTTTTGGATAAAAACAGAGTATCATCAACATATCGAGTAATTTTATTCAGTTTTGCCTAATAGTTGGCAATGGAAAAGCATGTAAAACGAACTGGTGGGAGCATAAATAATAATAAATAATCATCTGTGTTGTGTTTATAGGCACTGATGGGGGGATCAACCACTCAGGAAGCTCCTGTACAAAGAGCCACATGGTTCAAGTAAGTCTTCACAATAATACGGTTTCAAATCAACTTCAAGTCAAAGTCATGCAGATTCTACCGAGAGCAAATGATTAGTGTGAGACATGTTTATTCTCTTTTTCTACCTGTCTGGTGTCATATTTGTTGATCGTTACCAGAGATGCACCGATTCAATATCAATATTTGTCTGTATATTTAAAAAATGTAGATTTGGTATCAGGGCAGATCTAATCAGTCTAATTCTCTGCTTTGTGCTCTGAGCAACATCATGCTTTATTATTTATTTTACATTATATTTAGAATTCATAACTGCATTTCTGAACCATTTGAAAAGTTTGTTAAGGTTTATTTTTATGTTTGACCGAAGTAGTCAGTCTATTGTTTTAATTATTGCACTGACTGACTGAAGTTCAGTTGTTTTCCATGTCTGATCAAGACATGGAAAAGCTTGTGGAGCTACTGGTGCATTTAAGTGAGCTGTACTGGTGCAGAGTTACCAACATCTGAGTTGAAAAAAAAACAAAATTTTAAGTGAATTCATCAGTTTTTCTGAATCGGGTCAGTATCAGCTGAAATTAAGCCTCAGATATCGGTATCGAAAGTGGTAAAAGAAGTGGATCAGTGCATCCCTAATTCTTACTCCTGTTGAACTGTTGAACTCTGTGTTTCCCTCGGATGTTAACGTGACACTTTTTGGCCCTAATTTGTTTCTTGAACCCCAGAATAGTGCCGACTCCACACTTTGGCTCAGCGTTTCAGCTTGAGCTTTTTTCATGCTTCTGTTAACTTCAAACTCCAGATTTTAGTTTCTAAGAATGACACATTGACACACAGTCTGCATAACATCTGCTCTTCTGAGGCGTCCTGATGAAAAACTGCCCCAGTTTTCTTCCCCACAGAGTCAAACAGGAAAAAATATCATGCACCACCATGTTCCTTTGATGAGCCACTTAGAGACATAAAATAAATATTTATCCTGATATCCATACAGCCTACTCTTCTCATAATATGGACTTTTATTCCCATGCCATCAGCGGCCTCCTGCTGCGTTTCATTCCACGGATGCTTTAATGCAATCTGAGCTACATTCAGTTTGTCACCGTTTGTTTTTCCCTCAGCTTTGCCTGTCAGGCGCAGTGCCGGGCCCAGCAGAACCTGGTGGTGCGGTGCGCCTGCAGAGGGGTGTGTGGCGACGGGTGTGCGGGTGTGTGTGTGCGCGCGTGTCAGGACATCCATCCTGGAACGGAGCTGCTGGTGTTCGATGAGGCGGAGGGAAAAGGTCAACCAGGTGAGTCCAGCGATTTCACAGCTGATTTATAACCCTGACTGGGCCTGTCACGGCTACAAAGTGCTGCAGAATTTATTGTGATGAATAACAATATTGTTGTTTTGAGACCATTTTCAAGAACTGTAATGGGGATTTCAGAGTAACAATGCAAAAAGTGAACATTTAACACTGGAGCTGGAAGACATTTTAAATGTCCAAAATGAATAAGCAAAACTGCAGAAACAACAAATAAAATTGTGATCAGGCTAAGATTGGCTAGCTGTTGGTCAATCAGCCAAAACTATAGATTCAGTTTGTCATGGGTTATCATGAGATGAATAAAAGTTTTTTATTTCTTTGCTCTGCGTTCATGTCGAACTGCCAGGAAGTTGCTCCGTTTCCATGATAAAAATGTACAAATCTTTCTGTTAATGTCAAAAGTTGTTTTTGTTTTTTTGAAACTGCGTTGTTTCTATTAAATAAAACATAAAATTAAAAACATGCCTGAAGAACTTTGTTCACAGGGTAAGTCGTTAAAAATGAAAGCAGCGACGATTAAAGTCTTCAGTTTGCTGCTTTGGTCTCAACTAAACCTTATTTTGAAGGACAATTTTGTTTACAAAATCTTCAAAATTCATTGTGTTTGTTGGTTCTGTTTGTTGTTTATTTATTTTGCATATTTAAAAACTTCCAGTGTTAAATGTTCATTAGAATTTAAAGTTTATTGATCTTTCAGAATCTTTTCTTGCATTGAATGACCAGAAGATTATTATTATTTGTCAAAAAAAAGAAAGTTTTTATCTTGACAGATTTTTCTGTGAGAAATATTTATGACTAAAGTCTTTCGTGTTCGTGGAGTGAGCTGTGTTTCATATTTTTAAATGATGTATTTGGTTTTATTGTGTCAGTGAGACTTTAAATAAAACCCTTAACGTTGATGTCAGACGACCATCTGGTCGCTTCATCTCCGGAGTTGTTTCAATAAAGCTTTTATTTTCAACCTTTAATACCCACAAAAAATTCAATTCAGAGAGATTTTCAACACAGCTGGATGCTCGACGAGAGAAATATTAACGTTTAAAATCAGCGTGCTAGATTAAACCCGAAATGAAGATGAAATCTGGTCATAAATAATAGTCAAGAGGAATAATTTTATTATCAGATAAATGAAAACTCAAGCAAGAAAACAAGGCCATTAGTTTGTCATGTTAGAAATGGACGCTCTCTGCTAATCCTTCATTGTTTCTGCTCTGCAGCTTTTAAGAGCTGCGATTGATGCGACGATGAGGAGCAAAGCCCTGCAGCAGCGCGCTGTGGATATCTTATTAAACCAGCTTCCCTCTCTTAGCACGCTGATTCAGACAGATTGGGACTGTAGATCTGAAATGTGTCTTTAAAAACAATTGGAAACACTAAATTAAAGATAATAAGATAGGCGGTGGATGGCTGCAGGGAAGTCATGTTGGATTTGAAGAGAAACTGGAGGGAATATAATAATAATGTGAAGAAATGAGCTTTGAAATGATGAAAGAATGAAAGGAAGAAATGAAACTGAATGCAAACATTAGAAATCATTTCTTCATACATCTGCATACTAAATAAACATTTTATGTGATGAGAGGGTTGAAACAATTTAATTCACAGAAGCAATAAGTTTTTCAAATTAACCAATTATTAAACAAAGTTAATTGGCTGCTCTGTTTGTTGTTTTGCTGCATGAGCACAGAAACATCCAGTGGCAGGAAAATCATCAGGAAGAAACTAATAAAATGTTCCCTGCAAAAGGATTCAGGTTGAAATCGTTTTGTTACGTTACAACCATAAACATTGATCTTTTTTATTGTGATATTATACTGCAGACAATACAAAGAGGTGAGATGAAGGAACTTCAGTAAAATAACGTTAGTTTTGAACTCCACAGATCTGATCTTTATGGAAAGGAATGTCTTTGGTGAAGCAAACTGATGGTTTTCTACTCAGAGGAAACAAAAACTAACTTTTAACCTGCAGTGGAATCTCTGAATACAAATTTAATATCAAAAAAATTTCATAAAGCGAATTACCGTATTTTCTGGAATATAAGTCGCTCCAGAGTATAAATCACATCAGTCAAAAATGCATCAAGAGGAGGAAAAAACACACATTCCTGGAAGGAAGGACTCCAGGAAGGACTCCAGGCTGCGAGTGGCAGAACCAGACCGAACTATGACAAACCGTGAGAAATATGATATTATGTTGAATATTTTCCTTCTGAAACAATGATCCGCATCAGATTGAAGGAAATACAAATTGTTTGTTTGAAACTTGCACGACTCCTTGCCTCAGCCGATTTTAGCAAAATAGTGGAACCAGTTCTGGATAATAACATAATAATATATTTTGGATGGTAGCATTTAAATGCAAGGAAATAAAAACACGTTTGTACGGAAGAGGACTAGGGTCACTGAACAAGTAACTTTTTTTCTCAGAATTCAAACAATTTTCTCTGAATTGTGACTTTTTTTCAGAAAGTTCAGACTTTAATCTTCTGAAATCAAAAGTCTTTTTTTTTTCTCTGGTCCTAATTCTCTTCCATACATTTCTGGTATTTCTGTTTCTCATATTTCAGAGGATTCACTTGTTTCAACAATGTCAGTAAAAGTGCCAAAAACAGTGTATACTGCAACGAAACCTTTGCTCTTTTCTCCCTGCTATGCATTGGATTCGCTGCTGCATCTCCACTGATGTAGCAGAAAATCAGACGTAGAACAACAAAGAAAACAGCCTGGAGCTGCAAAGAGTGGAGCGTCCTTGAACATCAGTTCATGACTGCAAGGCCATTCTGCACATTTTTATGTGGAGGAAAATTTGTCCTTGAGACTTTCATTCATTTTTGATTTGTAAGAATTTGTTAGGAGTCTCCAAGTCAGGAAATTATAACAATGGATCCCTGTTAGCTGGGCCTGACAGCCAGGAAGCTGCTCTTTAAAATGAAAAGCATTTTAAATCAGCGAAATAATTAATAGATCTTATAGGAATATTTAAAAAAATAATTATAACTCATACAAAATGTTGATTTATTTATAAAATGTACAATCATTAAGCATTTCATTTGTAAGTATGTTGCTTCTTAATGGCTTCTCCTTTTAAAGCCTGACTTCTGTTCAGCTTTTATGAGGGTTAATTGTTAAGAGTTTCATTTCTTTCATTGCTTTGTGAGTGAAAGTGCATTAGAGGAAGTTTTTGCTTGAGGAATTTGAAAACGTCCTTTAACTGCACGTCTGGTGACGTATCCATGTGAATTTAAAATGCCCTTTAACCGAGCTAAGAAAAAACTTTGGTGTCTTAAGATGTTCCATGTCTTGTTGAACAGATACGATTATGAAGCAGGAGCCAGAGAGCAACAAAATAATCACTCTGGGAGAGGAGAAGCTCAAAGAGAAGAAGCAAACTCTGCAGGATGAGGAAGATCATCGCAGACAGACCCCCCGTGTCACCAAGCCTCGTCCTTCCTCTGAGAGGAGGATGAGGATGAGGAAAACTGTCCCATGTGACCCGAACTCAGACCATGAGAAAGAGCAGGACAGGTTGACAGACAAACCAAACCTTCCTGCTCCTCCGCCTGTTCGCTCCAGCTCCCGTCTGGCTGCTAAACCTCGGCGGTTTCACTGCATGTCCGCCGGATCGAGGCGCCATCCTGCGTCCAACTCGTCCAAATTGACCGAGGGACAAAACAAAGACTCAGCCGAGGCGCCCGAGGTTTCCCCGGCCGCCGAGTGGCAGCCAGTGACTGGTACCGTCAGAGAGAGACGGTACCGGTGTTCCAGCTGCGGGAAAAGGTTCTACCAGCTCGGTCACCTCCGGAAACACCAGTTCAGCCACACAGATGAGAAACCCTTCCGCTGTCGAGACTGTGGGAAAAACTATACCTCATCGGAAAGTTTCAAAGCCCATCAGGTAACAGATACAGAAATTATGTTTGTTTTATTTGTAAGTTTAAATTAAACTTAAGGAAAGGATAATTAGATTTAGCCTGCTGCTGCTTTGAAGCAAAAGAAAACAAAACCGACATCACTCCACTGAGAGTTTATGCATGTTTGTAAAATTAACACCCTGGTCATTCTGGTCATTTGTTTTCACAAATGTTATATTTTCTGTTGTGAACTCACCATTTGCTTAAAAAAAGTTTCTTTAAACAAAGTCAAATAAGAATGGAACAGCTGCTAAACAAACTTCAAAATTACAGCATGCATATAAATGTCTAATGACATGAAAAATAATTAAACCTTCAACACAAATATTGAACTTTATTCAACGGACGTTTACAAAACAGCTAAATAAATTAGATTTTTAAATTAGCTCTGCTACTGGCACGTTAGCGAAAGTGTTCCCTCTACTCTCTGGAGAAAAAATACAGAGAAAATATGATGTAAACATGTATATCATAAAATCACCATTAGATACATTTAAGTTTATACTTAACAGAAAGAAAAAGGGTCTGAATGCCAGGCAGCTCAACCAGTAGTAAAACACGAGATGAAATATGCGATTCTGAAAGAAAACAGTCTGGAGTTTTTCTCTAAAATCGTTTTCCTCTGGATGATTCTCTGTTGTCGTGTCGGAGAAAAGAAGAGGTGCTGAGACAAATGATTTGTTTTTAGTTGAGTCACAGAGGCGAGCGGCCGTTTTCCTGTCCTCACTGTGAAAAGACGTACGGCCTGAAGCGAGACCTGAAGGAGCACCTGGTCCTGCACACCGGAGAGAAACCCTACACCTGTGAGAACTGTGGGAAATCCTTCGCACGACGCCCCTCGCTGCGCATCCACCGCCTGCTGCACTGCAGCAGGAAGGTCTACATGCTGTCGCCAAAGGTAGCAACAACCAGGATGGTTGTATTTCTCATCACAAATATGCACAAATCTTTGTCTTTATTCTGCTAAAGTTCAAAAACACAATTTAATGATTGCAGTGTTTCAATTAAATAAGAAATCATGACCTGCACAGTGTCTAAATAAAAGACAAAATCCCTCTACTGCTTCCTGTCTTCTACTTCATCGTTTCCACCAGAAATATTCGGATGTTGGTCATGTGACAAAGTGTTTCCTTTGCAGCTTTGTGATTCGTTCAACATGATGGAAAAACCATCCCATCCTAGAAAAAAATATATGTTTCATTTCAGACAATTAATTTTTGTAATTTCAATTTGTGCAGTCATATGGATACATTTAAATGAAGCTCCAGACGCCTCTCCTCTCCTGTTCAAATTGATTTGAATCCCAGCTTGTTTATTCCCAACCAGCCTTCTGACCCGTTTTCTCCCGTCTCTCCCAGGTGCAGTGCTCCGTCTGCTCCAAGGAGCTGGCCAACCCCAACTCCCTGAGGACCCACATGAAGCTGCACACCGGGGAGAAGCCGCACATCTGCCAGCACTGCGGGAAGCGCTTCAGACAGAAAGGTAACGGCGGCTCTGATCGCTTCCGTGTCTCTGATAGCCGGAAACTACAAATGACATCCGTCCATCAATCCAAAAGTAGTTTTGTACAATAGGATATTTCTTTCATTAAAACCTATTTCCACCGATCAAACAGCGTTTTGTTGCAGACTGTAAATGTTTTCTGATGAGAAGAAAGCAGCGCTCAGACTTTCCTGGAATAATGTGTCTGTAATTCACTGCTGACCTCCAGATGCACATCATTTTACCGCGTGATGAATCATCCCCGTTCATTTTCTGTCAGATCAGAACAATTGAACTGATAAGTCTAGACAGTCAGCTCCGCTTTAAAAACCCTCACAAAGGTGTGATCATTTTTCTTCTCAAAACTAAGAACAGAAATTATTTTTTTTTTAATGAACAACTTGGCAGATATTTTTAGCCTTCAGTGCAGACATTTGTTGACCTCCTGACTTGGACCAAACTGTTTTTTCTCTTTTTAGCTTCAGAGGAAACTTATTTGATCGGTTCCTGCTGTCTCCCATCCAGCACTGACTACTGGGGTTTTATTTAGAGGCTGATGTGTTTCACATTGTTGGACAGATGACTCTTCATTCATGCCTTCCTGTCTGTCGGCCTCAGGGAACCTGGAGAGCCATCTGAGGGTTCACAGCGGGGAGAAACCGTTCCACTGCCCCGAGTGCCTGCAGACTTTCACTCAGAAGTCAGATCTCCAGCGGCACATGTTCACCCACGCTGAGGGTTTCTCTGTAGCTACTGTGGGAAATCTCTGAGGGACCCCCACAGTCTGAGATACCATGAGCGGCTGCACACCGGAGAGAGACCCCATCGCTGCTCAATCTGTGGCAAAGGTGAAGATGTCACTCTGAACACAATCAAACAAGTTCTGCATGTAGAGAAAATCATCTCATATCTTCCTCCTTGTTTTTCTGAGCCCAGATTGATTTTCCGTCCCCTTTCAAGCGGAAAGAACAGTTTTTTTATTTTTTTTATTATGGTTGTCATGACTCCAAACTAAAAGTAAAGAGAGTTTCATAGGCTTTTGAAAAAATAAGAGATTTCTAACAAAAGATAAAAACGATCCACATTGTTGCTGTAGCCTCATTGTTGAGGTGAAGGATGATTATCAGCAGGAAACTTTGAAGATCAAGGAGTTTTAAGAATCCAGTAAAAGAACATTTACCCTAATCAGACTGACGGATTTAAATCTTCAGTTACTGTTCAGCCTCCATCCCATCAGCTGTTTCCACCCAGCCTGAAATGGTAGCCAGGGGTGTGAATAATTTTGAGCTGAACTGCATTTCAATTTTAATACAGAGGCTTTAACAGTGGATTACCACGCTTTAATCTGCTAATCCACTAATAGCAAACTAATTTATCTTTGAAAACATTTGTTGCACTTATCAACAAATGTTGCAATATTCTTAAAACTCTAAAAGCTAATTTACGTCACGACATCGTTCCAGACAGTTATGGACACACTTCTGCGAACCCGCTAATAGCAGCTAATTTTTGTGTAGCGCTTTTGCTAACTTTGAAAACATTTGTTGCACTTAGCTTCTGCAAATGCATTTTTCCAGATAAATGCTAAACCACTCATTTACTTGATTGTTTTGTAAACTTTCAGTTGAATGAAGTTCAACATCTGTCTTGAAGTTTTGGTTATTTGCATTTATGTTCAGACTCTTATTTTGAAGTGATTGTTTACGCAGCAGTTCTATTTCCTTTCCCTGTGGTCTCTTTTTCCCAAATCCATCCCACAGTTTCCAGGTTTTTCTTTGTAAAAAAAAAAAGGTGAAAACCATGAATCATTCTTAAGATAACATTGTCGTTCTATTACATAATATCCCAATAAAATACATGAAGTCTGTGGCTGAAACGTGATTAAATGTATTCAGTGGCGCCCTCTGCAGGTTGTTCTGTGTCTTTTAGACTAGTTTTATCCCCAAGCCATCTGTTTTTGACTGCTGTCCTCAGATTGAGACGGACAACTAGATTTATATTCAGAAAAGTATTGTGCTTATGAAAAGAAAAAATGCAAACAACCTTCAGAAAATTTTAAGCACTGCTGATCAGCACTGCTTTGGCATAAAATATAAAGAAATTAGATGCACCTTGAACTTCCTCACTGTTATTTATTGTAAAGATGTTAAGTAGCTTGTATTTTAAAACTTTGAGAGACATTTGCATACATTTTATGCCTCAATTTTGTCCTTTCATCATGGAGTTAGAGGAGTTTCAGGGCAGAAAAACTGCAGCTGAGGCGAAGCAGCGACACATGAGTTGATGATAAAGCCAGTTGGGGGGGTGAAGCACAAACCGGCACAATTCCCCGACCTCTTCCTCCTCCAAGCAAGCGGCGCCGTTTATCTCGCCCAGCAGGCTGCAGACGCTCTGTCCTGCATGCATGATTGGAAAGCACAAGCTGCTGATGACTCCGCACATGTTCACAGATTCTGTTCATCAAACGTTCATCAGTAAAAAAAAACTTGTCTGCTGACTTCACTGGTTTCATTAACAATAAAGTTGGAAGCAAATAAGATATTTTCTGCCTCATGTGCAGAAAAAGCTGTAGAAAATAGATATTTCTGGTCCTGGAGACACTCGACTGTGGAGAAATGTATATTTATAAATGTATAAATGCTTTTGCATGTTCGTCAAAAAATTTATATATTTTGTTTTTGCTTTCCTTTATACATGCATTTTTGTCAGTGATGACGTCAAGCAATCAAATAGAATGTTGTCCTGTTCTATTAGCTGTTACTGAAAGAAAATGTATGAATGAGAAAATGCTTGTAGAGAACAAATCAATTCCTTTTTAAATAAGATTTTATTACTTAAATGCTAAAGGATTCAAATAGCAACTTTAGTCTTAAGCTTGAGGTTTGAAAAACTTTTCAAGTGCAGAAAACATGAGAAATAAGATATTTAACCCTAAAAAATTCAAAAGCAAACCTAACTTGAGGCATTAGTAAACACTGCCTTTTATATTTTCTAAATTAATAAAGATTAGTTTAGACTAACCAATTAGACATTCAGTCAGATATTAAAATAATCATTAGTTGGAGTCCAATAAAGCAAGAACTGTGTCTGTTTCCTCCTCAGGCTACACCATGGCGACCAAACTGAGGAGACACATGAGGTCTTCCCACCTGAAGGAGAAACCGTACAGTTGCTCCTGCGGCGCCTCGTACACCTTGAGGCAGAGTCTGCTTCGGCACGAGGCTCAGCACCGGCCCAAGACAGAAGGACCGAGCAAAGCAGGTCCAGAGGAACCGGTGGGTTCGGGCTGCAGCCACCTGAAACCGACCCGAGGAAGACCGAGGAAGACCGGGCTTCACCTGGAGACCAGAGGAAAGGATGAACCGCGGGAAAAAGACGAGGAAACTCTGAAAACATCAGAGGCTGCAGGCGACGTCCAGCACACCGTCATTTTTACGTCCACACAGACGAGCTGCCTGCAGGGGCGCAGCCGGAGCTGGTGGAGGTGCTGCTGCCTGACGGCGCGGAGCAATGCATTCTGGTCCAGGGGCAGCAGCGGCTGGGAGAGCTGCTGATCCTGCAGGAGGAGCCGGACGGACTCTGCAACGTGGCGGAGACCATTGAGATAGACACGGTGTAACCCGAAGCCTGAGGACGCCGACGATCAATCAGGTGATCAATTAATGAGATCACCCTTCCATCAGCCGACCTCGTCTGCATTTCACCTCGTTTATTAGGAAAAAATGTCTTTGAGGAAACTCCAGTCAACAGATGTGAATGAATTGAAGCTGATTAACTGCTGATACTCAGTTTTCATGAACTTTGTGCCGTTTTTGCTGTCAAAGGGGCAGAACTTTGTTAAACTGACGTTTTTATGTTAAACCCTCGTCAGAAACACCTGGAGTGTGACATGCTTCTTCCACGCATGTTTGAGAAGTAGTTTAATTTCTATGACAACCAGTTTAGCCGGTGTTTTCGACTGTTTTGCAGTTTTATGGAAGTTTGTTCCAGATTAATGAAGCATAAAGTTGTCTAGATATTTCTGGGAGTCTTTTAATCCTGGAAATGTTCTTCAGGTGGCAAAAAATCTACTTTGTAGATGAATTTATGTTTCTGGAGGTTCCGGTCTGAGTTTTAAAACTCAAGAATTTTATTTAATTTATTTCTCACCATGAAACAAACTGGTGCAAATAGAAAAAGTTGAACATTTTTATTACTTTTTAGTAAAACTTATGTTTATTTTTTTACAACAAAACCAGGATTTGGATCAGTATTTATTTTTAAAACATTAGTTGTGTTTTGTTGTGGTTTTCTTTATTTTATTAATAAAATGCAGATTTGAGTGCACTCTCATCTAAAAGATTATGAAAATTTGCCAAAAATAAAGCAAAACGCGTAATTTTGAATAGATAAAAACTTTTTGTTTCTAACATTTTAATCTCAAAAGAGTCTTTTACTCTAAGACTTTTACATGTTGTTCATTGATGTTTTCCATCCAATCAGACTGAATTTGATCTAGTTTGCAAAGAGGAAAGGACTGAAAACTTCAGTCTGTAGATGTTTGAAGGAGGTGGAGACAAAGTTCAACCGGGCTGAACATAAATATTTGTATCAAATGAAATACTGAGACATTTCTGGTTTCGGTGTGAAAACTTGGCAATGAATAGTTTCAAGGCTGTATGTTTGGTTTATTTTTAAATAAACCTTTGATTGCTTTATTTAGCTGTCAGAAACTTACTGTCAAAAAATAAATAGGCCTAAAATAAATTTAAAAACACATCAGTAATGTTCACATCTCAGAAAAGCCAAGCGGATGGAAATCTTTTATCAGATGGAGATAGCACAACTTATGCATCAAAGCCTTTTCTGTAAAAATGAAAATAGCTCGTCGTGATCTGCAGCGTTGAATCCTCTTCCTGCTGCACGGTGACAAACACTCAGAAAGCTCTCCATGCTGAAGTGACTGCAGGAGAAACCTGTAATTAAATGCCAGCCTTGTTCAGGAGGACCTTGTTTCCAACTGCAATGGATTTCATGTGTTGCATAATAAAGAGTCCAGCGAGTATTATTTCTGTCGCTCAGAAATGCGTGAGTAGGAGTTGAAAAAAGGATCGCTCAAGGATATTGTTCTTTGAAAATAAAAGAAATAGAAATCAAAAGAAGCTGCACACATTGGGTCTCCATCGGGTTTTAAGGCATTCGCCATGTAATTGTGGTTTCTGTGTTTGGAGACGGAAGCTGCAGTTTGTCTCTCCAGTGTCTCACCGGTGATGAGAAGCAGCCAGGCAGAAAATCCCTCAAAGTCTGGAAAAACTACTGAAAAACTGCAAAACAGCCGAAATCAAGACTAAAAACCCAGATATTTAGAATTGATCCACATTGATGAGTTTAATGACAAACACTGCAAAAACTCAAAATCTACCAAATATCTTTGTTCAACTGAAATAAGACAAAAATAACTTGAAATGACTTCAGCAAGATTAACTGCTTGTTTCCATCCAATAATTCCTGAATATCAATGGGAAAGTTTCAGTTTCATCGTCACCAATAACATGAGGAAAACATCTTGCTATAAGTGAAATAATCTTCCAATTGGAACAAGATGTTTTTCATCAATGTTAAAACAAACTTCTATTTCCTGCTGAAGTTATTTTTTATTTAGTTTAAATTAGACTAAATAAAAAGCTCACCTTATTGAGTTTTTGCAGTGTAATGTCTGTTATAGGTTTTCACAGTTGTTGACTATATGCTATATTTATGATATGATGTAAAGCACTGTACAAATAAACTTTATTGATTAGTAAATCAGGGTCCTTAAAAAAATTCATGTGTCTAAAATTAAGCATAAATATGTTTAAATTTGTTTGAAAAAATGTAATTTGGGCTTTAATGTGCTGGTCTTAAATTTTGATGCAGCAGGAATATTTAGTCCTGTTTGTTGTATCGTCATTCATCTTATCAATCTAAACTCTGAACTTGGTGAATTTTCTGGCACATTCACTCCTGAAAAACTGGCAGCTGAGAAATTTCTTTGTCTCTGTGTTAATAATTCACTTCATCTCGTTTGGATCTGGCCTTTTAGCTGCGATTCATGTACGACCGCCAAGCGCATCAAATCCTGCCAACAACGCCAAGATCTCTCAGGGGAAAACAAAACAAACGTTCCTGAGGACTGGAAATGCAAATTTGCATGTTTATTTGTTTTGTAAAAAGCATTTTAAGTAGAAATTTCTCTTTCTTACTGTGTCTGAGATGGAGCTCATCTTAGTTCTCTGACCTAAGATGATTTTTTTCTCACAGTTGTGAACAATCTTTCACCTTTTCACCCTGCTTCATAATCCCTCCAGACTGATCAGAAACTTTTCTTTCCATCCTGGCATCACAAGAGTCTCAGGCTTTCCAGCCAAACCACAGTATTTCAGCCTTTAATGGAAGTATGTAAAACGCTGTGTGTCAACAGCAATAATCTAGTCTCATCTAGAAAACGCTATTCTGAAAACTGCTTTGCTTTTACAGCGTTAACGTCTCCGATTGTTCTCCAGCTGTGAGGTTGAATAAAAACACGTAACCAGTTCTGCATCATCAACCCAAAGAGCAGCAGACTCAGCCTGACAGAAATCACAGAAAATTGCAGATTTTCTGAGGCTGTAGGTCAAGCCATTGGACAGCCTGAGAGTGTCGGTACAAAACAAACAGGTTTCGCTGCTAATGGGTGTCTGACGCACAAAGAGAGCAGAAAAGATTCAATGTTGTTGTTTTTGTTGCCATTCATCGAATCAGGAGGTTTTTAGTCTGATTAGCTCCTGGTTTACCTCAACAAAAGGAAATAAAATGCAAAATATATCCTAATTATCACCCTGATAATTAGATATATTTGGCTGATTTACCCATTTAATTTGTTTCCCAAATTACTTGTGATCAAAAATAACACAATTACGAAACATTTATATTTTTTGCTGATGTCAATAGCTTTATGTTTTTAATGTGGATGAATTAATGTAAACAGTAAAAAAGTAGTTTGATTATAAGTTATCCTTCAATAAAAAAAAAAACTTTTTCCGCTAAATGGATCTACAATAATGTGAAGTTGCACATAAATATAGTTGAAAATAAAAGTGTATAAAACAAAAATTGTAGTTTATAACTTTCACATGGAATTTATTAGAAATGTAAAACAATTGGAATATTCCTTAAAAGAAAAGATCTAATAAATGTAAAAGGCTTGAAAATTACAAACTCGTCCTTTTTTTGTCCCCTATAAACAAACAACAAAACAACTATTGAGAGATAAATTAAATTACAGAATAAAGATTTTAATGATAAAGTGGGATAGGATGGAAAGCACAAATAAAATGTGCCTGAACCAACTAACAAACTTTTTATTCAAGGTAATATTTTAACATTTTAAAATACTATACAATAAAAATACTGGAAATATTGTACAAAGTTCAGAAATGCTTGAAGATAAAGAATAGAATAAATTTTGAACTGCAGATGTTTAGCTTTAAATCTAAAGCGCAAACGAGGAGTTTTAGATTTAAGGGAGAAAAACTCAGCAAACAGTGAAGTGGGCATAACAGATTGTGTGGTTCATTGATTACATTTTATTTGACTTCTAAACATGTTTATCTAACATCTTATTTAAATAAAATCAAACTTTTACCTGCAGAGTTGCACTGTAAAAACCTCCTGCGGCTGAAAGCCTGTGTGGGAGTGGAGGCTGTTAAGCTGCAAACTAAAAGCTGCAGAGCCTCAAATAGTTGGAGCGCTTCAGTTATTTTCCTCCAATAGCCACACAACCACATCCTCTTCACAAAGCGGAGGGTCAGTTTGTGAAGGTGAGAGAGACAAGGCTGCGGCTGTCGCTTTATTCAGCCTGTATCGTTACACCTGTAGTAGCTTCATGGAACAAAAGTCCAAAAGAGTCAAGAGATGACAGGCTTTACGCCTCGTACGCAGTTTGCCTGCAGAAACATCGTCTGATTGGGACGAATCCTCCTTTCATCAGAGGAAAGTTGATTCAAGGTTCATAAAGGGGCGTCACATTTCGTAGCACTGTTGAGTTTAAAGGTTGTACCTTCACTTTTAAATACATTTTTACTGCAGGGTTTTGAACATTTTTCTATTTTTTTTTTTTTTTAGTATATTCATCATGTCTTCTGCTGGATACTATCAGAAAAACCAGGTCAGCCAGTGGCGACCCAAAGGGGACAAAAGAGGGCCGTGGCCCCTCTTGAAAATGCTGGTCAATCCCAAGAATCATGTTCGGTTCATGCAAAGACATACAGAGTAAGAAATGTTAAACCCAAATAAATACATACATATGCATGTATAAACGTGTTTGCATGTTATTGTTGACGTACAGAAGTTTTCCGCACACAACGCATATTATGTAATAAATTTATTTTATTAACTAAATGAAACCTGGAGATGTAGATATTTTTAACTTAGTGCGCCGCAGCCAAGGGAAGAATAATGCAGAAAAAGGATTGAAGAACAACTCAAAACTACTTGTATTCTTTTTTTCTTGTGCTTCGGCTATGCGCCACGCAGACCCGTTACCATAGCAACTGACTGACAACAGTTCTACTAGCATATCAGGATTCAACACCCTAAAAACACACAAACATTTCCCACACAAACTAACAACATACAATCCATTACAGTTTCAGTTTTTTTTTGGTTTGATGTTTATTTTACTATTATTATTAAGTGATCACTGATAGATTAGCTAGCGCTGCTATTAGCCAAGCTAACACAGCGGTGGTTGATTAGCTAATTTTAACTCCTGCTCTACTGACAATCTGTCAGAGTCGGTGTGTCGGTCGCCCTTTATTTTATTTCATTTTTTTAAACTGAGCTGAAAAACACAGAACTGCACAGCACATCTGAGCCAAGATTGTCATAGTCAAGCTAGCATAAATGATCAGCTTCCCGCTTCCTTGCTATTTTTTTTCTAAATGAAACTTTTTCCTGACTTTGTTATACTGTCTAGTGTTAACATGTAGGACTGCGTCCCTTTTTTTATGTATCATTGGTACAAAAAAAAAAGTCCTTGACTAATTGTAGGTTACATTATAGTCACAATTTGGTGTTTAAGCATTTTCAGACATTTAAAGCTCAGCTGTAACAGTTTGTGATTGATGAGCCTCAAATGCTGTTGGAAAAAAATAGAAAAGCTTTGGATGTTTAGCATTAGCCTGGATCCCGTCTGCTGCGTTAACAGCAGCCTCACTTCCCGACATAATTAGTCTAATTTATCATTTATGACTGGAAGCCAAACGTCTTTGCGCTCTGCTAAAATTGAATATTCTCATGTTGACATCAGCAACATGTTGCTTTTTGTTTCAGTCTCTGCCCAGGCCTCAGGTGCAAACCCTTCAACAAAAACGAAGCGCAGCTTTTAATCAGCTCTGATTTGATTAAAGCAACAACTACTTGATTAAACTCTCCTCACAAGTCAGGTTTGGCTTTTTAATGTAATAAAAACTGAAGAGATGCTGGTTTATTAGTTTGATCTCATCTGAAAAAAGAAAAACAGACACAAACATTTCAGCACACAGAAGAAGTGATCTGATTCCTCTTTTATCTCTGGTAAAAGACCATGAGTCTTTTCTCCAGCTAGTGCTAGCCTAGCATGATTGTTTTGGTTGTATTTACCCAGAATGCTCTGCTCTGTAGTCCACTTCCTACTTTTGGTCTGCTTGGCATTCACATATACATTCCTATGGAACCAGAGTTCGATTCCCAACCGAACCGGATTTCTAAACACGTGGAGTTGGACTAAAGCGGACTGAACCGGTCTGGTGTGACTGATGCTTCCTCAGTCTTTAACCGTCTGTAATCTGGAACTTTTATTTTTGCTGTCGGCAGCATTTACTGAAGAATGAGTTGAATAAAACTTGTTTGAGATGACCGTCGGCTCTTTGCTTTTTAATGACCTTTGATCCCGTTGCAGGATTCGTTTCTCCATTTTTGGCTCCTGGACCCAAAAAAAGCTGCTTCTCATTTTCTCAGCAGACAGCTGCAGAGAAACGTCCATGGCTGTTTCTATGTTTCTGTCAACTTGTTACCTGCTTCCCCTCCTCCTCCATCAGAGTTGGAGAAATGACTCACCCAGGGATCCAAACTGCATCTTTCCAGCTTGTTAACTGGATAAAATAAACATTGTGTCTTGCAGGTTCTCTTTTTCAGGTCGACCAGGATTCAGGCTGCAGCTTCGGTTGATTTAGCGGCGCAGACGATCCACGAGGATTCGCCGCAGACGGAGGGTTTCATCACCACTGCTGAACACTTCCCTGCAGAGGTGAAGCCAAATGGCCTCTTTAATTCTCACGTCAGCAGTTTCTGCTCCTAATCCGCTCTTCCCCCGATCAGGAGGAACAGCCACACAATAACGCATTCATGCCTCCGAATTACTGCAATGTCAGAAAATATCTCCAACAGGACATCCTGGGTTCAGAGTCTCACTTCTGGAAATACATGTAAACATCAATAATACCTTCACCTTCTGACCGGAGGCCACCACGGTGTTCATACTGCGGCACTGGGGCCATTTGTGGCCCCTGGACTGATTTTGTGCGGTCCAAAGTGCAATTCAGGAAAAACACAAATCTGGAATATGGTCATATTCTAATTTTCTCATGCGTTACCTTGTAATAAATTTAGCATTTTACGCGAATTAACTTCAAATTAATGCAGAATTATAATGTTTTAAGACCAGGTTTCACCAACTCAACTTTAAGACTTTTTAAGACCCCTTTAAGACAATTAAGACCTTTGTCACAACAAAAATGTACAAAGGAATACTGCAAAATATGCAGGTTTTCTGCAGGTTTTGCTAAATCAGATATAAGACTTTTAAAACCTCCACTTTCTGTGGATGCTTAAAAATGATTTACTTCGGCACACAAATATATTTTATCCAGAGATTTTGGCCCATGTAACAGAAAGTTTGGACATCACTGGTTTAAGTTGTTAAACTGAAGCTGAACTCATTTTAACAATATTTAGTTTTTAGATCAGTTTGGACCTTCGTTTCATTTCTGTTCTGTTTTAATAAATCTCATCATTTGTGTTTCTGTTTACTGTTTATAACAGACGTTAAGAATCTCAAAAGTTGGTTGGGTTCCGATTGCTGGAGCCGCAGTTTGATTTAAAACATCTAAAATGTTCAGGCACCCGACTGAAAATGGTAAAAAAAACTGAAACGTTCTCTGCAGAGCAACACATTGAGATCATTTTTGAAAGCTAAATTTGACTGATTGGGAAGTGAACGTACCGAATCTTGGCTGATTGCTGCGTCAAGGCTTTTTAGCAACATCGTGCCTCCACACTGTGTAGTGAGGAGGTTTTATTATTTACCACCACATATATACAGTCCAGCAACTCCAAATGTTCACAGGGAACTTTTCTCGTCCTTTGGGCTTCACAGGCTGCAGAAAAAGTTGCATCACTTCTTTTCTTTCTCCTTAGAAGGTCTGATTCATCGGCGCCCCGGAGCCCCGACCTCCAACATCAGATTCTCTGAGAATATTCACTTTTCTGCACAGTTAATAATACATGTATGAAGAAAAATCCAGACTCAGGTTTGTTTCTTTGTTTGGCAGCCAAAAAACTTCTCAATTCCCAACGTTTTGCTCTAAAATGAACCAGATTGTTATTAGATGTGTTTTAGGACATTGACAGTTTATGAGCATCAAAGGGAAGAAAAACTAGCAAAAGTAGAATCATGAATTTGATGAGAATTGATCAGCAGTCTAAATAAACAGCTCCAAACCAATGCCTCAGTGGTAAGAAGGCAATAACTTGCTCCCAGCTTCACCTTAACGAGGCAATTATTGGTAATAAATCAGAGCGGCGCATCATTCAGCAACAATAAACGCACAAAAAAAGAAAAAACTGGAGATGCTAAACAAATCTCATTAGAAAATTAGAAACCTCCGATAAATTATTCATGACAGCCGGAGCGTGTGTTCTGAAGCGAGATCGATCATACTCCTGCGCGTCGCCCAGAAGCGATTAGGAGCAGATGAGAGCCACGCCTCTCTGAAAACCGGATCTGAAAACCGTCCCAGAGACGAGAGGCGGGTCAGAACTGAACAGCAGGCTGCAGCTAAAATACGCCTCTTTCTCAGGATTTCACTGAGTTCTGATGGAAACTGGAGCAGACGGCCTGCGCAGGACTTTATTGTTTCCACATCTGTCCGTCTCACTTTTCAGTATTTACACTTTCAGTCCAACTTTGGACCCGATTGAAGGATTAAATGATTGAATGATGAAGTGAACGTCCCTAAGCGTTGATAGTTTCTGTACTTTTAATGTCTTTCCTCTTCACAAGGTTTCTGCAGGTTTTACCGACTCAAATTCTCAAGACTTTTTAAGACCTTTGAGAATTTAAGAACAGTGACATGATGTAAGTAAAAATAAGAAAGTCACAATTAAATAAACTGCATGAGCTGGTGACAGAAGTGACTGGCCAGAATATGGCACAGCCAATAAATTTGCACTTTTTTAAATAATGGACAGAAATCAAGCAAATACATATTAAAAAATGTATCAATATTCCACTTAATATGGAAACTACAATTCAGTGTTTCAGCTGTTTTTCAGTTTTCTGGAAGTTTGTATAAGTGACATAATCTGAACAGTCATTGATATTAAGAATTATTTACTTAAAAGAAGCTTCTATATGCTGATGAAAAGTTACTTGTAAGTTTTTTTCTTGTTTGAAATGCACCATGATGTTTGTAGCAGGAACTGGATGAAAATACTTGGTAAGATTTAGTTTTTGCAGAGGAACTGCAGCTCTTCCAATCAGCCCAGCTAAACTCTAAAACTACAACATTTTGAAAATGGTTACTGCAGGAAAAAAGATATTTGCGGCAGAAACTTTATAAGATTTTGTTAGATAAACATAAATTGATTGAGGATCAAATCGATTTTTTCCTCTCATCCTTTTCTTCTCTGAATTTCATTCCTTTGTTTTCATTCATCCGTTCATCTCATCGTTCCCCAAATTCCAATCCTCTCATCATTTCCATCCTCCCACTCCTCTCTCAATCCCTCTTGTCTTCTCCTTCAAAGATCTGCTGCTCTCTCGCGCTCCTCTTCACGGATCCCTCGCTCTTTCCTTTCATCTCTCCTCTTCGTCTCTCCTCCTCCTCCTCTTCATCCTCTTCCTCCAGCAGAACAGAATCAGTGCAGCAGCAGCAGCAGCAGCAGAGTCACTTCGCTCTGCAATATCCAAAGTGGGGACCTCTTCTTCTTCTTCTTCTTTTTAAAGCACATTTTCAGTCATTTCTGATCCACTTTTCCAGTTGTGTTGATTTTTCCGGAGCAGCTGCAGCAGCATGACGGTTCCTGTCCTTGCGGCTCCAGTGTACGGATGCATGCTCTGCTTCTTTTCGCTTCTCGTTGGAAATAACTGGGCCACCGTTTCTGCCAGCTTCCATGGATGTGATAGTTTTTAAAAAGTGTTTGATGATGCTCCACCTGAAGATTGGCATTAAGCAGCCGCATTTCGACCGCCACCGATGAGCTCCAGCGTCTGAAACCTGCAGGATTTTGGCTTTTATTTCGTTCTCTGTCCGAATCTTGAATGAACTGGAGGCTGAAGGATGGACTTCGCAGACGACTCGAACTCATCCGTCAACCAGACGTCGTCCTCCTCCCTGGCGAAGTCGCCTCCTCTTCCTCCTCACTCGCAGGCGGCGTCGGTGTGCATCGTGCTGGTGGTGGCGGTCATCATCCTGGGACGGTGGTGGGGAACGTTCTGGTGGTGGTGGCCGTTCACCAGCCGAGCCCTGAGGGCCCCGCAGAACCTCTTCCTGGTGTCGCTAGCGTCGGCGGACATCTTGGTGGCCACGCTGGTCATCCCCTTCTCGCTGGCCAATGAGGTGACGGCTTCACTAAGGATTTAAATTGAACATATAATAATTAAGAATGTGTTTTACTGGGAAGGATGGTTTTCATTTGTTCACGTTTAAAGATGTAAACGTTTGGCTTTCACAGCAGGTTTTCTTCCAGGATATGGAGATCAGTTTGTAAATTGACAGCAAACTTTCAGTAGAAGAAAGTAAAATATAGCTTCCCTTGAGCCAATGTGTCATCAAACTACAAACCTCGGTCTCGGTTCGGCTGAAGTGACTCTGATTCGCTGCAGATTCATATGTAAACTCCCTGCAGACCAGGGACCGCTTGAAAAGAAGGAAGTGAACTGCAGCACAGGGCATTCTGGGTAAAAATAACCAGAACAAACGACCTGGCTTAGTGCTAGCGAGAGAAATGATTTGTGTCTTTAGTCAAAGAGAAATCCTAAAATCTGATCCCACTCCACTTTGTCTGCGTTTCCTGAAGAAGGAAGTTACGCTCGGTGCCTGCAGAGATTTTAGTGTTGTTTCCTTTAGTGGTTCTTGGTGCAGCGCCCCCACAGGCCAGGAGGGGAACAGGTTGCTCAAAGGTTGGTTGGTTTGACTCAGTGAGGTGAGAAAGAAGCACAGCAGCTGGAGATGTTTCAGTTTTGATCCCAGAGTCGACTGGACTGTCGGGTCATTTCTGAACAAACCTGCATGACCTGATAATTCAGAAACAGACATTTCTGCTGCTTTCAAAACATGAAATCTGCACAACAGAAGCAGCAAAAGGTTCAGATGCTGTTTGGAGAAAGAACTCTGCTCGTTTAGGATTTCCCTTTGGGGGAAGAAACGCGCTTCCTGCCAGAAACTGTCGGGTGCCCAGAGGGAACGACCCGATTTGAACGCGTTTTGGCTCCAGTTGCTTCATGCAGATCAGCGACGAGAGTGTGAAGGTTTTCATTCTGGAAGGAGCTGCGGTGCTCAGACCCGCCCACCAGGGGGCAGTAGTGGTTCCATCACTGAGTTATCAGGACAGGCAGTTACTGGAGATTCAGACCTACATGATCGATTAATGAAGCATCATATATATAAACATACAGCGGCTGCAGTTTTCACCACAAAGCATCAAAAAAGAAAAGGGATGAAAAAGAGGAAAAGGATTTCTTTCATGATGCTTCTGATAATGACAATGATTATTTATGTGGTTCCTTTTGTAAAGTTGGCAGAAAGAAAGGGTGTTAATTTTTTAAAAGTCTATTTGCACCATGTTATTCATTTATGTATAAATGCCACAGTTTCAGAGTAAATATTTTATCAGCAAGCTAAAGGTTTAGCTTCCAAACTAAATATTACGCTCTTCGTTAGTTAAATATTTTGTTTGTAAAATTTACATAGAGTTAGCTCTGGGCTAGCTAAATACTTATTATTTAATATGGAGCTAAATACTTTACTTCCTAAATAAATGTTTATTTTAAGTATTTAAAAGCAGTGAGTATTGGGTGGATTCAGGTGAAGGATGTTTTTGTATTTTCATGAGTTTCTGCTGCTGGAGAAGCTCTGGGGGATTCTGCAGGGGCTTGTGCATCGATGAGGGAGGGGGCAGAAGAAGCACATTTTGATGAATAAAACATGATGGCATATATATGAAGCTTAAGAGTCTCTCCAGAGTTTTGGAAAGATAAAAACATACATGGAAATGCTGCCTGTTCTGTCCTGTTTCTAGCGTTCCTCTGATTCCTCACCAGTGTTTGTTGAGGCACAACATTTAATAATATCTCAGAAAAACATTAAAACGTGAATTTTATGGCCTGCAGGTTTTCTCCAGTAACTCTGACTTCCTGCCAAAGCTCAAAAGCAAACTTGTTAGTTCATTTGCAACCACAAATTACCTTTGGTTCCAACTCCTGATCGTCTCACTGCTCCTAATGGACTGGCAACCTGATGACCTTTGACCCATTTGAGACTCTGCAACCCTAATCATCACAGGACAAAGAAGCTTTTTTGCTACCAACTAAAATAAATAACTGCTTTGAGCTAGAAAAGGCTATTTATAATTCATTCATATAAAAAATATTATAAATCATAATATAAATGATAGAAGAAATACTTGGTTGGTACAGATTAGTTTGGGTAATCCTAGAGCATTAATTATAAATGCTAGTTATTGCAACATGGTATCTAGTGAAAGCTAAATATGCTAAACACCATGTTGCTAACTTCTACCACACTGAGCTAAATATTTAGTTAGCCAGCGAAAGCTAACTTAAACCGTTCACTGCAGAGTTATTGTGTTGTCGGGAGTTTGTTGGTGTTTATGTGAGGAGGCTTTAAGACGTGCAGCCCAGCTGCATGTCACATGACTTCAGCTCGCAAATTAAGCTGACTTAGATTTTATGTCAGCATATGTTCAGTGAATCCACTTCAATCTGCAATCATTTTGCCCTGACGAAGCATTATGGGTATGTTATGTTTAATATATTTCTGTTTATCGTTACTTTTACATTATTTCTAGTCTTTGAGGTTGATGTCAGATATTTTTGAATGTGTATTGTAAGAATGTACAGTGATGTATCCTGTTTTGTGTGTTTTAGTTTCACACTACCTTGGTTTCAATAAACCTGTGGACAAAGACCAAAGTTCCTCAGAGTCATTGACAGTACAGAGTTTAGCTGTACTGTCAAGTTGCATGTCACATGGCAAAGGCAGTATAGTTATACAAAGAAAGACAAATATCTTTCATCAAAAAAAATTTAAATTACTTTTTTTTGTTTTCAGTGATAGAAAAATCAAGTTTAAATGCTTAAATCATTTCTGTAGGTTTCTAGATCTAAATAATATTTTTGAAAAGAGAATCTGAGGAAACAGAATATAACCCCCTTTCAAAATAAGAACATAAATATCTTAACTATTGAAGAACGCTTCACAGCTGATAAACAAAACTTCAACACAGATGAACAAATCAGCAAAGTAAATCAGAGCTTTGTAATTTATTTTGAATGTTTTCAGAGTTTGCTAAAGCGATAAAACGCTGAGCTGTCGGTGGATTTGGGCCCAGTTGCATTACCAACCTAGTTGGAGAATCGGAGTAAATTCTGGTCAGTTTTTTCACCTCCTGGCCTCAAACATGTTGAAAATATTCATATTTTTAGGACATTTGAATCTGTTTGTGAGCCTTTTTCTCTCTCTGTGAAGCCGCTGGTGCTGGTCCTCCTCTCCATCCCCTCGGTGTCAGCCGGCTGCTTTTCACCGGCCCGGAATAATTGCGATCAATCGGAGGCTGACCCTCATTCCCACATGCCTGGGTTGTGTCTCTGCGTCTCTCCAGGGAGCAGCAACAGCTTTATTGTTGAGCTTTTCTCATAAAACATTCGGCTTTGTTCTCTGGATTCTCCTTCTTTTTTGGTCTTCATTGTTAATCATCTTATAATTAAGTGTTTTCCAGTTGATGGACTGATGGAATTATAATGAGGAGACTCATTGTTTAAAGAGGAAATGGAAGAAAAAACACAGAAAGATGCTGAAACCAAAAACAACAACATGTGAAACAGTTAGAGCCAAACTGAGTCCAATTTTATAGAAAACATTTTTTTGAATGAAATATTTCAACAAAACACTGAGGAAAAGGTTATAGAATAGCATTTAGATTAATATTAAGAGGACCTATAATTGGTTTCACTGCAGTAAAGCCTGGATCACTTTGTAGCTCAATTATTTCTGAAATGATTAATGGAATCATCTTTAGTTTATTTCACATAGTGAGTCGTTTGTGCAGCTGATGGATCAGAGCTTTGCTGGTGTAAATCTATCACATGATATTTAGCCTGTTATGCTAATTTAACTGAAAACATTAATGTCAGGTTCTGGAAGCTGATCATCACCTTTATGATGTTCTGGTTTAACTGACGCTTTGAGGAAATTAACATTTTCCCTCTGTTGCTCCTGCTGTGACTCTAATAGAAACCCGATTTTATAGGTTTCAGAACTTAATCCATAACAGATACATGCTGAAAGCATGAATACGGCCATTTTTCCATTAATACAGGGAGTACTTCCAGGAAATGCAGTGTGTCTTGCTGTTGTGGTTTCCTGTTGGACCGTGAGACTCCACACGCGTTGGGTGAAAACATGGTTCTGTTTGGACGCAGTGGAAATGCTTTCATTGATAATGGGTGTGATTTACTGTGGCACCAGGGCAGAGCAGAGCGGGACCAGAATTGGTGTAAATTAGGAATCAGAAGTTATTTTTGCAGCAGCCTGGTAAGAACCAGCCTTTGGTTCTACACTAAATCAGTCCAGGCGCCAAGATGGCCGTCTATAGTGAGTATTGAACAGAGAGACTGAAATTGTCTTTCTGAGTAGTTTTCGTCTCTACTTGTTTGAGTCAAACTAAAGTCTGATGATGAGGCTCATAAACTGTTAGAAGTTGTAACCAGCTAGAAACCGACCCGTAGCTCCTCCCTCCTGACGAGTCGATCAAATGACCGACTTCGCCTGAATTCACAGCACATGGTTTATTATCACCGTCATAAACAGAGTTTCCCTTTAGCCGCATTAAAAACCTGCAGAAGAGGAGATGCCAACCAGTTTTTCCATACATGCTAGGCTATGAAACTGAAGCGTGTGAACACTTACGCAATCAGATCTCTGCAACCTTTCCCTAAATATCATTAAAATTCCTCACAAGTTCGTCTCTGACTGGTTTCTTGTCCTAGGTGATGGGGTACTGGTACTTCGGCTCCACCTGGTGCTCATTCTACCTGGCTCTGGACGTCCTCTTCTGCACGTCCTCCATCGTCCACCTCTGCGCCATCAGCCTCGATCGCTACTGGTCCGTCACCAAAGCCGTCAGCTACAACCGCAAGCGGACCCCAAAGCGGATCAAAGTGATGATCAGCATCGTGTGGCTCATATCCATCGTGATCTCCTCGCCGCCGCTCCTCATGTCGCAGAAAGACATCGATTTAGAGGGAGAAGACAGGAGCGAGGTGAGCCGGCAGGAGTGCCTCATCAACAACCAGACGTGGTACATCCTCTCCTCCTGCATAGTGTCCTTCTTCGCCCCCGGCGTCATCATGATCCTCGTCTACTGTAAGATCTACCGCGTGCCAAGCAGAGGGCCTCCACCGTGTTCGTGGCAAAGAACGTAATGGAGAGGCAGCCGTCGCAGTCCGAGACCTGCTTCGTGGGCGGTGACGGTACCTGCCAAAGGAAGGGCAAGGCCCAGTATGAACTGGAGAGTCCCCAACCGGGACACCGACGCAGCTCTTCCAACGTCGACAGCAACAGCAGCAACCACAGAAGAGGAGAGCTGGACGATATCGACTTGGAGGAGAGGAACCCGGACCCAGAAGTAAAGGAGTCCTTTTCATCATCCCTGAGGTTCCCCCGGAGAGTCGGAGGAAGAGTAAAACAGACGATGCAGATGGTACGACAAACAGACTCAAACTGCCCCCGCCACCACCGTCCTGCGCCTCCATCTCCTGGGCCTCGTCCGACCAGTGCTCCCAGAACTTCCTGCTGCCGTCGCCGCTGCCCGTCCGCAGCAGGCAGATGTCGCTATCCAAGAACAAGGTGGCGCAGATGAGGGAGAAGCGGTTCACCTTTGTCCTGGCGGTGGTGATGGGCGTCTTCGTGCTGTGCTGGTTCCCGTTCTTTTTCACCTACAGTCTGCACGCCATCTGCCGAGAGAACTGCACCATCCCAGAAACGCTCTTCGACTTGTTCTTCTGGATCGGATACTGCAACAGCTGCCTGAACCCATCATCTACACCATCTTCAACCGGGACTTCCGCCGGGCCTTCAAGAAGATCCTGTTCCACGCCCATAAAAGGACATGAGCATCTGAGCGCGTGCACAGCTTGGGTTCCTGTTCTGCACTGTGCTGTCAAAGCGACATTAAAGGGCTTGTCACACGGCTGGCTGCTGCTTCCTTATTCCAGGTTTCCTTGAAAAGTTTGGGAAAGTTTGAGATTATCAGTGTTTTTAGGCCTGAATCAGTCAAAAGTTTAATCCCAACGTTCTTCATGCAACGCGTCATCCAACGTGTATCTTCCATCCATCCATCTATACATCCATCCATCCAACGTCTCATCCATCCGATTCATCCGCTTATCTACAGTAACTCTATAATTCATCTACCTATTAATCTAATCTAATCCAATCTAATCTAATCCACCAGAGGAAGGTAACGGAGTCACCTTCTTGTTTTCTTGATGTGTTTTTCGGTGAATTGTGAAGTTGAACAGTGATCAATCAGCTGCAGGGCTTAAACTCCGTCCCTGCAAATTATCTGCATGTCTGCAGCCTGATCCGTAATCCATATATTGACTCGATCCAGGGAGATCCAATAAACGGTTCTGTGAATAAAAACACCAACACTTTCTGAAAGTGATCACACATGAGCAGCCGCAGCTCAAACGTTCATCCAGAGAAGCTGCCACAATGAAAGTTTCTGGGTTTTCACGCTGAAACAATGTTCTGTTGACATTGGCAGCTCCAGGGCAAAAACATTAAAAATTCATGCGCAGGGAACAGACGGGCTCAGCTGCTGCAAAAAATGGAAAGTTACAGCGAGAAAAGACCAAAAACCCCAAAGAGAGTCTGTGTGACTACAATGAGGCAGGAGATAATTATCATCTGAAGGATGAAACAAGCGCAGCCGCATGACTCAAAGCTTGCATCACTGCAGAGAGACGGAGCAAACGGCGGATTGGTTCATCGCTTCAACCACAAACACATCAGGTAGCTCACAGAGTTTGTGTCTTAAAACAGATTTTAAGTGTCTGCAGCTGCACAGACAGCGATAAATATAAATATATACTGGTTGCTAAGCACCATAATAACCCAGCCTCCCTCTTTTCTTTGGATCCGACTTTTAAAGTGTTAATTGAAACTTGCCATATTTTTAAGATTGCATGTTATTACTCAGAAGGAACTGGGACAATATATGATCAAGACTCTTTTACACTGCAAAAACATCGACTCTTTCTAACCAAAAGCGCTAAACATGATATTAGCTCTGCTATTAGCGCATCATTGTAGAATCTACATTAATGTTTTAATGTAGAGATTCTTTCCTCTTCAATATTTTCTGGCTATTTTAACCATTAATCCATCAAATAAACAGGAAAATCATTTCTGGTCTTTTATTTCCTAAGTGAGTTTTAAATGGAGGCTCTGGTGGCTCAGCAGGAACCCGGATGTTTTCCAAAGCTGGCAGCTCTTCAGGTTGAAAGACCAGAACGAGGAGCAGCACGACTCTTCTGCTGCCAGGTGGAACTACGCGGCCCGGTCCCAGTCCGGCCCAGGCCCGGCCCAGGCCCGGCCCAGTATGGTTCCATCCTCCCTCTGAGGCAGTTCTTCCCAGCAGCGGCTGGACCAGCGCCAGGCAGCCGCTGCAAACAGAATAATTTACCTCTCAGATGTTGGAGCCGCAATATGAGGAAACGCCAGAACTTATTCAGGTTTAAACCATGAGGCTTAAATACTTAAATGTACAGTTTGGAAAAACACAGAAAGTATCAGAACAGTAAGATGATGCGTTAGGGACTGAGAGAAACAAAGAGATATTTCCACCAAAAACAATGATACATTTTTAGATTCATCTCAAAAAGTTTAAATAAAAGAACATTTCTGAGCTCCAAACGCCAAAAATCAGAGAATAAATCTGAAGTCTTACATTTATTCCCCAATTTTACTCAGAATCAAAGAAAATTCTTTACAAACACCTGGTATGTTTGAGATTAAGCTCAGAAATATACTAGAAGAAAACAAGATAAATTATTCGCTTCAACAATCAAAAATTTGCAAGAAAAAACTAGAAATTTTCTAAAAAGAATAAAGAAACTCCTGAGTTAAAGAGGTCAAAAGTGTGCGAGAAAAAAAACAGGAATTTTTAGGTTAATCTCAAAATATATTGAAAGATAAAGAAATTTCTGAGTTTCACAAGTCAAACATTTTCAACATTTCATATTCAGACATTTCTCCATTTTTTGTAGCAAATTTCTGGGATTAATCTCAAAATCTCTGAGTTTTTTCTCATAAATTTTTGACTTCTCAAACTGGAATTTTCAAAAAGTAAAATTATGAGAATAAAGTCATAGCTGTATTCTTGTATTGTTATAATTTTATTCTGATTATTATAACTGTATTCTCATATATGTTCAGTCTCTGATTTTTATTTTATTATCTTTTCTTCGTAAGATCCTAATAATTCATTGTAAACTCCAGCCTGTAGCCTGTACACAAAGTAACATAAAGCCACTTTTAATATCATACATTGCAAATTATATTGCAAATAAT